>NW_006408647.1:2289722-2291289 GCF_000296735.1 Chrysochloris asiatica
ACTTTTCAGTCTAGGAGCGGAGGTCCCTGGGACCATCAAGGGCAAAGAGCAGAGAGCAGGACCCTACCCAGAGAAGCAGTGATGCCTGAGATGGAGGCAGAGATGATGATGTGGAGAGATGGAGCGGCTGGGAGAGGGCTGTGTGCTGAAGACTGGAGGGCAGTCTTGCAGGGTATACCCTTTGGTTGGTTGATGCTACATGGAGAGGATTGTAACCATGGCAGTGAAACGATATACAATAGGATGAATGTAAAACTAAGGTTCTCCCATGTAAACTATCACATAGTTCACAATAAACCATTAAAAAAATAATAAAATGGAACAAATAAACATTGATACCCTTGAGGGGGAAAAAAAGATCCATGAATAAAATGTTGGCTGGCCTGACTCAGTGTGGCCATCTTGAAATTCTGTGTGCAGCTTTGGAAACAGATGGCAGCCTGATGCACACGGGTGACCTGTGACAAAAATATTTGATCCGTTCTTGCTTCCCACACTTCCCTGGTGACCAGAGACTAGGCCAGGCCCTTCTTCCTGCATAGCCCCCATTCCACCAGAGGTCACAGCTGCCCACAATATAAGAGCTTGGCACTGGGTGCTAGTGAACTCTGCTTCTTCTTATCTGCAGAACATGCAGAGTTGGACAGTGTCAGACCTAGACTAACAGGAACTCTCATAAGCCAGCCTGCACCCACCTGATCTCTGGGTCTAAAAGATTCTGACCTCAACTATATTTACAGCCTCCACAAACTACTTTCAGATTTGGCGCCCTGACCATAGACAACACCTAAGCCTACAGGAACTCCATCAAGCACCAGGAACACTACCCTCTCATCCATCCCCCTCCCTCCCGTGTACTCCTTGGCTAACAGGAGTCCCCCATAATTTTCTCCTTTCTGGATTCAACCCCTGCCCTAGTTTTCTCCTGTCATTTTTTTTTAAATCTCTCTTTCTTTCTCTTTCTATTTCCCTCTCCCTTCTCTTGTTTTTATTTCTTCTATTGTCATGTAACTTTTTTCTTGTTTCTTTTATCCTCTCTTTCCTTTTTTCCCCTCTTGAGTTTTTATAATTATCCTCCGCTTTCTCTTTTCTACTTCTCTCTCCCCAACTTTTTAGTGTTTTTTCTTTCTTTTTATTTTCTCCCTTATTATCCTCTTTCATGGCTTTATTTTTCTTTTTTCTCTTTTTAGTTATTATATTCTTTTTTCTTGCTGCTGCCATTTTCTTTTTTCTTTCTCTTTGATTGTTTTCGCTTGTCACTGTTCTTTATTTGTTTTTTCTTCCTTTCTTTCTTTTCTATGTGTGAGTTTTCTCATCTTGCTCCACCTAATGGGAGACAGCAGCCATGTCCATAAAGCCAAGTCACAATCATAACTTCTACATCTCCACCAAGTGGACAAGAGACAATACTGAATCATATATCACCTTATCAATAATAGACAGCAGCCAACCTGAGCCAAGCCCACCCTAAACAGAGCTGCCCAAATGGCAATTGGACAAGTATGTTCACACTTCCATTCTATGATCATACCCACCAGGAAGCAGGTGGTGGGTGCCTAAGACTGCA
>NW_006408647.1:2292179-2293745 GCF_000296735.1 Chrysochloris asiatica
AAAAAAAAAAAAAAAAATTGTACCAACTCATCAATGTAGAAGAGCAAAACCATATTTAGTAAACAGTAAAACAACAGAATGATGAAAATGACAAGAAACCCGAAAGTAAAATAAACTCAGCACAGAAAATTATGTGAAATGTAAAAGCCAGCAGCACAATACATGCACACACACAAAGTCCAGCAAAATGACAGTAATCATTCATGCCTATCAAAAATTAAGCTGAAAATGATTTCAAGACCATCAAGAAGGAAAAGCATGAATGGAGTGTGAGATTCTAGCTAGAAAACGGTGACAGCAGAGACAGTGGCAGGAGCAATGGTATGGAGAGATACAGTAGCTATGAGCCCTAGGCCCATGGACTGAGTAAGACTGTGTGCCTGTATGCAGGAGGCTGGCTTGCATAATATGCTCTTAGTTTATTTACATGAATATACATATTTGTTTTGTATGTGTACATCAAATATTTTTGCTGTGTTCATTTGTGAAATATAATGTATAAAAGGAAATTCACTGGAAGGAAGTAAGATAACAGTTCGGGGAGGGAATGATGATCATTGAGGTGAAATAAAACATATAGTTTGTTGAATGTGAACTGAAGGATCTTATCTGTTAACTCTCACTCAATTCACAATAAAAAATTGAAAAAAAAAAGGGGGGGGGAGAAGAAAATTAAGCTGAATGTAAATGGACTGAATGTACCATTCAAGAGACAAAAGAGTAGCAAAGATAAGAAAACAGGATCGTTCAATACACTGCCTACAAGAGACATACCTTACATACAATGACAAAACGAGACTAATAATCAAAAGATGGAAAAATATATCAAGCTACAAAACATAAGCAGGAGTAGCAATCTTAATTTCAGATAAAATTGACTTTAAGTCAAAAACCAGCATAAAAGACAGAAAAGGGTATTATATGATGGTCAAAGGATCAATTGAACAAGAGGACATACCAACTATGCTCCCAATCAAAGAGCTTCAAAAGATATAAATTGAACTAACAGTATTGAAAAAAGAAATAGACAACTCTACAATAATAATTGGTGGTGTTGTTTGGTACTACTTGCTACTCTTAGTGACAGTGTGTACAACATAACTAAGTACTGTCCAGTCTTCATCCATTCCAACAATTGTTACTATGTTTAAGCCCAATGTTGTCACTGTGTCAATCCATCTTGATGGGCTTCTTCCTTTTCTTCATCAATACTCCACTTTGCAAATCATTATGTCCTTCTCAGGGATTGGTCCTTTCTGACAACATGTCCAAAGTACAAGAGATGAAGTCTCACTTTCCTCATATTTAAGAAGCATTCTGGCTGCACTCCTTCCAAAACAGATTTGTTTGTTCTTCTGGCAGTCCATGGCACTAACAATAGTCTTTTCCAACACCATAATTCAAATTCATCAATTCTTCTCTGGTCTTCATTACTCACCATATAACTTTCAGATGCATATGAGGCAATTAAAAATGCCATGGTTTGGGCCAGGTACACCTTAGTCCTCAGAGTGACATCTTTGCTCTTTAAGACTTTATAGAGGTTTTTGCAGCAGATTTGCCTAA
>NW_006408647.1:2294586-2295689 GCF_000296735.1 Chrysochloris asiatica
ATCTTTTCCCCATTCACCATGATGTAATTTATTGATCCAGCTGTGAAGATTTTCTTGTTTCATTACACTGAGGTGCAATGCATACTGAAGGCTGTCGTCTTTGATTATCATCACTAAGTATTTTAAGTCATCTTTACTTTCAGCAAGCAAGGTTGTTAATGTTTCTTCCTCCAGTAGTGATTCCATGTTCTTCGTGTAATCCAGTTTCTAGTATTATATGGTCAGCATACCAATTGAAATAAGTATGGTGAAAGGATACAATCCTTACACACACTTCCTGATTTTAAAACCTGTTCTATCTAACAACTACCTCTTGGTCTGTGTACAGGTTCATGATGACCACAACTGAGTGTTCTGGAATACCCATTCTTCACAATTACATCCACAGTTTATCATAAGCCACACAGTATAAAATTTTTGCATACTCAATAACGCATAAGTAAACATATTTCTGGTATTCGTTGCTTTCAACCAAGATCCATCTGACACTAACAATTATATAAGTATATATATAAGTATGGTGAATGGATACAACCCTGGCTCACACCATTCCTGATTTTAAACCATTCTGTTAAGGTCCACATATGTAGTTGTTGCTTATGGTTTGGAAAAAAATTGTATTTGCAGAGTAAGGACCCAAGATAGAGGACTCGATAGATATGCAACTCAGACATTCCATAACAAAGTTGAAAGAAACCAAACAAAACACACAGGAATGATAATTCAGGAACCCTATGCCTCAGAATAAAGGTTGAAAAAGTGGATAGAACACTTACAGGGAGTAGAGGCTAAGTGGGGGCAGTGAAACAAGGAGACAGACTGGTGAAAGTTCTCCCAACTGCATGGCCATTTTGAAAATTTTCTGTTCAAGGCTTGGCTTGGCGGCACAGATACATGCCGGGAACTGACAATTGGAAAGGTGTGCTTCTTTATTTATTTATTTCTTTTACAGTTTTAAATGTAAATTGAGTGAAAGTTTGTAAGGTAGTTTATCAGTTTTACATTCAATACATCATATTTTGCTTCACTGCAATGATTGCAATCACCTCCATGTACTCCAGTTAACAGTATTACATCTAGTCCCTTTTTTTTATGTACACAAA
>NW_006408647.1:2296109-2297050 GCF_000296735.1 Chrysochloris asiatica
GAACTTCTACTTTTACAGTCGTGACAGTCACAATTAGTCATGATAATAATTACTCACAGGGTCTCTATGAATTGGAGCCAACTCCACGGTACTTAACAACAATTGAATCATACCACCATGCGTCTCAGTGTGTCATACTGTGATAAGTTTGTGAGCTTGTGAGTTGCAGTGATTCTGAAAATTATGCCACGGGTATTTTAAGTACCAGTAGGGTCACCCACAGAGGACAGGTTTCAGTTGAGCTTCCAGACAAAAGACAGACTAAGAAGAAGATATGAAGAACTACCTCAGAATATTTAGTCACTCAAAAGCTTATAAATAGCAGAAAAACACTGTCAAATATAGATTCAGAAAATGAGCCCCTCAGGTTAGAATACACTCAAAATGCGACTGGGGAACAGCTGCCTCCTCAAAGGAGATTTGACCATGATGACGCTAATGGAGTAAAGCCCATTGGAGTAAGCCGCAGTACCTTCATCTGCTCATGGGGCACAACTCAAAACGAAGAGAATCAGCTGTTAACATCCATTAACACTTGGAATATGGAATGTACGAAGTATGAATTTGGGAAAATTAGAAATTTTCAAAAATGAAATGGAACACATAAACATCGATATATTAGGCATTAGTGAGCTGGAAAGGACTGGTATTGGCCATTTTGAATCTGAAAACTACATGGTTTACTATGACAGGAATGACAATTAAAAAGGAATGCTGTTGCATGGATTGTCAAAAAGAACATATCTAGATCAGTCATGAGATACAATGCTGTTTGTGCTAGGATAATATCCATGTGCCTACAGGGAAGCCCAGTTAATACCACTATTATTCAAATTTATGCACCAAACACTAAAGCCAGTGAGGATGAAATAGAAGAATTCTACCAACTTCTTCAATCTAACATTGATCAAACATGCCATCAAAATGTATTGATCATTACT
>NW_006408647.1:2299505-2300651 GCF_000296735.1 Chrysochloris asiatica
CTTTAAAGCTCTATTTTACTGTTCTTCTTTTCTGTTCTCAGGTATGTTATTTGTCTTGTTACTTCATGGGTTTTTTTCTGCTTTTTGTTTTTAAACTGTTTTTCTCTTTTATAATTTTCTTTTTCACTACTGTTTGCTTGTTGTTTTTTTTATTGTGTGTATATTTTATCTTCTTGTCTCAACTGAAAAGAGAAAGAATCTATGCCTACATAGCCCAGACTCAATCATATCCTCTATACCCACTAAGCAAAAGCAAATGCCCACTCTTATACCAGCACCAGCAACTAGCACCAGTCAAACCCACACTAAACTGAGCTGCAAATGGAGAACTGAGCATACACTTTCATTTTCTAATTATACCCACCAATATTCAGTTGGTGAGAACCTAAGGATACTCAAAGATACAATAATAAATTAAATAAAAACAAAATTACATCACAATGTTTCAGATACCACATATAATTTTAATTCACATGAAGAAACAAGACAGAATTGCTTCAAACAAAAGTCTAAGATGCAGAGACATAAAACATTTCTGAGGAAGAAAAGGTAGTGGAACCACCTGATAAATAATTTAGAAGAGAGATATTTAGGTATTTCAATAGATTGGAAGTATCAAGGAAAGTAAGAAGAACACAGAAATAAGTTTAGAAGAAATCAGGAAAACACTACAAAAACAGACAAAACAAATGAAATTTTTGAAATAATACAAAATCTGAAAAAAGAAATTCAGAAGATTCATTTTAAGATTTTAGAAATTGAGACTATATTGAAAGGACAAGGAGCAGATTTGAATCAATGGAAGGGTGAATTAGTGAGCTTGGAGATGAATCTCTCAATACTAGTATACCATAAGATCAATCATAGAAAAGAAGAAAAAAGTCTGAAGAAAAGTCACAGATTTATGTGAGATATTATGAAGAGGAATACTTTATGGATGATATGAAAATTCTGGAAAAGGAAGAGACAATAAAACCACAAAGAAAATTGTTGAAGAACTGTTGGAAGAAAACTTCTCTAACATCATGAATGACGAAAAGCAGCTGACAGAACACCAAATAGAGTAGACTTCAAAATATCACCAAAACATAACAGTCAAACTTACCAAAACCAAAGACAAGGAAAGACTCTTGAGAAGAGTTCGGG
>NW_006408647.1:2301970-2302700 GCF_000296735.1 Chrysochloris asiatica
GAAGTCCTTCTCCAGAGACTGGTGCCTTCTGATAATATAACCAAAGTATAAGAGATGAAGTCTTAACATCTTGGATTCTAAGTATTTTGGTTGTATTTCTTCCAACACAGATTTGTTTGCTCTTGTGAAAGTCCGTAGTACATTAAATATTCTTCTCCAATGCCGTAACTCAAACGCATCAATTCTTCTATGGTCTCCCTTATACACTGCCCAATTTTCACATGCAAATGAGGTTGTTAAAAATACATGGCTTGAGGTGGAACAAACAAGATGGCTGACCGGGGTGGAAGTACAATGAAGAGCTCTGCCAGCAACAACACAGAATACCTGACCAAGCAGGCTCAGGGGATGGTCCCAAAACTCTGAACCACATATAAAGGAATATTTAGAAGGTTGGAAGGCTTACAGCTGGGGGAATTTGTGGCAGAAGCATGAAATCCGTTGTTCTCTAGTTCAGAACGCTCAGCTGCTCCAGGAGCCACCATCTTGGTTGAGACCAAGTGGGGGAAGGATCAGAGCAGCCACAGACGCCTCACAGAACCTCCATTCTGGTGACTATAGGGGTGTCTGAGCTAGTGGGCACCCCAGCCCCACCCTCAGAGGGTTCAATCACGCATGCACACGGATCACCTTGAAATTTAAAGAGACAGTTTCCAATTAAAACCAAACGGCCACAGCCGGCCCTGAACTGTTTACAACTAGAATAAAGGCCTAAACAGGGATTGTGGAG
>NW_006408647.1:2316866-2320544 GCF_000296735.1 Chrysochloris asiatica
GAGATGATATACGATGGAATGAATGTAAAACTAAAGTTCTCCCATGTAAACTATCATATAATTCACAATAAAACATTAAAATAATAATAATAATAATTTTCCCAGAGAATCCTTCAATAACAAAAGTTGATGCTTGAATTTTTTTCTTCGGTTCTTCCAGCCTGAGAAATGCTGAGCATGTTCTTCCCTTTTGGTTTTCTGACTCCAGATCTTTGCACATTTCTCAAATAAAAAATTGACTTCTTAAATGCCGCCTCCATGAGTGCTGACGGTAGAGCTCAGCAAAATGAAATCTTTGACAACTTCAATCTTTTTCTCCATTTATCATGCTGTTATTAATTAGTCCAGTGGTGATGATTTTTCTTTTCTTTATATTCAGATGTAAGCCATACTAAAGGCTGTAGTCTTTGATTTTTGTCACTAAGTATTTTAAGTCCTCTGTTTTCAGAAAGCAAAACTGCATCATCTACATATTGCAGGTTGTTAATGAGTCTTCCTCCAATCCTGATGTCACATTCTTCTTTAAATAATTCAGCTTCTCAGATTATTTGCTCAGTTTACAGATTGAATAATTATGGTGAAAGGATACAAGCCTGGCACAAACCTTTCCTAATTTAAAACCATTTGGTATCCCCTTGTTCTTTTGGAACAACTGCCTCTTGGGCTGTGTACAGGTTCCTCATAAGCAAGGTTAACTGCTATGGATACCGTTGTCCACAGTATTGTCCATATCTCATTATGACCCACATAGCCCATGATCCACAAAGCTTTATTGCATGGTCAATAAAGCACAAGTAAACATCTTTCTGATTTTATCTGTTTTCAGCCAATACCAATCTGGTCTCAACAATGACAGTTTGTTAGTACCCCTGGTAGCATAGTGGATTAGGCATTGGGCTGCTAACCACAAGGTCAACAATTTAAACCCACCAGCTCTTCCTCAGGAGAAAGACAAGGCTTTCTACTCCTGTAAAAATTTATAGCCTTGGAAATATAAACGGGGTATCTATGAATAGGAATTGACTTTATCATGCAGCAGCAATTCTGATACGTTGTTGCTGTGAAATGCTATCAAGTAGGTTCCAACTTACTGCAACGCTTTATAGGGTTTCCGAGGAACAGCTGGTGGGTTTGAATTGCTGACCTTGTGGCTTGAAGTCTAATACAAATTCTACAGCACCACACCATGAGTCAGATATATAACTATTTAGAGTGACTGAAAATATTATAGATTATATAGATATCAGTCTATAAAGCAGACAACTACAAAGCAAAAACTTCCAAAAGATGGAGAAGTTACATAAATTTCAAAATAAATCAGACTTTTTTTTAACTGGGGAAGAAATTAATAAATTACAGGATAACCTCAAAGGAAATTAAACACCTTCACATCAAAATAAAAGGGGAAAATCAGAAAGCTTTAATGATCATTGAAACAACAGGAATGAAGAAAATGAAAGAAAAACCAACAAACAAAATTAATTCAGTGTGGAAAATTATATGGAACAAAGAAATGAACAGCATCACAAAAAGACACACAGCAAAATGACTGCAATCGATTCATACATATCTATAATTTCACTAAACATAAATGAACAAAGTACACCAGTCAAGACGGAGTGAGTAGCAGAATAGGTAAGAAAACAGGATCCTTCAATATATTTTCCACAAGAGACACATCTTAGAAACAGACAAAATTAGACTGAAAACCAAAGGATGGGTAAAAACATACCAAGCAAATGGGAATCAATAAAAAATCAGTAGAAACAGTATTAATTTCTGATAAATAGACTATCAGGAAAAACCCTGTATATAAGAAAATCATAATTAAAGCCTCATTTGAACAAGAGAATATAGCCATAATAAATATATATGCTTCCAATGAAGAAGTAACAAAACACATAAGCCAAACTCTAATAGAACAGAAAAACTAAATAGATAACTCCACAATAATAGTGGAAGATTTTAAATATGGCACTTTCAATGAAGGACACAACAACTAGAAAGGAGCTCAACAAAGACATAGAAGAATGAAAACACATTCAACCAACCGGTGGCTGTAGACTTGCTTTCATGATGCTGCTCTTGTTCTAATTGTTGGAGATTCTGGATTAAGGTGTTGATTTTGGTTCTTTCTTCTTTTGGGATGTGTGAAATTATTGCTATAAATTGTCCTCTGAGCATTGCTTTTCCTATGTTTCATAGGTTTTGTTATGTCATGTATTCATTCTTGTTTAATTTAAGGAATTTTTTTTTTAATTTCATTTTTGCTTTCTTCTATTATCCAGTAGTTTTTAAACTGGATGTTATTAAATTTTCATGTATTTGACTTTTTTCCTCTTGATCTTCCTATGATTGATTCTTAAATTCATAGTGTTGTTATCCAAGAAGATGCTTTGTAGCATTTTAATGTTTTAAAATTTATTGAGATTTGCTTTGTGGACTAACATATGGTATATTCTGGAGAATGATACATGTGCATTGAAGAAGAATATATGTTGTGCTACTGTTGGGTTGAATGCTGTGTATACGTCTATAAAGTAAAGCCATATTTTCAACTACTGATCCTTTCCTCTTTGTTTCTAACTTTTGCATTGCAAGCACTACTAATTATCAATGCATCTTGATTGCATGTGAGACCAATTTCAGACTGAAGTTGGTAGAATCCTTCGATTTCATCATCACTGGTGGTATTAACCAGTCTTCTTTGTAGGCTTATCAAAGACAGCATTATACTTCAACATAAATCTTGAAATGTTCTTTTTGATGGTGAATTTGATACCATTCCTCTTTCTTTTCTTTTCTTTTTTTTAATGTTCTCTTCAATGACTGTGTTTCTGGAAGAGGAGGAAAATATCTGATACTTGACTTAAATTTTTTTATTTATTTTTAATTTTTAAAACTTTTTATTGTGAATTGGGTGAATACAAGCTCATCAGCTTAATATCCAATATACCATACACTTTGTTTCATCTCAATAATAACAATTCCCTCCATGCAACAACAGTTTTTCTACTTCCTCCCTGTGATACTTATTTGCATTCCACCCACTTTTCCATCCCTTCTCAACTTGTCCTGAGGAAAGTGTTGCCCTTTTGATTTTGAATGATTGACCATTACATGGTGAGCATATTTTATTAGTGTCATTGTCCTCCCCTATGAACTGTTGCTTGGTTGAAAACTGGGCCACAAGGTGAGTTCTTTTTCAGATCTGAAGGGTAATCAAGGGTCTTAGGTTCCTGAAGTCTCTTTCTGACCAGTAAACCCGGTCTTTGTTTTTTATCAAATAATCTTGAGCTTTGTGACACATTTTCTCCCATTCTATCCAGGACCCTCTAATGTGATTCCTTTCAGGATGGTTGGCAGTGGTAGCTGGGTACCATCTAGTTCTTCTGATCTCAGAGTTGTGGAGACCAATGTTCACATGTTCCATTAGTCCATTGGACTAATTGTTCCAAACCTCTTCAATTCTCATCACTCTTCTTTCTTCCACACATGGAGAAAGCAATAACTGAACTTTTTTTTCAATTTGTGAAGAATTAATAACTTTTTTTTTCTTAAATGTTTTATTGTGAATTATATGATAGTTTACATGGGAGAACATTAGTTTTACATTCATTCTATCATATATCGTCTCATTGCCATGGTTACAGTCCCCTCCATGCAATCCTTCCCTAT
>NW_006408647.1:2322984-2335840 GCF_000296735.1 Chrysochloris asiatica
TTTTGTAGTCTGTGTATGCCCTGAATTAGTGCCCTTACATTTGTCCCTATTTTTTTCATTGATGGCCTTCATAATTCTGGGATTCACATTTAGGTCCTTAGTCCATGCTGAGTTGGTTTTTGTATAAGGTGTGAGGTGAAGGTCTTGTTTCAATCTTTTGTTCCATTGATCTATGTATCTTTCATTGTACCAGTACCAAGCTGTTTGAGCACTGTAGCCATGTAGTAAATTTTGAAGTTGGGAAGTGACAGGCCTCCAACCTTATTCTTGTTCTTAAGCAGTGCTTTGCTTATCCTGGGTTGCTTTCCTTTCCATATAAAGTTTGTAATTTACCCTTCTCTCACTTCTACCCTTGGTAATGATCAAAGAATATTTATTTTAGTATGAAAAGCTTTTCTTAACCTTTTACAATAGTGGCATCATGCAATATTTGTCCTTTTGTAGTTGACTAATTTCACTCAGCATAATGTCTTCTGGGTCATTCCATTTTGTGACTCATTATTATTCTTCAACATTGCATAGAAAATTAATACATCTTCACATCAAATCAAGAAAAGGGAAAATCAGGAAGATTTTCTAAACATCAAAACAAAGCAGTGAAAATTTTGACAAGAAAATTTACAAACAAAATGAACTCAGCACAAAAAAATGCATGGAACAAAGAAAATATCAGCATAACCGAAAGACACACAGCAATCATTCATATCTATCAATAATTATAATGAACATCAAAGAATTAAATGCACCCATAAAATGATATAGAGTAGAATGGATAAGATAATAGGATCCTTCAATGTGCTATATACAAGAGATATTTCTATAAAGACAAAAATAGATTAAAAATCAACAGATTAAAAAATATATCAAGCTAATAATGGAAATAAAAAATGAGCAGGAGATGCAATATTAATTTCTCATAATATAAACTTTAATGCCAAAAACAATATGAGACATATAAAAACATTACATCATGAATAAATGGTCAAATTAACAAGAAGACAAAACCATACTAAATATCTATGTTTCCAGTGAAACAATCTCAAATTACATAAATCAAACTCTAATAGAAATAAAGTAAGAAATACACAACTCTACAGTAATGGTTGTTGTTAAGTGCTGTCGAGTTGATTCCAACCCATAGCAAGTCTGTATAGGGTTTCCAAGGAGCAGCTGGTGAGTTTGACCTGCCAACCTTGCAGTTCAAACAGCTTTGCAGTCTGGCGCATTAACCCACAGAGCCACACTAGGAGGCTTTAAGACACCACTTTCAATGAAAAACAGAACAAGTAAAAAGAACTCCAACAAAGACACATAAAAATTAAGCAATACAACCAACTTAACCTCATAGTTTTATACAGAGTGCTCAACTCAACAACAGTACTTCTCACATTCTTTTCCTGTGCTTATGGAACATTTTTCAGAATAGACCATATGTTAGGCCACAAAGCAAGCTTCAATAAGTTTTAAAATATGAGAATACTATCTAGTATCTTCTCAGAACACAAAGCTATAAAATTTAGAGATCAACAATAGGAAGATCAAGAAAACAAAATCAAATACATGGAAATTGAATAACACCCTGCTGAAAAGCTATGGGGTAATAGAACAATTTTTTTTTTAATTTAAAATTCCTTGATTCAAATCACAATGAAAATACAACATACCAAGACATTTGTGACACAACATAGGCAGGGCTTCTGGTGCAAATTATAGCAATAAATGTACACGTCAAAAAAGAAGAAAGAACCCAAATCAGCAAATTAACACAACATCACTAGCAATTAGAAAAATACCAGCAAAGTAAACCTATAATCACCAGAAGAAAAGACATAATAAAGATTAGAGCAGAAATAAATGAATTAGAAAACAGAAAATCAATAGAAAGAATCAATGAGATAAGAAGATGGTTCCTTGAAAGGATTAATAAAATTGACAAACCATAAACAAATATAACATAAGTAAAGAAGGAGAAGATGCAAATCATATGCATAAGAGATTATATAGGTAACATCACAATGGAACCAAGGGAAATAAAAAGGATAATAAGAGAATACTACAAAAGATTATACTACAATAAATTTGAAAATCTGGAAAAAATAGAGTGAGGTAGAAAACTTGAACAGGCTGATAACCAAAGAAGAAATTGGTCAGGTGTTTTAAAAATTCTCAACAAAAAAAGTCCAGGTCCAGATGACTTACCTCGTGAATTTTACCAAACAAGAAGAACTGTCAACATTTTTATTAAAGGTTTTATTGTGAATTGAGTGATAGTTTACAGGACAGATCATCTGTTCTGCACTCAACCAATCATATTTTGTTTCATTGCAATGATTATAATCCCCACCATGCACCATCAGTGAACAATATTTGCCTCGATTCCCTCTTTTTATTTGTTTATTTTTTTTTGATGTGCACAAAAAAACAGAAAATATATATTCATTTAAGTGACCAAAGGGCACATTTTGTAAGTCAGTTTCCTGCCCGCCAGCACACAACCTTTCTCATTCCATGGGTCTAGGGTCCTCAGTTGATCCATTTCGCTATGCCATCAACTCTGCTTCCATCTTGGTTGACACCATTTTACTCAAATTATTTCAAAACATAGAAAAGGATAAAAAACTCCTGAATACATTTTATGAAGCAAACATAACCTTTATACCAAAACCAGGCAAGGAATCACTAAAAAAGAAAATAATAGACCAATATCCTTCATAAGCTACGATGCAAAATTGTCATCAAATTCCTAGCCAATAGAATTCAACAACATATAAAAACAATAATACATCATGACCAAGTGAGATTCATTCTAGGGCTGCAAGGATGGTGCAATATTAGTAAAACAATCAGTGTAATTGGTCACACAAATAAAACAAAGTAAAAGAACCACATGATCATATTGATTGATGCAGAAAAGGCATTTGACAAAATCCAACATACATTCCTGACACAAACACTCAACAAATATAAATTAGGGGAGATTCTTCAACACAATTAAGAGCATATATTCAAATCAAACAAGCAAGCATTGCCCTCATTGAAGAGAAACTAAAAGCATTATCTTTGTGAATATTAATCAGATCAGGATACCCTTTATTACTACTCCTACTCAATATGTGTTGGACGACTTATCCAAAGCTATATGGTAGGAAAGAGAAATTAAAGGAATACAAAATGGCAAAAAAGAAGAAAAACTCTCTATATATGCAGATGATATGATCCTATACACAGAAAATCTCAAACTCTCAGCAAGAAAATTATTGGAACTCATTGAAAGATTCAGCAAAATGGTAGAGTAAAAAAATTAATACTCAAAAATCAGTTGGATACTAATACACTCATAGACACAGCTCTGAAAAGAAAATAATGAAAACAATATCATTAAAATAATCATCCAAAAGATGAAATATGTAGAAACAAATCTAACCAGAGAAACAAAGACTTATACAAAGGAAACAATAAGACACTACTACAGGAACCCAAAAGAGATTTACAAAAATGGAAGAATATACCATTCTCATGGATAAGAAGATTTAACATTGTGAAAATACCAACACTACCCAAAGCAAGGAACACTCTGGCTGCACTTCTTCCAAAACAGATCTATTGGTTCTTTTGGCACTTTTAATATTCTCCAATACCACAATTCAAAGGCATCAATTCTTCTACGATCTTCCTTATTCACTGTCCAGCTCTCGCATCCATACGAGGTTATTGAAAATACAATGGCTTGGGTCAGGCGCACCTTAGTTCTCAAGCTGACATCTTTGCTCTTCAACACTTTAAAAAGTTCCTGTGCAGCAGATTTGCCCAATGCAATACGTCGTCTGATCTCTTGACTGCTGCTTCCACAAATGTTAATAGTTGATCCAAGAAGAATGAAGTCCTTGACAACTTCAATCTTTTCTCCATTGATAAAAATGTTGTTTATTGGTCCAGTGGTGAGGATTTTTGTTTTCTTGATATTGAGATGCAATTCATACTGAAGGCTGTGCTCTTTGGTCTTCATCAGTAAATGTTTCGAGTCCTCTTCACTTTCAGCAAGCAAGGTTGTATCATCTGCATATCGCAGGTTGTTAATGTGTCTTCCTCCAATCCTGATGCCACATTTTTCTTCATAAAACCCAGATTCTCGTATTATTTGTTCAGCATACAGGTTGAATAAATATGGTGAAAGAACACAACCTTGTCGCACACCTCTCCCAATTTTAAAACATTCAGTGTTCCCATGCTCTGTTTGAACAACTGCTTCTTGTTCCAGGTATATATTCTTCAGAAGTACAATTAAGTGTCCTGGAAAGCTCATACTTCGCAATGTTGTCCATAGTTTGTCATGATCCACACAATCAAAAGCCTTTGCGTAGTCAATAAAGCATAGGTAAACATCTTTCTGATATTCTCTGCTTTCAGCTACTTGGAGGCCAAGATGACTAAACTTTGTCTCTCATACTTTGGACATATTGTCACGAGGGAACAGTCGCTGGAGAAGGATATCATGCTTGGTAAGATGGAAGGTCGGAGAAAAAGAGGAAGACCCCCAACAAGATGGATTGGCCAGGTGGCATCATTGATGGACTCAAGTGTGGCAGCGGTAGTGAGGTTGGCCCAGGATAGGACATTGTTTTGTTCTGCTGTGCATGGGGTCGCTATGAGTCGGTTCCAATTTGATGGCACCTGACAGCAACAACAACCCAAAGCATTCTATAGATTTAACACAATTCCACTTCAGATTCCAACAGCATTCTTTAAAGAGATGGAAAAAATGATCATTAACTTTACAAGGACAGGAGATAAACCTCAAATTATCAAAGCATAGTTTAAGAAGAACAAAGCTGGAGGTCTCTCATTCCCTTATCTCAAAATTTACTACACAGTCAAAGTGGTCAAAACAGCCATAGAACAGTGAAACAGAGTTGAAAACCCAGAAGCATATCAAGCCACATGCAGTCAGCTGATCTTTGACAAAGGGCCAAAACACAATAAATTGGGAAAAAATAATCCTTCAACAAAGGATGCTGGCAAAACTGGAAGTTCATTTTCAGAAGAATTAAACAAAACCCATATCTCACACTATATACAAAAACAAACTCAAAGTGGATTAAAGATTTAAATGTAAAACTCAAAGTATAAAGATTATCAAAGAAAAGACAGGGACAAACTTGGGCCTCTAACATAAATACACTTTCAAATATTACAAAAAGCACTCAAACAGTAGAAGACAAAATAGATGACTGAGACCTCCTAAAAATCAGAAACTTACGTTGATCAAAGGATTTCACTAAGAAAATGAAAAGGGAGCCCACAGACTGGGAAAAAAATTTTTTTGCAAGACATATTAGATAAGGGACTACTATCTAAAATTTATAGAAATCTGAAACATGTCTTCAAGAAAAATTCAGGCAACCCAATTAAAAAATTGGCACAGGGCATGAAAGACTCTTCCCCATAGAAGACATTCAGGCAGCTAACAAACCTATGAAGAAATGCTCATGATTATTAGCCGTTAGAAAGATGCAAATCAAAACAACATTGCACAAGCATTAATAGCAAAGTTCAAAAACATAGAAAACAATAAATTCTGGCAAGGGTGTAGAGAGACTGGGACCCTCGTACATTGTTCATAGGACTGTAAACTTGTCAACCACTCTTGAAAACAGTATGGTG
Organism: Chrysochloris asiatica; assembly: GCF_000296735.1. Classification (NCBI taxonomy): domain Eukaryota; kingdom Metazoa; phylum Chordata; class Mammalia; order Afrosoricida; family Chrysochloridae; genus Chrysochloris; species Chrysochloris asiatica. The sequence goes on from NW_006408647.1 coordinate 2,328,646, forward strand.
CTTCCTCAGAAAGTTGGAAATAGAAAAACCTATGACCCAGAAATTCCTCTACTTGGTATATATCCACAAGAAATAAGGGTCAGGATGCAATATGCACACTGATATTCATTACAGCACTATTCACAATAGTGAAAAGGTGGAGACAGCCTCAGTACCCATCAATGGAAGAATGAATAAACAAACTTTCGTACATACATACATACTACACAACATTGAAAAGCAACTATGAATCTGTGAAACACCTCGTAATATGGATGGACCTGGAGGACATTATGCTGAGTGAAATTAGAAAAAAAGACAAATATTATATGAGTTCATTATTGCACAAGCTTAAGAAAACATTTCCATACTAAAAGAAACATTCTTTGATGGTTATCAGGGATGCAAGGGAGAGCAAAGTAATTCACTGGATAGAGGATGGGCACATGTTAGCATGGGTTACAGGAAGGGCAATATAGAAGAAAGGGAAGGGCAATATACAAGAGGAGGAAGGATGGCAGAAGAATAATGAAGATGGGTGAAGACACAGGGAGAGATGCATGGGTTAAAGGAGATAGAGGTAAATAGTGATATATATACAACCTTGGAACAACATTGTTCTGTGCATAGATACATGAATTGAGACATAGGCTGAATTGGTAAGAGAGAAAGATATATATCCCACAAATATATGAGTTTGAAAGACATTTTTACATAATTTTTACATAAGTATTTACCTTTCCTACAAACACAACTATAAATCTATAAATGTGATGGAGCATACAGTTGGCAAAATGATTAAAAATTCCTACATATTATTCAACATCTTAAGGCAATGACTTGATGGGTTTGGGGGCTTAGTTGGCATAACATAGTCCACAAAGACAGTGTTCTACATTCTGCTTGAGTGAGTATCTTCTGAGATATTGAAAGCTCACAAGTGGCCATCTAAAGTGCAGCTATTGGTTTTTCCATGTGTGGAAGAAAGAAGAGTAATAAGAATTGAACAGGCTTTAAATCAATTAGTTCAATGGACTAATGGAACATGTGAACACCATTCTCTACAACTCTGAGAACAGAAGAACTAGACAGTGCCCAACTACCACTGCCAATCATCCTGAAAGTAATCACAATAGAGGGTTCCAGATCGAGTGGAAGAAAATGTAAACAATATTCAAAATTATTTAATAAAAATAAAAGACTGGGTTTATAGATCAGAAAGAGACTGCAGGAATCTTACACTGTGGTCCTCAACTGCTCTTCAGGTCTAGAAATGAACGTACCCTCAGGTCCAATTTTCAACGTAGTATTGGACAAGTCCACTAGCAAGGTATTCTCACCGTAGAAGGTCAAGCATTCAAAATCAAAAGGGCAACTCTTTTCTAAAGACAAAGTTGAGAAGCAATAGGAAGGTGGGTGGGATGCAAATAGGGATCTCGGGGAGGAAGACGGATTGTTGTTGTTGTTGTTAGGTTCATTCGAGTCGGTACCAACTCATAGCAACCCTATGCACAGCATCCTCCAACACCATAACTCAAAATCATCAATTCTTCTACAATCTTCCTTATTCACTGTCCAATTTTTGCATGAAAATTTCAAAAGTCAGCTTGAGAAAACAAAGTAAGTTATTATAATGAAAGGCCTGGAGTTAGAAAACCAAAAGGGAAGAACATGCTCAGCATTTCTCAAGCTGAGGGAATTGAAGAAAAACTCAAGCTTCAACTTGAAATATTGAAGGATTCTATGGGTAAAATATTGAATGATGAAGAAAGTTTCAAAAGAAGATGGGCTCTCCCTCCTCCACCACTACCGCCTCCTTCTTCTGCCACTCTTGGTGTTGTTTGTATGCTCCTTTGATGCTGACCCAATATCTCTTTTGGAAGTGACAGCCGAGAAGAATTTGGCACTTACAATGGCCAATGAGAAACCCATGAAGTCAAAACTGAGAACAACGATCAGATTAATTTGAAGATAGTGAGACAGGATGGTTCTGTTGTACAGTTTAAGATTAAGAGGCATACACCACTTAGTACACTAATGAAAGCCTATTGTGAAAGACAGGGTTTGTCAAGGAGGCAGAACAGATTCCAATTTGATGAGCAGCCAATTGATGAAACAGACATACCTGCACAGTCAGAAATGGAGGATAAACATGAAATCGATATGTTCCAGCAGTAGACAGATGTCTTTGGAAAAAGAAACCTGCTTATTTACTCCAGAACTCAGTTCCTACCAACCAAGAATACATTCTTAATAAAAAAACCATAATTTATTTCATCAAATTCTGACTACTACAGTATGTTGTTGTTAGCTGTCATGGAGTCGATATCAACTCATAGTGACCCTATGCACAACAGAATGAAACACTGCCTGGTCCTGAGCCAACCTCACAATCATTGCTACACTTGATCCCATTGCTGCTGCCACCATGCCAATCCATTTATTCCTCTAGATCAAATGTGCAAAGTACAAGAAACAAAGAGACCATCTCGGCTTCCAAGGAGCCCTATGACCGTACTTCTTCCAACAAAGATCTGTGTGTTCTTTTGTCATTCGCCTTCAGCACCATAACTCAAATTCATCAATTCTTCTACAGTCTTCCTTATTCACTGCCCAACTTTTACATGCATATGTTGTTGTTAAGTACCGTGGAGTCGGTTCCGACTCATAGTGACCCTGCACAGGATTTCTGGGGCTGCAAATCGTTACGGGAGTAGAAAGCCTCAATTCCATGGCTTAGGACAGGCACCCAGTCCCCAAACTGACATCTCTACTCTTGAACAATTTGAAGAGATCTGTGCAACACATTTGCCTAATGTAACACATTGTTTGGTTTCTTACCTGCTGCTTCCATAAGTGCTGAGAGTTGATTTGAGCAAAATGAAGCCTTTGACAACTTGAATCTTCTCTTCATTTATATGAATGTTGCTTATTGGACCAGGGGTGAGGATTTTTGTTTTCTTTACATTGAAGTGCAACTCATACCATGGGCTGTGGTCTTTGATCTTCATCAGTAAGTATTTTAAGTCCTTGACACTTTCAGCAATCAAGGTTGTATCATCTGCATATCTCAGGTTGTTAATGAGTCTTCCTCCAATCCTGATGCCATGTTTTTATTCATATAATCCAGCTTCTCAGGTTATTTGCTCAGCATACAGAATGAATAAGTATGGTGAAATGATGCGACCCTTGCACAGACATTTCCTAATTTTAAACCACTCGGTGTTCCCTTGTTCTGTTAAAAAAAGTACATATCCTCTTGGTCTATGTACAAGTTCTTCATGAGTACAATTAAGTGTTGTGGAATACTCTTTCTTCACAATGTTGTCCAGAGTTTGTCATGATCCACACAATCAAAAGTCTTTGCATAGTCAATAAAGCACAGGTAAACATATTTCTGGTTTTCTATGCTTTCAGCTAAGACCCATCTGATGGCAGCAATGATGTCTCTCATTTCATGTCTGCTTCTGAATCCAACTTGAACCTCTGTACATTCCCTGCCAATATATGGTTGTAGCCATTTATGTATTATCTTTAGTAAAACTATACTCACATGGAGTATCAATGATATTGTCTAATGATTTCCACATTCCTTTGGGTATCCTCTGTTTGGAATGGTCAAAAACATTGGTCTCTTCCAGTCAGTTGGCCAGATAGTTGTCCTCCAAATTTCTTGGCATAGATGAGTGAATGTCTCCAGTAACACACCAATTTGTTGAAAGAGTTCAATTTGTATTCCATCAATTCCCAGAGTCTTGTTCTTTGCCAATGCCTTCAATGTGCCTTGGACTTCTTCCTTCAGGATCATTGGCTCTTAGTCATATGCTAACTCTTGAAATGGTTGAACATTGGTCATTTCTTTTTGGTACCGTGACTCTGTATTCCTTCCATATTCTTTTGATACTCTTTGTATCATTCAATATTTTGCCTATAGAATCCTTCAATACCACAAGTCGAGGCTTGATTTTTTTCTTCAGTTTCCTCAGCTTGAGAAATACTGAGCATGTTCTTCTCTTTTGCTCTTCTGATTCCAATTCTTTGCACATTTTCTTATAATAGTTTACTTTATTTTCTCAAGCTGATCTTTGAAATTTTCTGTTCCACTCTTGTACCTCCTCATTTATTCCATTTGCTTTGACATCTCTATGCTGGAGATCAAGTTTAAGAGTCTCTCTGGCATCTATTTTTGTTTTTCCCTTCTTTCTTGTCTTCTTAATGACTTTTTGCTTTCTTCCTGTATAATGTTCTTGATGTCATCCCACAATTCTTCTGGTATTCAATCTTTAGTGTCTAATGCATCATATCTGTTGTTCAGGTAATCTCTACATTTAGATGTGATATATTCAAGGTCATATTTTGGCTCTTGTGGACTTGTTTAAAATTTTTTTCAGCTTCAGCCTGAACTTGCCTATTAGCAATTGATAGTGTGTTCAACAGTCTGTCCCTTGCCTTGTTTTAGCTGATGTTATGGAGCTTTTCCACCATCTCTTTCCAGAGATATAGTCAACTTGATTTCTGTATATTCCATCTGGTAAGATCCATGTGTATAGTCTTTTATGTTGTTTAAAAAAGGTATTTGTACCAATGACTATAAGAACAAGCAAGTTGCCCTCACAGGAGACATCAAGGCAAGGGGTTGGGCTCCCTCAGAGTAAACCCCCTTCCAAGACTAAGACTCAATGGGAATACATGCTCTGATGGGTGACCACGTTCGCCACCGACAGGGGGAAGAGAGGGAAAAACAGCTATAAGGCTGTGAGCTAAGCCCTACAATGGTCAATAGACTCCTGTGAACCCAGGTGGAGACCTGGTTGGCCAGCAGTGTGGCAAGACCTGGGGACTCCTGGGCCCAGAGTCAGTGACATAGCCATGGAGGACAGGAGTGGAGGGTGAAGTGTCCAGTGGATAAGAAGAGAGGGCATATCCACAAGAGCACCCACATGTGCAGATAATATCCATTTGACCTAGCCTCAATGACTGAGTGATCAGAGCTCAACTAGAAGAAGAAAGGGCAGGGAAAAAAAAAAAAAAGAGTAAACTGATACAATTAGATGAACTTGACCTACACCTATGGATGCAGTAGCTCAAAAGAAGGAACAAATTTTTGCAGCAGGGATCATTCCCACCCCTTCCATACACAGAGTAGACAGGGATGGGCAACTTGGACATTGAATATCCAAAATGGGGGGGGGGGCTATAAAGGCAAGAAGTGACTGGCTTACAAGTTTTCAAGAGGGAACCTAGATCCAGAAAGCATGGAACAAGGTAGAATCTCCGCTGAGTAGTATCCAATCTGTCTAGGTAGGACTGATTAAAAGAAATGCAGATAGGTCTCTTGTGATGCAAGGGTGAATAATTGTTACCAGGAGTAATTGTGAAGGTTGTAAATGTAAAAGTGGGCATTTGTGGCAAAGAGGGGCATGATTGACTTTGCAGGCTGGAAGCGGAGGTCCCTGAAACCATGAAGGGAGAAGAGTGGAGAGCGGAACCCTATTCAGAGAGGCAGCGATCCCCAAGATGGAGGCAGAGGACTCAGGACCCAGGAAGGAAGAGGGGCTGTGTGCTGATGACTGGAGGGTGGGGGTGGGGGGAGCAGGCTTATAGGATGCACCATTTCATTGATTGGTGGTGCATGGAGGGGATTGTAACCATGGTAATGAAACAATATACAATGAGTGGAAGACTAATGTTCTCCCATGTAAACTTTCACATAATTCACAATAAAACATTTAAAATAAAAAAAAAAGAGAGAGAACTTGTCTGCAACCAAAAACATAAGGCATTTGTAATGAAGAAGTCATTGGTCTTGCAAAATTCTTTCATGGGATCTCCAGCATCATTTCCATCATCATGGCCATATTTTCCAACTATTGATCCTTCCTCTTTGTTTACAATCTTTTCATTCCATTAACCAGTAATTATCAATACATCTTGATGGAATGTTTGATCAATTTCAGACTGAAATAGTTGGTAGAATTATTCAATTTCATCATCACTGGCTTTAGTAGTTGGTGCATAAATTTGAATAATAGTGGCATTAATTGGTCCTTGTGGGTATATCAATATTATCCTATCACAGACAGCATTGTACCTCATGATTGCTCTTGATATGTTCTTTTGGATGCCATTCCTCTTCAATTTGTCAGATTCAAAATGGCCAATTTCAGCTCAGTAAGGTCTAGGATATCAATGCTTCGAGTTCCATTTCATTTTTGACAATTTCCAATTTTCCTACATTCATGCTTTATACATTCCATGTTCCAATTATTAATGGATTTTTACATATGTTTCTCTTCATTTTGAGTTGTACCCCACCAGCTAATGCTGGTATACAGGGCTTTCCTCCATTTGCATCATCAAGGTCAACTTCACTTTGAAGAGGCAGCTCTTTCCTAGTCATATTTTGAGAGCTTCCAACCTAAAGGGCTCATCTTCCAGCACTATAGCTGACAATATTCTAGTGCTCTTTACTATGTTTCAATACTCAGTAATCTGGTGCTGACAGTGTTCCACTGCTACTCAGAAGATTTTCAGTGACTAAATATTCAGAAGTAGTATATTTGTTTTCTTTCCTAATCTGTCTTTGTCTGGAAACTCAACTGAAACCTGTCCACTGAGGGTGACTCTGCTGGTATTTAAAAGACTCAGGTATAACTTCCAATATCACAGCAGCACACAAGCCACCACATTATGTATGACAAACTGACAGATGAGTAGTGAACTACCATAGTTTTCTCTATTCTTACATTTCAACGTCCCCATTCTTTTATTTGCATAAAGTAACTGGTGCATATGCACAAGCATATTGGCTTTTTTGTTTTGTTGGTTTGGGGGTTTTGTTTTTTCTTTCTTTCTTTTTTACTAAAATGGCCAATGATATGTTTTTGACCGATAGACTGAGCAAATAATCTGAGAAGCTGGATTATAAGAACAAAAATATGACATCAGGATTGGGGGAAGACTTTAACAACCTATAATGTGCAGATAATACAACCTTGATTGCTGAAAGCAAAAAGGACTTAAAATATTTACTGATGAAGATCAAAGATCTTCTCTATGGGTTGGAACTCAGTGTAAAAGAAAACAAATATCCTCACCAGTGGACCAGTAAACAGTAGCTACATAAATGATGAAAAGATTAAAGTTGTCAAAGAGTACATTTTGCTCAGATCAGCTAACAGCACTTATGAAAGCAGCAGGCAAGAAACCAAATGAT
>NW_006408647.1:2337140-2339177 GCF_000296735.1 Chrysochloris asiatica
GCTGCCACATTGAATCCATCAATGATGCCACCTGGCTGATCCATCTCGTTGGGGGTCTTCCTCTTTTTCTCTGACTATATTATGGCAATTGACTTGGTATTCTCAAGACTATGGATCTCAGTCCCCAGACCCAGCAGAAAGACTTTCTTTTAGAGGCCCCTCCTTTCAAGTCCATGTGGCATCTCTTATTTCTCACTAATCTCTTGCCTATATCTATAGGAGTCCCTGGGTGGTGTAAGTGGTAAACACATTCTTTAATCTTTATTGTAATGTTCTTTCCCAAGATACTTGAGTAAGTACAGGAAAGTTCTACCTCGTATAACTGAGAAAGACTCGAGATTGGAAATTAAATTGCTTGGAGAGGAATCATTGTTCGTGTGGCCACACTCACAGCACATGAACCAAATACCATCAGTCTGTGGGAGTAGTCTCTTCATTGTGTCATGCTCTTCTTTTCAAGATTCCTTTTGTCTAACAGGCCAGTGAAATACCAGGTCTTCCTTGCATTGCATGCATTTGAGGCTAGTAGGTTTCCCTTCCTTCTTTCTTCTCTCCTTCTTCCCTTCCTACTTTGCTCCCTTTTATCCTTCCTCTTGTCTTTCTTCCATTTTTAGACTATCTTGTAGATGTTCTTATTGTTAAGTGCAATCCAGACAGTTCCCATTCATTTGACCCTATGTATAACAGAAAGAAACATTGCCCGGTCTTCTGCCATCCTCACAATTGTTGCTATCCATGAGCCCATTGTTGTCACCACTGTGTCAATCCATCTCATTGGATGTCTTCCTTATTTTCACTGATCCTCCACTTTTCCAAGCATTGTGTCCTTCCATCTCCAGTGACTGGTCCCTCCTAACGACATGTCCAAAATATGAGAGATGAAGTTTCTAAGAATGCTTCTAAGGAGCATTCTGGCTGTACCTCTTCCATGACAGATTTGTTTGTTCTTCTAGAAGTCCATTGTACTTTCACTATTCTCCAACACCATAAATCAAATGTGTCAGTGATTTTGTAGATATAAAGTATAAAACATAGCATGATAATAAAAATGGTTACATGAAGAAAAAAAGATTGTAAAATGGAAAGGAAAATGAAATTTAAAATATTCATTATACAAACCTAAGAAATTACTACAAAGGAAAGTTGCAAATTTAATTCCACATAATAAAAGGATACATAAAGCACAATGTACTAAAATTAAAAGAAGAAAAAATTAGTGTAAGATTACAAGATGGAGAAGGGAAATGTAGTCAAAAAATACTTACTATATAAACCAAAACACTTTGAAACAAGGGCAAGTCACAGATTTGTTTCCAGTATTTTGAGAAGACACAATTCACAGTAATTTTTATAGATCAATTACTTAAGATGATATGATTCTTCTTAGTACTGAGATAAGATGGAAATACTCTTCAGAAGTTCCTCATAATGAAAGGATTCAAGAATCCTCCACAAACTTTCAACTCTTTTTCCTTTAGGTTTTTTGGCCTGGAACACTCTGAAAAGATAGTCTTTAAGAATTCAATAGCTCCGGTAATGTAGCGGTTACTAATCAGGCTGCTAACTTCAATGTCAGCAGTTTGAAACTACCAGCCATTCCGAGGGAGAAAGATGAGGCTTTCTGTTCCCATAAAGATTTACAGCCTCGCAAACCCTGTACAGGGTTGCTATGAATTGGAACTGACTCCATGACACACCACTAGCACACACACACACACATAAGCACACATATGCATTGTTGTTAACTGCCTCGAATATAGTGGCACTGTACAAGGTTTCTGAGATGCAGCTGGTAGGCTTGAACCTCCAACCTTGTGGTTTGCAGTCCAATACTTATCTATAGTGCAACAGCACAAGTCCATATATATATAGCATGGTTATGGGTAGGAACCAACTTGACTACACTTATCAACAACATATATATGTGTGTGTGTGTGTTATTGTTAAATATATATGGTTTCCAAGGAGCAGCTGGTGAGCTTGAACCACTGATCTTGCAGTTCAAGTGGCTTTGCAGTCTGGCACATTAACCCACAG
>NW_006408647.1:2339435-2339889 GCF_000296735.1 Chrysochloris asiatica
TTGTTGTGTGCCATCAAATGGATTCTGATCCATAGAGACCCTGCATAGGGTTTCCAAGGACCAGCTGGTGAGTTTGAACCATTGACCTTCTGCATCATAGCAAACCTGTATAGTGTTTCTGAGGCTGTAAATATTTTCAGGAGCAGAAAGCCTCATCTTCCTCTCGAAGACCAACTGGTGGACTTTAATTGCAGACTTTGTGGTTTGCAAATCAATGCTTATACTGCAGAGTCAACAGGATCCTGTACAGAAGAAGAGTGAGGGAAAGGGAAAGCAAGGGGGAGACAGAGACATTGAATAATAGTGTGAGAGTAAATTGGCAAAGAACAAGGCATCAGGAATTGATGGAATAAAAATTGAAATCTTTCAAGAAAGTGAGGCGGCACACAAGACACTCACTCATCTCTGCCAAGAAATTGACATGTCCAAAATATGAGAGATGAAGTTTCTAAGA
>NW_006408647.1:2341628-2342376 GCF_000296735.1 Chrysochloris asiatica
TATATATATATATACATACACACACATACATATGCATACACACACAGGTTGGAACTAACTTGATAGCACCTAACAACACGATTCATTTAGTCCTTCCATTCCCCTGTTACTTCCAGTGTTTAGGGTTTTTTTGTTGTTGTTGTTTTATTTTGTTTTTGAATGGACAGTATATCTAGAATGTTTTTTATTAATGTATCCATAGGATAAATTCCTAGTATTATAATTGTTAGGAATTATATTATTCTCCTGCTTTAAATCTTTCAATGTACTTACCTTATTGCAATAAAAATGAAATCTTATTACCTTACTTTGGTTTGGAGTCCCTGGCTGGGGCAAATGGTTAACTCTCCTAGTTACTAACCTAAAGGTTGGAAGATTGAATCCACCAAGAGGGGCCTACGAAGAAAATCATAGCAATTTACTTCCAAAAAATCAGTCATTCAAAATTCTAAGGCGTACAATTCTACTCTGGTGTTGCCAATATAGTTTTATATGGATTAATGAGCTGGATTGCAAGGTCAGTTTGAATCACAAAATCGATGGTTCAAGCTCACCAGCCGGTCCTAGGAAACCCTGTACAGGGTGGCTATGAGTTGGAACCAACTCAATGACACTTAACAACAACAACCAGACTGCTAAGACCTGGCCTCAGCCTCTAACCTATTTTCTTATCAGTTATCTCTTAGGTGTGACCTGGAATCATCCCTAGTATGTTGTCCTCAATCCTTAAAACTCATTTTTTACCTCA
>NW_006408647.1:2343343-2358966 GCF_000296735.1 Chrysochloris asiatica
GCAGCCCATGGCATTTTCAATATTCTCCTCCAACACCATAACTCAAAAGCATCAGTTCTTCTACAGTCTTCCCTATTTACTGTCCAGCTTTCACATGCATATGAGGTTATTGAAAATACCATGACATGATGACAGGTAAGAACACTGAATTTTTAAATGGAAGCATTTTAAGACAAAAATAAGACTTATTCTTTCAACATTCAATAAAACTTTTTCCTAGAGTTCTCATTCTTGATTCCTTTGTCATTTCTCTCCTTTCTTTAATTTATTTAACCATTCATTCACTTCACAAATATTTATTGATTGCTGCTAGGCCCAGGCTGGGCTAAATCCTTATCTCTCCTGAGGCCACACCCTTCTTCCAGTTCAAATTACATTCACATTCACTCAGACTTTTAGTGCAGTCATCTCTACAGTAAATGGCAGGTTCCTTAATCGCTTTATAAGTAATAAATAAATATGAGTATCGTTCATAAATGGGACTGTCAATTTATAAGTTGATTTGCTAATCATCAAGCAATTTAACCTTTTGATTAATAGCATATTGTACTGGTTGTTTTTTTTTTAAAACTCTTGTTTCTTTATTACATCTTCCTCTTTCATGGAGGTACTTCTTCCATTTCTGTAATTCCATTCCAATTCCACTCTGTAATGACTCTGATGCAATTGGACCTTTAATGAACAGACCCTCTCTTTGGGTTGTCAGGGAGGTGAGGAGATGGAAGCAAGAGAAAGATCAATTTCTTCCCGGTCCTAATGATCACCTAAATTTCAAAGTATTGTTGAGTACCAGTCTGTCTAGTAGGTTCTGACTTGTAGCTACCCTGTACAGGGTTTCCAAGGGGCAGCTGGTGGGTTTGAACTTCTGACCTTGTGGTTCACAATCCAGTGCTGATCCTACAGCACCATACCAGGAGTTCTTTTAAAGTATAGGTTCTATTTTTTTTTTTTAATTTAAGTTTACAATAAATTCATAGATTAGATTATAAAATATTCCTGTGCTTAATATTGCATATTTTAAAACTTTGGGGGTGGGTGGGTAGAAGGACAAACAAAACAGAAAGTAGTTTTCCACTCTGGGGAAAGAAAGAGGGCTGTGTTTGGAAAAGGAGGTTAAACATGGACAACGGTGCTATAAGGCTGGGGGTTCAGTAGGGGTCGACATTACATTTAACCCTCTCTTCAAACATTATTTTGTTTCACCACCACGTATACTAAATGCATGAGTTACTCATGCATACAAATAAAGTTTTCGCATTGGACCAGTTGGTCCAGTTTTACTATCTGCTAACTTCCCTCCCCTCTTTGTCTCACTTCATTAACTCTCCCCCTCCACGAACAAAACCTTCCTAACCCCTCTCCCTGTCCTTTCTCCCTCTCCCTCTTCCGGCTAGTAGCAGCTTTCGACTTTCCACCATCCTCATCCTTAGCATCCCCAGGCAACACGTGATTAGGTGTTCAGCCAGCCGCTTGGCCCTGGGTTAGCGTGAGTCCAAGCCTGAGCTCCGTGAAAGGGGTTGGGGTGGGGACTCGGAGAGGACCGTGGGGACGAGGGAGGTGGGAAGCGCGTTCTGATCTAGTGTGATCTCAGCATATTTGTCTAGAGTTCTCTTGCGAGAGGGCTGGCAGATTTTACTATTTCCCAATCGCCTACTCGCGGAGCTCGCTGGTCTGTACGCCTCTAGGTTGCGCCCCGCACGCTGAAACTTCATTCAAAAACTGGGCCGGGCGGCCCACGAGGTTGGGGTTAAAGTGGGGGCGGGGGGGGGAGAGGGGGTAAGATGACCTCAAAGCCACTTCCTCCCTCCTTCGCCCCTCCTCAGCTCTCTTTCTAGTCGCCTACGGGTAAACAAAACTGCCCCCCCCCTCCCCGGGTGGGAGAAGTCTGGCTAGTTCTAGCTCTCCCTCACAAAGGGTTACTTTTTCCGGTCGCATGAGGGGGAGGAGATTTCCCTGTAGACGAGTAAAAGGGGTGATGGACAAACGTGCGGGCACTAAGACCGCAAGGCATTCATTTCCTCCTACGGTGGATGCGGACGCCTGGAGGAGGAGAACCCCAGACCGAAGAGAAGCGAGCGGAGGCCCAGGCAATGCTCAACCCTGGATGTAGCTGAGAGAGGCTGGGAGAAAGAGCGACCGCCAGAGACCCAGCGGCGAGGGGAAGAAGCAGGGGGGTGGGTGGGGGAAGCAGACAGGCGAGCCCTCGAAATCAAGCGCTTTACAGATTATTTTATTTTGTATAGAGAACACGTAGCGACTCCGAAGATCAGCCCCAATGAACATGTCAGTGTTGACTTTACAAGAATATGAATTTGAAAAGCAGTTCAACGAGAATGAAGCCATCCAATGGATGCAAGAAAACTGGTAGGTGATGCTTTCGCGTGTTACTGTTCCCGGGAGCCTTATGTATCTTTCTGGTATTCTTTAATGTCGGTCTTCCCAGTCTGGGCGTGAATGGAGCAATGAATATCGCGAGCTGTGCAAGCCGATACCTGAGTTCCAGGGTCTCTGAGGGTGCAGTAGACCCTGAGGCTGCAGGAAGCGTGCGGGTCTGTGGGTGCCGTTGTGTGAACAGCTGCCATACGTGCATCTTTAATATAGATTATATAACATAGAACATATATGTATGCATAAGGTAGATGTCTGAGCGACAGGCAAGGCGGGAGAGATACCACAGTCGAGATTTACTACCTGTGTTACCTCCTTGTTTTCATCTGGATTTGGGTTTTCTTGCTTGGCCTCCCAACCGCCGTGAGTGCAGTGCTGTGGAGGAAGGACTCAGCCTCTGGCTCCCTTAACCCTCTCCCGCCCGCGGCTTTCAGCTCTGGTCCTCGCCCTCTCCCCATCCTTCGTGTCCTTCCTTTCTCCTTGCAGCTTTCTTACTTCATAGCTCTCTTCTCTCTCTGCCACTCCCCAGGCCGATTCCTCCATTCGCGGACCCCTTTCCGGTTTTATAAAGAGATGGTGGGGGGGGGGACGGGGACAATGAAAACAGTAATAAAAATGAATGAAACCAAACTAGTGGAGCCACGCCATTATAAGTTTCTGTTTTACGGTAACGCCTTTGAACACACTTCTAGTTCCGTGGGAATCTGCTGAAGTTGAGGCACATATTTTTCAAGAGAAAAACCCAAACAATTATCCCCTCTCCCCACTGGTCCTCAGAGACAGTCCTCTTCCCCAGAAAAAGTTAGCCAACGGAAAAAGCATCTTGTTTACTGTGTTCTCTCCGCCAGTTCTTTTGAAAATCCTTGTGTGGGAGGCGATCCAGTGTCACCTTGCAATATTTAACAGTGGAGTGTTTGCTCATGTCGCTTCTTCCTTGTAGGCAGAGCTGTGGCAGAGACATTCTCCCTCCAACTGGCTGGCTCTGTAAAAGGCAAACCGGACGCACCCTCCGGCTGAGCGGGGATCGGCAGCCCTGAGGCTGGGGGATTCGATGGGAGGGTCCGGGAATAGGGACTCCCGGCGCCTGGGTATTACACCGCCAGCCGCGTGCGCGAGTGCGCGCGCCCCGGCGCTCTTCACGAACTGCCTTCCTTCCCCCTTCTCATCAATGGGAAACCAGAGACGCCGGCGCGCCGTGAGCTGGGGCGAGTTGGTGCTTTAGGAGGGGATTTCGCGGGTCCGAGTCGGGAGATTCAACTTCCTTTCCTCTCGTCCCACTACCCCCGTGAAGCCTCAGAGGCTCGACATGTTGCTCCCGCCTTCACCCGAGGAGCGTGTCCACCACTCTTTGCCTCCCCTGGCCCACCAGGGGCCCCTGGCCATTTGTGGCTGCAGCCGGGCGGAGCCCGCCCCCTGCGCGGAGCACGTTGCCTAGGGCCCAGCCTGCTTGAGGGGTGGGCACGGCGGGCAGCACGCGTTCGCGCCGGCTGCGACTCTGGTGAAGGCGCGGTGATGCCATGGGAACTGAGGGCCGTGTCCAGCCCGAGTCGCAGACACCAGAGTTGAATGCGAGCCGCTTGGGAAGACCGGAAAGTACGGCAGGCACCCGAGGTGCGGGGCTGAATCCCCTCCCTGGAGCAGGGCCGCAGCTCAGATCGCCGCTTCCTATAGCTCCGACAGTGGATTTGGAAGGTGTTTGTGTACAGCCAGGCTTGATGCAAACATTGAGGGCCGCAGGCGCTCGGGGGAAGCCTCCATGGTCTTATTCCAATAGCACTTCCTCCTACCGCGGAGAGAGGGTGGCGCTGAAGTCTGGAGGGGGGCGGTAGCTGCAGCCGGTAGGCGCCTGGTGCCGCTGGGGTGCACCAGTCTTGGACCTGGGACTAGCGCTTGCCACGTCCTCCCGCCACAGTTTCCTTCCCCCATATCGTCGTGTGTGTTTTCTGCTGTCTCTCCACAACTTGCTGCGTTCTGGTCGAACCTGCCTTTTAGGAGTAGGCTTCTTTTCCTTTCGAAAGGTAGACTGAGCATTCCATTGCACTTCCGCGGTCCATTGTTGTTATGTGCCATGGAGTCGGTTCCGACGCATAGCGACCCTGTACAGGGTTTCCGAGGCTGTAAATGTTTACGGGAGCAGAAAGCCTCATCTTTCTCCCGCGGAACAGCTGGTAATTACTGCCTCTTGTTTGTTGTCTTTACTCTGAGGCGTCTTTCGCTGCTAGTCCTGTGCCTTCCAGGTACCATTTCCCGCCTTCCTATCAACATTCATTCAACAAGTACTTGGTGAGCAACAGAGGGCCTAACTCTTGTGGAATTGAAAATGGCAAAAATGTGTCAATTTATCTTCCTTGTTGAGTGTACCACTATTTTTCTCCTAATTCTTTATACCTTTCTTCTGGCAATATATTTTCCTAACTTTTATTATAGACATAAATACTTACACACATGTGTGCATCTCTTACCAGACTATCAGCTCTTTAGGGGGCAAGGTTCTTATCTCATTACATTTTCTGTTCCTTAAAACGCCTGGAAGAGCACTATGTACCTGACAGTTACTTGGGAAAGTGCTTGTTCAGTGATTTAAAATGGTGATTGGTTCTCACTGTATCTCAGGTACTAGTAGAGTACTGGTGTAGCGCTGTGTAATAAAGCATTGGACCGCCAGGTCGGTTTGAACCACAAGGATCGTAGTTCAAACTCACCAGCCACTCCTTGTAAAGCCTATACAGGGTGGCTATGAGTTGCAACCAACTCCCAACACTTAAAAACAACAACAACATGTTAGTACCTGAGGCTTAACATACTTGGTCTTCCATGTGTTTTGATTACCTTGTAATAGTCACATACTAGGGTTTTCCCCTTCCTAGCCTCCGTTATCTGGTTAACTTTATTTTTTCTTGCTGGTTTACGTATGGCAGTCAAAGAACCCTGCTGGCTGTTCCATTTTCCTTACAACTCATTCTGAATCTAATTGTTCTGCTTTCTTTTACCCCAATATCCTGGGGCCCCAATCTTATAAACCACCCCCAAGAAAACTCCCAGTAGCCAAAACGTCTTGAGTCAGTTGTATAAGAAAATGAACATTTTCTTTCAGTTATCTTTGTTAACAAATGGGTGGTCTTTAACCAAACCTTAGACCTTAAATATTGAGAAGGAAAGTGAAGGGAACCACAAGATCTTATCTTTACCATAGACACATTTACTTTTAAAAATAAATGATTTGAAATAGTTTTGTAGAAGAAAAAAAGACAATGTTGTGAACGTTTTCACTCTCACTTTTAGAATATTTTTGCAGTTGTCCTGAAAAAATCTTAAGACATAGCCTCAAACAAAACCCTTAAAAATGAGCTACATTGAATTGTAAGGAAGGCCAAGTGTTATGTTTTGTCAGTAACAACTGTCATCATTTAAGAGATTGAAAATGAGAATGCTTTCTTTTAAATATCATATAATTCCTATTTGTTACCTTAGCAAACAAGTATGTGTATTAATGGAATTGTAGTTGTGTGCCCTCAGTTGGTTCCAACCCACGGAGACCCTGTATAGGGTTTCTGAGGAGCAACTGGTGAGTTTGAACCGCTGACCTTGTGGTTCAAACCGATCTAGTACTTATCCTATAGCACCACATCAGGATTCCACATTAATTGAATGGAGCCCCCTTTTTGGAGTCTGGGTAGAATGAGACAAGTTTATTAAATTTGTTGCTGTTGTAATGAGTGATTAACCTATATTCATACTATAGACCATTTTACATTTCTAGCACATTCTTTCATATACAATAGAATAGCAATTGAAATGCAAAGAAGTAATAAACATATTCCCATGGAGAATAATAGAAACTACATGCCAAGTTAAAAATATCTTGGATAATATCTGGTAAATGTGAGCTTTCCTAAAGGAAACCAAATGAAAGTGCCTGCTTTTAGGTCCAAAGAACATTTTTGAGCTCCAGTTTTACCCTGAAAAGCCCTTTTTATTTTGCAACATTGAAAATAGGGACATTTTGTTCTTTTTTTTGACATGTCTGGCCTTTGCTTATGATTCTCCAAAACAGTTGACTTAATTTATAAGTGCTGATTGCAAGGGAGCAAAATTGCTTAGTGTTGGTAAGGCCACATAGAATTCATTGAGTGTGAAGGGAAGCTTGGCTCTGGCTCTGCCTTCTGAGCAGCCTGCCAGGTTTGTGTTAACAGCAGTGGATGCTATTTGCTCCAGTTGTAATTGTCTGGCCAATGATGATTATCTTCTGATGTCGGCTGACACAGTGTTCACCAATAGGAAAGCAGGAGGCCTGTGCTGACTGCTGTAACATTAAGTATGTGAGGTGATGTCATCAAAGGGCTTGCCTAGAACCTTGTGAAACCCTCCCCCTTCTCTGGCATATTGCACACATCCAGCCTTTCAGTGCTTTGTATTTTTTCTGACTTTTTTCTCTCTCTCTGTGGTAAAGAATTTGTTGTTGTTGTTTTTATAATCTGTCTCCTATACTACATGATTTATAAGATAGTGTGATGATTTTTAGTATCAAATACAGCCTAACCCGAGGAAGCCCTTTTTATTGACAAATTTTTACTATGAAAAAAAGTTAAAGAATCATCATGAGTCTGCGTTAAAGAACATAGTAATTGTTAAGTGCTGTGAGTTGGTTCCCCTCATAGTAACACTATTTCCAAGGAGTGGCTGGTGAGTTTGAACTGCTGACCTTGCGGTTCAAACAGATCTTGCAGTTAAGTGCTTATCCTCCTGTGCTGCACCAGTACTCCTAAAGAACATTAAAGGCAATATAAACCCATATTAGGGTTTTACTCAAACTTACAGCGCTATCATGTTCATTAAACTTTTAAAATGCAGGCAGGGTATTAGGAAATTGTTTTTCCTGTAGCGACAGTTGCTTTGCATTGAGCTTTGAAATTCTTGTGACCTGCTGCATGCATTTGTAAGAAAGATGGCTGAAAAATAGAACACTTTAGTCATGGAACAGAAGAGGCCACTGAGTTTAATTTAATCAATGACAGTACAGCAAATACAAATTTGGTCATCTGTCTAGGAAAATACTATGTTCACACTGTACTCATGTTGCTTTCATTCATTTAGGAGACTTACAGCTCATGTTAATCTCAGGATCAAAAAGCATGAGAAACATAACATGTCATTCATACACTTTAGAAAGCACTGAAAAATAGGCATAGTATGCTATAGGTTAAGAATGAAAAGACCAAGAAAATGTATAAATAAGAAAATATGATCTATATTGTAATTCTTTTTTGTTTTTCTAACTTTTTATTGTGAATTGAGTGACGCTTTACAAAACAGATCATCAGCCTCACAGTTCAACAAATCATATACTTCATTTCATTACAGTGATTACAATTTCCTCCATGTACCATCAGTCAACAGTATTTAACTTCTGTTCACTCATGCACTCCTCCCTGTGTCTTTTGCCACCTTCATCTTTTCTCTGCCAACCCCCTTCTTGTTGTATATAGTCTTTCCTGTGGCCCAAGCTTACACGTGTCTGCCCTCTATCTGGACCCCTAGTGTGGCACTGTAGGATCAGCACTGGACTGTGAACCACAAGGGTTGCTATGAGTCAGAATGAACTCGATGGCACTTAACAACAACAACCCTCTATCCAGTGAATCAATTTCCCTTCCCTCCCACTCCTGGTAACGATATTGTAATTCTTGAACATAACTGAAATGTGTGGGAACTTTGATTCAAATTTTTGTATGTGTGGCACTGTGGGTTAATGCGCCAGACTGCAAAGCAGTTTTAACGGCAAGGTTCGCGGTTCAAGCTCACCAGTCGCTCCTTTGAAATTCTACACAGGGTCACTATGGGTCGGAACCGACTCGATGGCACTTCACAACAACAATTAAATAATGAGTATTCATGTAATGAGTATTCATGTAGTGCTTGGCTATTTAGGATTTCCAAGAAAGAAAACCAGCATGATGCAAATTATTTTGTGACTATATTATCCATTTATATATTCAAATTTGTTATAAGCCAGATACATATCATATAGTGTTAAAATATTCATATTCTCTAAGTTAAATTTAAAGAAGTCTGCTTGTTGCTTTTGATGTTAGATGATAGTGAGTCTGAATTTCATGTCAGTCCACTCCAGATCCAAGAATTGCTTCTTTACATACTTCCTTCAAAGAAGAACAATTCTTCAACTTGAGGCAGTGTGAACGGGATGGAAACTTAGAAATACTTAGAACCAAAAAACAAAACCCTACCAAAAAACCCATACCAATTTTGTTGAGTCAAAGCCACTCAAAGATAGATACAGATTTTCCAAGGGAAACTGCTTGGTAGTGCAGAGGGGTAAACCTTTGGCTGTTAACCACATGGTTACAGCCCAAATCCATCAGTCATTCCAAGGGAAAAGATGAGTCGGCCTGCTCCCATTACGATTTACACTCTTGAAAACACTGGTGGCAGTACCACTCTGTCTTATAGTGTCACCATGAGTAGGAAACCCAATTTAGGGGTTTTTAATCTTGACAGAAGCATACTTCCACAACTTTGTCCCATAGAGTGGCTGGTGGGCTCATTTTGATTAGCAGTTGAGTTCTTTCTCCCAGGTTCCTTAGAAATACTTAAAGAGGGAGTCCTGGTGTTACACTGTATGATAAGCACTGGACCGCAAGGTCGGTTTGAACTGCAGGGTTGGTGGTTCAATCCCACCAGCCACCCCTCAGAAATATACATCACTATGAGTTAGAATCAAATCTACAGTACTTAGCTACTACTAGCTACTACAATTAATTCATTTTTATCCAACAAAGTAAATTATTCACTGTGATGTTATTGAGGTAGGGGAAATGATCCACTTCACTTCAATGACCTGGATATTTCAACCCCAAGTATTTTTTCGAGAGGGATGGTCACAGATGAGTAGAACTTTTCTTTATTAATAGGAATCAGACATCAATAAAAAAATTTGTTTGCCTCAGCCTTCTCCCTATACTCTGTACCTTATTGATCTCTAGGAGCTCCTAGAAGGAACCCTGCTAGCAAGATGGTTAAATGGTTGGCCACTAACCAAAAGAATGGTGGTTCAAACCTACCCAGCTGCTCCAAGGGAGAAAGACCTGGAGAAATGTTTCCATAAAGACCACATGGCTTTATTGACGTTTTAAGGGTCATAGCTTTATTTCTTTATTTGTATTCTGATGTTTTTAAATGTGCATATTAATGTTGTGCCATGGAGTTGGTTCTGACCCATAGTGACCCTGTATAGGGTTTCCAAGGAGTGGCTGGTGAGGCAGGTACAAAAGTATAATGTATCAAATAAAAATGTGTAATTGAAATTTGTTATTCAGGAGCTACCCCAAAGCACCAAACCAAACCCCTTGCTGACAAGCTGACTCGGCCTCACAGCAGCCCCATAGGACAGAGTAGAACTGCCCTGTAGGGTTTCATAGGCTGTAATCTTCATGGAAGTAGAATGCCACGTTTTCCCCTAAGGAACCACCCACCTTACAGTTCGCAATCCAGTGTTTACCCCACAGCGACACCAGGGCTCTTTCCTAAAGCAAAAAACCCAACCCAACCCACTGCCATTTACTCACTTATAACTCTTTAGACAGAATAGAACTGCACCATAGAATTTCGGAGACTAAATCTTTATGGGATCAGACATCAACTTCCTTCTTTAGAGGAGAAAATGGTGAGCTTGAACTGCCAAATTAGCGGTTAGCAGCCCACAGCAACACCAGGGCTCTTAAATGATCTGATAAAACTCAAATATACATCAGTATCAATAGCTGATTTTAGGAAGCTGATAGCCAGGCCTTTCTTCTAAGGTGCCTTTGGGAGATTTGAACCTCCAAGCTTTTGACTGGCATTATTGCTGTTAAGTGCCATTGAGTTTGTTTTTGTTATGTCGTGACTCATAGTGACCCTGTACAGGGTTTCCAAGGCTGTAAATCTTTATGAGAGCAGAAAGCCTTATCTTTCTCCCGCGGAACAGCTGGTGGTTTCGAACTGCTGACCCTGAGGTTAGCAGCCCAATTCATAACCACAACACTACCAGAGCTCCATCAAGTCAGTTCAGATTAATAGTGACCCTGTATAAGGAGCTCTGGTAACATAGTGATTACGAATCGGGCTGGGAACTGCAAGGTCAGCAGTTCGAAACTACCAGCGGTTCCATGGGAGAAAGATGAGGCGTTCTGCTCCTGTAAAGACTTACAGCCTCGGAAACCCTGTACAGGGTCGCTATGAGTCGGAACCGACTCCACGGCACTTAACAACAGCAACAACATAGGGTTTCTGAGGAGTGGCTGGTGGGTTTGCACCGTCAACCTTGCAGTTAAGAATCCAGTGCTTAACCTCTAGCGCCACACCAGGACTGGCATTATGTATGGTATGTTACTTGCTTACATCAATCAGGTACTCTGAAGTGAGTTCAGTGGCACTGAAATCTTTGAAGATGAGAATTTATGATTTTGTTTTAGGAAGTGCAATGAAAATATAGGCCTAATGAAAAGGCTTGCTCCTGAAAGTTTTTTTTTTTTTAATATGTGAGACATCAATTGAAGTCTGTGGGTGCCTTAAACATTTAAAAGCTGGGCCAGCAGTGGTTATCATAACAATAATAGGGGAGAAACTCAATAAAAGATATAAAAGATATTTTTATAAGAAAAGATACCCTAAATGTTAAGACCTACAATTTCCTCTTACTTTAAGAAGGTCAGATCCAGAAGAGGGGCAGAATTTTTCATTCTGGAGTAATAATAGTAGCATTGGATACTTTGAATGGTTACAGTCATTTTATAAAGATACTTAATATAGTAACATTCTTCAAATGTATTTACATCTGTTGACTTTTTAATCCTCATAACCACTTAGTGATGTTTACCTTCTCAGCTTTATTCTACAGAAAACTGAGGCACAGCATGGTTAAGATACAAGTAATTAGAACATGCATACCAGGATTGTTGTTGTTATGTGCTGTTGAGTCGGTTCTGACACATAGCGACCCTGTATAGGATTTCCAAGGAGCAGCTGGTAAGCTTGAACTGCTGACCTTGCAGTTCAGATAGCTTTGCAGTATGACGTATTAACCCACAGCACCATACCAGGACTCGAAGACAAAAAAACAGATTCGAGGCCTGCCTGGGACCTGAAAGGGCAGTACTATCAGGCCTAGGTAATCTCTGTATTTGAATATGAAGTGTGATAATCAGTAAAACAATATACTTGAAAACTTGGCAGCATTATAAACATGTAAAGTAGCTGTGGTTTTAGTCAATGATCTCATAAGTGTCCCATGTCTTCTGATTTTTCACTAAGTGGATTTTAAACACATAATCCTATTGCCTGAACAACTACAAAAAAATATCTGTTAGCAATAAGTGGGTATGATATAATGAAAATTACACAGTGTAGAGAAATACTTTAATCACAAAAACTTAGTTTCTGAATATCATTTGTTAGTCATGCTTGGCTGCTTACAGGAAGTTCCACAGTTCAAATCCACCAGCTGCTCTGCAGGGGAAAGATGTGACAGTTTGCTTTCATAAAGATTTACAACCTTGGAAGCTCCATGGCAGTTCTTATCAACACTTTTATAATTGCAGAAAGCCATGCCACTTGAACTATGAAATGTTTATCATTTCCTCCAAAACAAGCCCATGGCATAAGAGATTTGCAAATTTTCTGTGAAAGCTTTGGCCTATAAAATGCTTTCTATGTGCTTTTCTGTGATACTACTATCAAATTCTAAGGAGCTCTGGTAGTGTGGTGGTTGCGAATCGGGCTGTGAGCCGCAATGCCAGCGGTTCGAAACTACCAGCGGTTCCGCTGGAGAAAGATGAGGTTTTCTGCTCACGTAAAGATGAGGTTTTCTGCTCACGTAAAGATGAGGTTTTCTGCTCACGTAAAGATTTACAGTCTCATAAACTCTGTGCAGGGTCGCTATGAGTCGAAACCGACTCCACAGCACTTAACAAAAACAACAACTATCAAATACTCAGCTTGGTTTTATATTCTGGGAGTTTGTGTTTCTCTCATAGCTGGAGAATCTGCCTTCAAGCCAGACTGTTCTGTTGTTAGGTGCCATCAAGTCGGTATAGACTTATAGCCACCCTATGTACAGCAGAACAAAATACTGCCTGGTCCTGCACCAAACTCACAATCATTACTACACCTGACCCCAGTGCTGTTGCTACTGTGTCAATCCATCTCACTGGGGGTCTTCCTCTTTTCCTCCAACCCTCCACTCTATCAAATATGATATCCTTCTCCAGGGACTGGTCCCTCCTGATAAAGATGTCCAAAGTATGAGAGATGAAGTCTGACCATCCTGGCCTCCAAGGAACACTCTTGGCTGTGCTTCTTCTAACACAGATCTGTTTCTTTGACAGTACATGGAATTTTCAATATTCTCCTTCAACACCGTAACTCAAATGCATCAATTCTACTATTCATTGTCCAACTTTCACATGCATATGAGGCTATTGAAAATACCATGGCTTGAGTCAGGTGCACTTTAGTCCTTAGGTTCTCCTAGGGGAAGGATTTAGTAGCTCCTAGTAACAGCCTCCCCCTGTTGACTGGAAAAAAAAAAATGTGTGGGTTGGGGATATCCCTATTCTTAGAGATCAGCTCCCTATGATATAAGAAAGAATTAAAGAGCACAGTCTCTTTAAAGCTTTGTTTTGTAGATTTAAATTCTTTTCTTGAGACTGAAGAAATATATATTGTAGGAGAGAGAAATGAAATGGCAAACATTTTAAAACTGAAGATTCAAGAAAGAAAAGCACTCTTGATTTGCTTTTGTGAATTTATCTGTGCCTGTCCTTTCCTAATTAGCTGCTTGCTTTCACTTGGAATATATTAACGACCTTAGTCTTCAGTTCAAGTCACAAATAATATTTTCCCAGGATGATTTTCTATGAGCTTAAGTTACTACCTTTCCGTGTTTAGGAGCAGATATGTTTTCTATTTCTATCTAAATTACTAGACACAACTATGTTTATCTCTACAAATAACTAATAGATGCATTCAAGGAGGAAGTGATAGGAAAAAGGTAAAGACAGGCCCTGTTTGCTGGATTTTTCCTGCTCAGTGTGCTGAGAGGAATTTGCTTGTCTACTGATTTTTGAACTGTATTATTAACTGCATTTTTTTTTCTTCAGGTTTTCATAGCTGTGGTGATGTGTACTCACTATGCTATAGTGTGGTGGTTAAGCCCATAGTCTCAGGTACCATAGTGGCTAAGTTAAAATCCTGGTTTCACCCCATGAGTGAACTTTGGACAGTTTAACAGGCCTTCTATGCTTCAATTCTCTTATCACTGAATTGGAGCTAATGATACTAATAGAACCAGGTGTGGTGATGGTGGTGATGAGGGGGAATCTACTTTAGCAAGTTGTGAGGATTTACAACTTAGAACAATTGCCCTTAAAACAATGCCTGTTGTTGTGTTAAATATGTTGAATCACTTCAGACTGACAGTAATCCTGTATGGGGTTTTTAAGGCTGTAAATCTACTTAAGAGCGGAAGGCCTCATCTTTCTCACACTGAGCAACTGGTGAGCTCAAACCATCAAACTTGTGGTTAGAAGTCCAGTGCTTATCCTACAAAGCCAGAGCACTCCCAGAATGATGTCTTGTTTTGTTAAGTGCTGTTGAGTCAGTTTCGATTTATAGTGACGCTGGATATGGTTTTCAGGAAGCAGCTGAGGGGTTTGAACCACCAACCCTGCGGTTAGAAGTCCAATTCAAAAGAAAGGAATGGCAGTCTACTTCTGAAACATCAGCCCTTAAAAACCCTGTGGGGCAAAGAGTTCTACTGTGACACACACAGGGTCAGCATGAATTCAAATTGATGTGATAGAAGCTGGTTTTGGTGTGGGTTTTTTTGTATTTGTTTGAACCATAGACTCAGTGGGATCAAGAAGGGAAAAAACCCCTACTATACTGAATGATAATTAAGTTCTTAAATGGCTATGTAATCAATCCTCCAAATAACAGATAAAGAACCCACCATGTAGGAGTAGGTAGGAACCCCCACTATGTAGGTAACACCCAAGTGGTCAAATGGTTAAGGCTAGGCCTGACTTCCAGCTGAAAGTACGATGGTTTGAACCCACCCAGAGGCACCTGCCAATGTGCTTCTTCTGAAAGGTTGCAGCCTTGAAAGCTTTATGGAGCACTTCTCTGCACACATGGGATCTCCATGAGTGTAGATTCAATGGCAACTAACAACACAGGTAGGAGCTACTAGCAAGGTAGGCACTGAGAGAAAAAGAACAAGTATGGCACCAACTCTGCCTTAAAAAACCCTATAATCTTACTTGAAAGATCCTGGCAAGAAAAAATATTTTTGTTAGTATAAATATGGTATATTTCAGTATGTGAAGATTTTTGAAAAGCTAGCCTTATCTTTATTTACATGTAACATACAGTGTGACGTACAGGCATTCCTGGTAATTGACACTGATTACTCATTTATTTCCGAAAAAATACCTGAGATTATCTTATCTGTTATTTTATTCAGCAAAAGTGCAATGGTCCATATGTTGTACACATTAAAGATAAAGTTGCTCTATTTCAATCAGAAAATCATAGTGACTTGAAATTTTGAAGTTCTGAGTTTGCTCCAAGTAAATCTTCTGACATATTCAAAGTCTTTGTATTTCAAAAGGCATGTCTTTTCCATTTTTTAGTGAAATAAAATAAGAGACTTTCACACAAGGTATTCTTATTTGCTTGAATCGTGATAAACCTGTGGTGGAGAAACCTTTTAAGTAGAGTCTTTCTTTGAGTCCTTTCATTCATGAGACAGAATTCCATTAGGGAAATTGTTCCATGTGCTTTTTCATTCTCTTCCTAGTTCATCCAAGTCTGGGGTTGGCATTGCAGCAAATTGCATGTCATTTTGTTATGACAGAATAAATCAAGCATGCTTTGCTATTATACTTATAATTGGCCCCCAAGCTAATATTAAAGGCATAGTGAACTGGTCCACTGGACCCCTGTCAAATTGCAGAATGATTCCTTTTTCTGACTAGGGTTGTAGATATTTGGGATATGTAGTTTTTAATTGTATTTTAGACTGTTGGAGATTGGCCAAAGGTCTAGGAAATGAAGATGTTTTAAATTTTGTTGAGACCAAATTTGAGAAGCATTCATTTTCAGAGCAGGTTTGCTCTTTTTTTCTTTCTGTTGTTTAGTAGACAGCCATTCTCAGGAAGACTTAGAAACTTTATCTT
>NW_006408647.1:2359396-2371792 GCF_000296735.1 Chrysochloris asiatica
CCTCCACCTTACCAAACATGATATCTTTCTCCAGTGACTGGTCCCTCCTGACAATATGTCCAAAGTATGAGAGACGAAGTTTGGCCATCCTGGCCTGCAAGGGCACTCTGGCTGTACTTCTTCCAACACAGCTCTGTTAACTCTTTTCTCAGCCTATGGTACTTTGAATATTCTCCTCCAACACCATAACTCAAAGGCATCAATTCTTGTACCATCTTTCTTATTCACTGTCCAACATTCACATGTATATGAGGTTATTGAAAATACCATGGCTTGGGTCAGGCACAGTTTAGTCCTCAAGCTGACATCTTTGATCTTCCAACACTTTAAAAAGCTCTTGTGCAGCAGATTTGCCTAATGCAATATGTTGGTTGATTTCTTGACTGTTGCTTCCATGAGTATTGATGGTTGATCCAAGAAGAATGAAGTCCTTGACAACTTGAATCTTTTCTCCATTGATAATAATATTGTTTATTGGTCCAGTGGTGAGGATTTTTGTTTTCTTTGCATTGAGATGCAATCCTTACTGAAGGCTATGGTGTTTGATCTTCATCAGAAAGCATATGATAAGATAATACCTACTTTATTGAAAATACACAATCTGAAATAAGTCACATAAAGAGCCCCACTATGTAAGACTTTAGCTGTACTTTATTTTTACTTCTGCATGACCATCATGTATGTATTTGAAACTGCCTATAATGTTGTCTGAACTTTCTTTTCTTAGCCATTTCATAAATATTATTTGCAGTTTACTTGTTCTGCTAAGCTCTTATTTTATATGACATTTTAGAAATTTTAAGGGCATTCTTTTCATTGAGGGTTTTTTTTGTGTGTGTGTGTGGGGGGGGAGATTGTAGTTGTTTTTTTTTTTTAATATGGTCTTGCATTCAAACTGTAACAATATTTTTTGAACCTGCATTTTTGATTGCTAATATTGAGCATGCTTGTTGACATTGAATGTGATTAAATGCCTTGGTTTGTACTTGGTTTTTTTTTTGTAAATCCTGAGTTCTTTTTCCACTGATGAAGGAAGTTTGGGGATAAAAAGAGTTTGAGAACCATGCTCTAAGTCAGCAGTTCCTAACCAAGTACTTGGGCTACCACCTAGAGAATTTGTTTCCTTCAACATGACATATACCTAGGTTTCAGAGATTGAGATCTAGCAGGTGGATAGGGGAACCCATAGAACCCGGGCGGCACTGTGGTTAAAAGTATTGGCTGTTAACTGAAAGATCAGCGGGTCCAGTCTGCTTCCATAAAGATTATGGAAACACTATGGAGCTATTCTATCTTGTCCTGTACAATTGCCAGAATTCGGAATCAACTCAATGTCAATGGGTGTTTGGTCTTATTGTGTGACCCAGGCAGGTATTACTGTGGAAAATCTTTCCAGATGGCTCTTCCTCTTATCTTCAGTGAGAAGTATTGCTCTATATGACCCTGCTTCCACCCTGTTCTTCTAAGGTAGAGAAAAACCTTCCTGTTGATGTCACAATAAATATTCCTTTTCAAAAACAAATTGGACATTTCATTTTTTTTTTGAGTAAAGATTCATACTTCTTGAAAAAAGGGAAGATAATACAAGACATTAATTTGGCTTTAGCATTATAACTTTTAGGCTTCTATTTTCAGGAATGTATCTAATGAGGTAAAGGTTCCCTTGGGCCAATAGTCATCTAATCTAATACAGATAAAAGATTAGACATAAACCTGTCCCAAGAGAGAGAAAAAAATGAATAGAATAATTGGCTCAGGGACCTTGTGGCACCTGGAAACAGATGCTGTAGGCATACCTGGAATACATCATTAACAAATAGATCCGGCAGTGCAGAATGTCTAGGAGACTGAGTCTGAATTAGAGGAGCTAGAAGAATTGTGTTAGTCTCTGAAATGCAGGTCACGAGTCTTAAAAACAACAAACAGTTGTGAACCCCGTGTGTCTCAGAGTAAATCTATGCTCTATAGGGTTTTCAGGGACTGATTTTAGACAAGTAGAAAGCTAGGCCTTTCTCCCAATGTGCCTTTAGGCAGACTCATACCTCTAAGGATTCCCAGTGTAGTCTAAGAGACCAGATTTCTTGGATCCAGAGACCTGATATGTCTGACCTGGTAAGAAATCAGTGGATTTGGTTGGGAATACCAGCTGTTCTGCGGGAGGAAGATGAGGCTCTCTGCTTCCATAAAGATTTGCAGCCTCGGAAACCCTGCACAGGGTTGCTATGAGTTGGAACCGAATCCACGGCACATAACCACCACAAACCAGTGTGGTAAGGCTTTTTGACTGCTTTGGGCAGCAGATCTTATCAGTCCTGGTCATTGCTTTGGATTCCTGCATTTTCTGACTTCCTCTTAAGAGATGTCAGGTTGCCTTTGAGTCCATGGGGAGTGGTTTTTGCTTTTGATTTGAATTATTATTACCCTGTAAAAGTATGATGGCTCTGTGCAATAAGCATAGTCTTCAGAAACCCTGAAGTCAAAACCAACTCGCTGGCACTTAATACCAACAACAATAGCAAAATAGCCCTGGTGACATGGTAGTTAAAGCACTTGGCTGTCAACTAACAAGTTGGCATTTCGAGCCCACCAGTCTCTGAGTGGAGAGAAGCAATGATAGTCTGCTTGCATAAAGATTTACAGCATTGAAAGCTGTAGAAATGAGGTAGTTCTCTGTCCTATAATGTTGTTATGAGTAGGAATCAACTCAACGGCAATGGGTTTGAATTTTTACAGTGGTTAAATTGAGTGTTAACTAAAAGGTCAGCAGGTCAAGCCTCCAAGTTGCTCCTTTAGGGTCTCTATGACTTGAAATTGACTGGATCGCATGGATGACAAGTTTTGACTTGTTTTTTTTATTTTTATTTTTTTGGTTTAATAACAAAATTACAGCTTGCAAGCCTCATGTTTTGACTAGAGTTCCCACTTCCATAGGTTCCTTTTATAGAGGAAGTACTAGTTGATACAATGAACATGTTTTAAACATTAAAACAATTCCATATATTCGGTAACTATTTGAATTTGAGACTAGACTTAAATATTAATGCTGTATAATTTGAATACTACGGTAACTTTTAAAAACCTTAATTGTTGACCTTTTTCTTTTCAAATGCAGCATATGTTGACTGTTCTCTTTAGTTCTGCGATGATAGTAAGAAGAAGGTAATTGCTGTCGACACTTAGACTGTGGGTGTTATTTCACCGAGAGAATCCTTTCTTACCTGCACTACCCAGACGAACTCACAGTACAAAACTATTACCAAACAAACGGAAGAATAGATTCCGTCATGTTTTTGACCTTTTGTATATACCATGGAGTCCTAGTGTGGTGCTGTAGGATAATGCACTGGACCACAAGGTCAGTTTGAACTGCAAAGTTGACAGTTTAAACCCACCAGATGCTCCTGGGAAACCCTATATAGTTAAGTATTGTTGAGTCGGAACCAACTCGACATTACTTAACAACAACAACAACAACAACAACAATTTATAGCATGGAATAGTTTGACCTAAAGGATTTATAAACTTGTCATCTGACTAAACTTTCTGTGGACTTTATTATGTCAGTTACCCTTGATGTCTTTCACGACTGTGGCTCTGAGGCCCCCAGGTCCAGTGATTTAGTCCCTTAAGATGTTTGGTTATGGATAAGAAGTTTACATAACTCTGTATCCTGTATGCTCTACTATATTCAGCATATGTAAATAACCCACAGTCTTCGAGTCAATTACAACTCATAGTGACCCAGTATAGGGTTTCTGAGATTGCACATATTTACAGGAGTGCCTCATCTTTCTCCTGCAGAATGACTGGTGGGTTTCAACTGCTGACCTTGTGTTCAGCAGTCCAATGCTTATCTTAGAAATATCCTCTTTCAAAGCTTTATATTCATAGGTATAGTCCCATTCTCCATTCCGTACCTTCTCAGTTTTGTGTGTCTTTCTATAAATCGATTCCTAGATTATTAATATTGTGATCGCAGCATTGTGTACATAATAATATTTACCTCAGTTACTTTTAAACTCTTATTCTCCTCCCAGTGTCTTCCTTTGCCTTGATCATTTTTTGTTGACACCTCCATTGTAGATGGCCTCTTCTTTGCTCAATAAACTTGTTTTTCTTTCTAGCTATTCATCTCCACAGTATTCTTTACAAAGAATATTGTCAGTCTCTGCACTGTATTTTTCTGTAACCTGAATGTCTTCTAAATATAGAATGCACATTTTACCATGGTGTTAAATACTTCCTGTACCAGATTGTAAATGGGAGAATTGTTTTTGTAATGTTCTAGCTGGCATGTGAATAAACTTTAGAAGCATATCACTTTCAATTAGCATATTATT
The DNA here is from genome assembly GCF_000296735.1 of Chrysochloris asiatica. Taxonomy (NCBI): domain Eukaryota; kingdom Metazoa; phylum Chordata; class Mammalia; order Afrosoricida; family Chrysochloridae; genus Chrysochloris; species Chrysochloris asiatica. Next base: position 2,363,737 of record NW_006408647.1, read on the forward strand.
TTCTGTTACTCGTAGTCAGTAAAAAGAAAACTTATTTTAAAAGAACACAAAAATCCACACAATGACTATTAAAAATGGTTTTAAGTTTAACCAGTAGAGTGAAAAATGTAATAAATTTCACACTAGTTCTTTCATGTCCCTTTTGGATAATGTTCATCATTTGGCTCTACAGAATATACACACCAATCAAAAAGTGAAGTTGAGATGTTTTCAGCTACAGGTCGCAGTGGCTCTAGTAATTGTGGCTTGAAACAAAAAGACAGTTAATTATGCCACATGACAGTAAGTCTAGACAGAAGCCTCCAAAATTGTTTATGAATAATGCCTATTTAAAGACATACTGGAGACCTGGTGTGGCGCTGTGGGCTAATGCGTCCAACTGCAAAGTTGTTTGAACTACAAGGTTGGTGGTTCAAGCTTACTAGCTGCTCCTTGGAAACCCTATACAAGGTCGCTATGGGTCAGAATCGACTTAATGGCACTTAACAAGAACAACAAAGATTTATATTGGGAACAAGGTGACTTCCTAGAATAAGTGCTGAACTGCCAACCACGAGGCCAGTGGTTCCAGCCCATCAGCCACTACACAGGAGAAAGATGATGCTTTCTGCTTCAGCAACAGATTTGAAGTCTGGGAAATCCCATGAAGGGTTGCTATGAGTCAAAACTGACTCCAAGACACTTAACAACAACAGAAACGATTGAACATTTAGTGATACAATCAGTGATCCAGGTTATTTCTTAGTTTCTGCTTTGCCATCCATAATATGTGTTCACAAGGCAGCTACCATATCACCAAGGATCATATCACATCTTTATACCTGCTTTCCTCTTTAATTTGTAAAGAAAGAGCTTTAAATACTAAATTCTAACCACAGTGGAAGAGAAATGCTTAAACAAAGTATATACAAGTTATTAAGAAAGAAGAGTTTTAACAAATGTATCCTGACATGAGGATCTCTAAACATGATGCAGTATGTGCTGGGATTCCTGATGTCAGAACGTATCATTCTTGTTCAGTTTTTCAGTGTCCTGGTGTGGCACTATGGATTAATGCACTGGACTGCAAGGTCCATTTGAACCACAAAGTTGGTGGTTCAAGCTCACCAGCCGCTCCTCGGAAGCCCTATACAGGGTGGCTATGAGTCGGTACAGACTCGACCGCACTTAACAACAACAATAAGCTAAAAGAGTATTAAGCTTTTGCTGCTAAAAGAGTATTAAGCTAATGCTTAAAGAGTATTAAGCTTTTGCTGCATGACTGGAGCTAAGGTTAAGTACAGTCTCATTCAGTAGGGCCACAGGCAAAAAGAAAAATCAGAATATTATTTTATAAATTTTATTTTGAGTTAATATTCAAAAGTAGCAGCATTCATTATTATGAAAATATGTATTTTAAATGGCTAAGTGGTTTTATAGCTTGATATTTTATTTACTGTTTTTTAAATTGTGTTGAAGGTACTGTCATTTTATTGATGCATTTTATACTTTTGTTGTTGAGAATACATGCAGTAGAACACACACCAATTCAACAATTTCAACATGTACAATTCGGTGGAATAGATTGTATTCTTCAAGTTACGCAACCATTTTCACCCTCTTTTTCTGAATTGCTATTACCTCATTAATATAAACTCACGGTCCCTTAAGTTTCTTTTCAAATCTTTGGAATTGGTACTGTCAATCTGACCCCATAAGGACAGCTGTTGAAAGAGTTTAATACTCAACACCTTACTTTTTGACAAAGCATTTAGAAGAAGAAGCACCCAGAATTTTTTTACAGTTCGGAGGTTGTTTTGGCATAGTGCAGCATATGTAGTATATAACAGGGGACTTTACATAATTTAATAACAGGGTAAGTTACATTGCAATGACCTCCTGAAGATCTTAAACTCTGGTAAAGAATCTATTCTCATTGGGTCTAGAAAACTTAGATGATGGTTATTCCTTTGAAATATATAGGTGTGGATGTTCTAGGATGAGAAATGAGTGGTTGTGGGTATCATTAGGGGCATTAACAGAGCTCGGAGCAGTTATTGCTGGGTTGGAACTAGTGCTTAGGGAGCAAATTGGTCCTCTGGGACCACATTCTGTATGCTTCCTCTTACTGCCTACTCCTGTGCCTTGACAGACAGTTCACATTTCCCTGTTTGTGTTCGTTCTCACGCTTGACTAAGTCACACCCAGCAATTTGTGCTGTCTAGGCGGAGAAGCAGGTCAGAGGTGCTACTTGAATATATAGATGAGCAGATAAAGTAAATGGATGAAATAGTATACTATTATGTTGATACATGGTAGACTTCTTGTACTTTGTTACACACATACCTAAAGATTGATCAGCACAGGGTAGATTGGAAGGTATCACCTAGAACACATACACTGTAAGAAGTCATTGTGGCTCTAAATTCTGCTTTCTGTCTTCAACTTAGAACTTTGAAGAAGGGCAGACTTGGGAACAGACTTGGAGAATGCTGGGACTGATGATGGTTTTCACGTTTGTTTCCTCTGCACTATGTTGCATAAGACAAAAAAGAAAAAAAATCCCTATATTCTAGGGGACATACGTCTATGTCATTGTAACAAAACTTAAAAAGCAGTTTCTAGAATTCTCAGTAAAAAATCAGCAAGAATTTTAAGTACTTCAGGATCATGCCAGTATTTATTTTTGTAAAGTATTTAAGCAAAAAGTTCACATTTTTGAAGAAGAAAATTATTTACTCATCTAAGCGACCAATTTCAAATCTGAGTTATTTTCAGATTTGACATTATTTTCAACTCTTCCTTCCCAGGATTTCTTCCATGTATCTTAGAAGGATTAAGTAAGTCTATCTAACTCTTACCCACATTTGGAAAGGCAGCACTCACTTATGCTTAGCAAGTAAAATTCTTTTTTTCCACAGAATGATGATAAGGAAGGTTTCTCTTCATATACAGAACTTGTCTTTTAAAATTTGAATCACAAAACACACCTTTGAGTCTGGAGACTGAAATTCATATTAAGGAGATAAGAATGAGATTACAAAAAAATTATGGTGATTTCCTAAGTGAGAATCCAGAGAGAATTGCAGAGAAGGGTGAATAATTCCAAACTAAAGTTTTATTGTGAGAATTTAAATATCCAGTTTGTCTATCTTGCAAGTGGTGGTGGTGGGGTGTGCCATAAGTCCATTTTGACTCACAGCCACCCTGCATAGGGTTTCCAGGAGCAGAAAGTCTCATCTTTCTTCCGAAGAGCAACTGTTTGATTTGAACTACTGAAATTTCAGTTAGCAGCCTGGCTCATAATCCACTATGCTACCAGAACTCCTTATCTTGCAAGTAAAGGGTGACAAATCTCTGCTTCCTTATTCTATTAAATCAGTTTTGCAGGTGCACACACTTAATACAGAAATACATAGTACATCCTTTGCTGTTGAAAATGAATGAAGAAGGTGATTGTAGTGTGTTTGGAAATCACGAAGAATGCTTATTTAAAGACTTATATTGAACATTTAATAAAGATGGTTTTTGAAAATCTACCTTGTAGCCTACTAAGGATTTTCTATTAACTCATTTAATCCTTCATTTATGAAATAGACTTTATGATTGGATGTATTTTACAGAGGAGTCTCTGGATTGTGCAAACAGTTGGGCTCTCGATTACTTGTCAAAGGTTGACAGTTTGAACCCACCTAAAGGTACCTTGGAGTCCTGGTGTGGCGCTGTGGGCCTATGCGTCAGACTGCAAAGTCATTTGAACTGTAAGGTCGGTGGTTCAAGCTCACCAGCTGCTCCTTGGAAAGAAACCCTATACAGGGTCGTTGTGGGTCAGAATCGACTTGATGGCACTCAGCAACAACAACAAAGGTACCTTGGAGGGTAAGCCTAAAGTTAGAGTCCTGAAAACCTTGCTCTGCACATATGTGGTTACTATGAGCTGAAATCAACTCCATGGCAATTAAAAACATGTTTTCTTGATGAAGGACCTGGGGTACAGAGAAGTTAAGCAACTTGCAAAAGGCCAAACAGCAAAACTGGGCTTCAGACTCAAGCAGGTTGAGTCTACTCATTATGTTATACTTCTGCCTCTTTTGCTTATGACTGTAGTACCTCACTGGGAAAATCCCAGAAACTATTTTCAAAGATCATGTTTTTTAGGTTGAAAGAATGGGGTTGGCTTTGTTAAAGATGACATCAGATCAATGGAAGTATATTGTATAAGATAGTGGTTTTGAAAAACTTGAAATAGTATGTATTCAGCTGGAGTTGTAAAATATATAGCAATTAATACTCGTAAGTTGTTGTTAGTTGTGATTAGCTCTAACTTATGTATACGGCAGGAAGCACTTCATAGTCCTATACCATCTTCAGGATCACTGGTATATTAGAGTTCATTGAACACGCTAACATAACAAGCTAAATATACAACTGAACACTGCTGATTCACTCTTGAAAAGCTTTAATTTTTTTCTTTGAGTTTTTTCTTTGTTCACTTATATCTTAGCTGTATATTCATAAAATAATGTGAGGACGAAATGACTACAAAAGTATTGATCTTAACAGATCCTAAAGGAACTCTGGTAGTGTAGTGGGTTGAGTGTTGGACTGCTGACTAAATCTTTGACTGTTTGAATCCATCATTCACTCTCTAGGAGAAAGATGAGGAAGTTTGTGTCCATAAAGATACACAGTTTTGGAAAGTTTTGGAGCAGTTCTATTCTATCCCGTAGGGTTACTTTGAGTCAGAATCTACTCACTGGCAGTGGGTAGTCCTGGTGTGGTGCTGTAGGATAAGTTCTGGACTGCTAACCATAACGTCGGCAGTTCAAACCCACGGGGTTGCTCCTTGTAAACTCTATACAGGGTTGCTATGAATCAGAACCTATTTGGTGGCACTTAACAACAACAAAGTAGACTGTTCAGTTGGTGTTAAATTTGAAATATAAAATTTTGTACCAAAGATAGAAGAGAGAGTTTCTTTAATTATTCTATTGTTTGTCAACTCCTTAAAGGCTTCAAATGTTGTGTGCAACATTTCCTGAACAGCCTTAAAGTTGAATTAGTTTATTCTTATTCTAAGCAGTGAGAGAATTTTATGTGTCCAAAAAAGTTAAAGATTAGCTACTTCTATGCCTTGACATAGATCATATCTATTTAGGAATGTTTTCATGGAAAACCTCTTATTCCCCCTGAAAAAGCCCTTTATTGCTGTTTGTTATTAAGTGCCATCAAGTCAGTTTAACACAGCAATCCTGTATACGGTTTCTGTGGAGCGGCGTGGGTTCGAACTGCCAACCTTGTCGTTAGCAATCTAGCAATTATTCTACAGCACCACACCAGGACTCCTTTGTTGTTGTTAAGTGCCATCGAGTCAGTTCCGACCCACAGCGACCCACAGCGACCCTGTATAGGGTTTCCAAGGAGTGGCTGGTGAGCTTGAACTGCCAACCTTGCAATTCAAACTGACCTTGCAGTCCAGTGCATTAACACACAGCACCACACCAGAAATCCCCAGTACTCCATAGAAGGGTATTTATTGACAAGAAATATACCCCATTTAATGCTAAGGTGGGACAATCTGCCTATAAAACAACATGTAAATTCAAAGTCAATTTGTTAAGAAAAAGAAGAAACAGGTGTGTGTACATATGTATATTACACACATATTGTTGTTATTGTTAAGTGACTTTGAGTTGATTCCAATTCATAGTGACCCTGAATTTGAAGTGCTGACCTTATGATTCAAACTGACCATGTGGTTCAGTGCTTTATCTTAACAGCACCACACCAGAACTCCCTATTACACACAAGCATAGAAGCAATTAGTATAATTCTGTGTGTGTACCAAAATTCTACTCATGATTATGTTTTGAAGGTAAAATTAAGTTTTTCTGCAAAGAAACCTAGTGTGTGTTACCAGTAGAGAGATTTTCAGATGCTTTGGTCTTCAGCAGATGTGTGCAGCCTGTTCTTGGGTCAAGAGAAACCAGCCCAGGATTGGTGAATGATTGGAGTGTGCCTGGCATTATGTAGCAGTGAGAAAGCAAAAAAGTAGAAGGCCCTGCTCTAGCATTGGTAGACAGACCTTCTGTAAATATTTTAATCTATTTGAATTACAACCCATTCAAGAAGACAGAATGTGCATACAAAACATAGATAGGATGTCATACGGCAAGCAAATATTCAAGTGCTTGAATGTAGCAATTGCAAAACCCTGAGTGGAAAATCACTTTGTAAAGGGCTTTTTGGCAAAAATCCACTAAGAGGTGTAGGGACTGTGAGAGTTTATCGTTACATTGAAAAAATGGAGAATTTACTTCACGGTGGTAACATAATAATACTGTGGCTTCTGCTGAGATTAAGCAACAGTATTTTTCAGTGCTTGCTGGCAGCCAGGGCAAAAGGGGAAACACAAGAAATTAGAGAGTACTTGTTACCTGAGAGAAAAGTGGACATCTGTTGTTTAAGAGAACCAGATGCTTTTTCTGGCATCTGACAATTGAAGGTCCTAGACAAAGACAAAGACAAACAACCTTTGAGAGAAAGTCAAGGAGGTTACATCCTAAATTCAAAGAACATGATAGCCCAGGGAGTAGATTAATGTGACCTAAGCAACTCCCCATTGATCTCATTTGATACAGTACCCAGAGGAATAGATAATGTTAACAGTATCTTCCCTGAAGATCAGTCTGATCTGGTCTTTGTTGATGAGTTTTCCCAGGAGTGCTGGGGCTCCCAGTAGCTAAGGAGGAGGAAGCCAGGATCTCAGGTGAATAATTTGTTAGCTCTGTAGAGAAATGTAATGAGTCTTGATTGGAAAAGATCATTCTTCCTTTCCACTTTCCCTGTGGGCCAAAAGAATGTAGGATTGTCCATAGGCACCAGTCTTGAATGCTCTTCATCATATAGGTAAAGGGTTTGAATTTTTCAAGGCAAATGTTACCTGGTAACTTCCACATACTTATTTCATAAATCTTACTGATAATCCTGATGTGTGCCGTCAAGTCAGAGCAACCCTGTGTAGAGTTTCCGAGGAGCGGCTGGTGGGTATGAACTGTTGACCTTGTGGTTCAGTGCTTTTTCCTACATCACTACACCAGGACTCATAGACTCCTGATAGCAGTACATAATAATTGTTACTTTAGAGTTGAAATGCCTGAGTCTCCAAAAAAGTGATTAACTCTCCTCTGCCCCATGTTGTTGTTAAGTGCCACTGAGTCAGTTCTGTCTCATAGCGGCCTTGTAGAGGGTTTTCAAGGAGTGGCTGGTGGGTTTGTTGGACCACCAGCCTGTGGTTAGCAGTCAAGTGCTAATCCTACAGTGCCATATCAGGACCTCACTCTTCCCCATAGCAAGAAGTTAAATCTGTCCTACTCCTAAGACCTGTGTCCATGCTTCTGAGTTTATTGTTGTTTGCACATACCAAGCAAACAGTCTGTTCAGCGTGTCCACCTTGTCAGAAGCTAGTTCTTTTGCAGAATAAAGGTCAAACTACCTCACATACTTATATGTTTATCACGATGCGGGTGGACATTATAACGATTAAATGCACAGAAAGACCACATCCTGCCTTCCATTAAAAAAACAAAAAAACTTTCCTTTCATCAGAATTGAACAACTAACATTCTTGCCTGCTATCAATCAAGCTTTCTTTTGACAAGCTTTCATAGCATCTCCATGGTAGACTTGGAAACTCCAAGATTCAGTATGTCAAAGTGTGTTTACAGTGTCTACTGCATAATACTCAAGCTGTAAGTGCAGTTTCCTTTTCTAATACAGGCATGACCTCTTTACATCAGACAAGGAAATAGATTAGAACCTAGGGACTTGTGATCATGACAAGCTATGGACAACATTGCGAAGTATGAGTATTCCAGAACACTTCATTGTACTTCTGAGAAATCTGTACTTGGACCAAGAAGCAGTTGTTCGAATAGAGCATGGGAACACTGAATGTTTTAAAATTGGGAAAGGTGTCCGACAAGGTAGTGTTCTTTCACCATACTTATTCAACCTGTATGCTGAGCAAATAATATGAGAAGCTGGGTTCTATGAAGAAAAACGTGGCATCAGGATT
>NW_006408647.1:2372382-2428339 GCF_000296735.1 Chrysochloris asiatica
GATGTCATGCTGGGTAAGATGGAGGGTCAGAGAAAAAGAGGAAGACCCCCAATGAGATGAATCATCCAGGTGGCATCAGTGATGGCGACAAGTGTGGCAGCGGTAGTGAGGTTGGCCCAGGATCGGATATTGTTTTGTTCTGCTGTGCATGGGGTCGCTATAAGTCGGTTCTGACTCGATGGCACCTGACAACAACAAGGGACTTGTGAATTCAGACATGCTGAGTTCTAGTTCACCTTTGACACTTAATGGCTTGTGAACTTGAACACATTAGTTAACCTCCCTATGTCTCCATTTTTAAGTGTGCAATTGGGATAACCACATTGGGCTTTGGCAAGAATTAAATGAGATAAGGTGTGTCAGTTGCTTACAAAATGTCTACCAGTTTCTAAGTCCTGGTGCTGTGGGATAAAGCACTGGACCACAAGGTAAGTTTGAACCACAAGGTTGGTGGTTCAAACTCACTGGCTGCTCCTTGTAAACACTGTACAGGGTTGCTATGGGTCAGAATTAACTGGATGGCACTTACCAACAATAAATGGTAGCTTTTATAGGTTGTTGTTTTATTGTTAAGTGCCATTGAGTCAGTTTCAACTCGTAGCCACCTTGTGTAGCATTTCCAAGGAGCAGTTACTGGATTTGAACTGCCAACCTTGTAGTTTGCAGTCCAGTGCTGATCCACAGCTCCATTAGCAACTGTCATTTTAGTATTGCATGCTTTTAACTTGCAACTGATTTACTAAATAGTCAGCATTAATTTAAAAATTTCTCATTAAGCATTCAGAAACATCATGTCACAGCCCTGCCTAAAAACTTTTCATTGCTCCCATGTTGATCTCATATTTCCCAGTTTGCTATTGAGGATTCTTTGTACTATGACTTCAGCTCGCTCACCATTCTGCTCATATTGTTGTTAACTTCTGTTGAGTCAGTTCCAACCCATAGCAAGCCTGTATAGGGTTCCCAAGAAGCAGCTGGCAGGCTTGAACCGCCAACCTTGCGGTTCAAACCAACTTTGCAGTCCAATGCATTAACCCACAGTGCCACCATACCAGGAGCCCTTCTGCTCTTTCATAGTTCACCCTTTTATCCGCATATAACTTACAAATGTTACATGTTATAATATAGCTGTCAAGTTGAAACTCATCGCAACCTTACGTTGCAATAGAGTGGAACATTGCCTGGTCTCGCATCATCCACACAATCGCCAGCATGTTCCAGTTCATTGCTGTGATCACTGTGCTGACGCTTCACACTGAGTGTATCTTGCCATCTTGATCCTCTATGTCAACAAACATCATGCCCTTTGATAGTCGTTAATCCCTCCTGATGATACAATGTATAAAGCAAGTGAGCTAGACTCTTGAAATCCATGTGGTTTTCATTGGCTAATTTTGAGAAGTAGATCACCAGGCCTTTCTTCCTAGTCTGTCTTAGTCTAGAAGCTTCACTGAAATAGATTTACTTTCTGTTGCTTTATTGGTATTTGAAATATCACAGCAACACACAAGTTACCCCAGTATAATTAACTGACAGATGGCTGGAGATTTTAGATATAATCTTGGCAAATTGAACCACTTGCCATGTCTTATGTGTTTCCTCTCTATTTTTTTCCTTTTATTTTTGTCAATTGGACTATGTCTCCTTTCTCCACTTTTGAAACACATCCTGAAAGCACAATTCAATGAATGCTTCCACCTTCATAAAAGCTTTTAGTTTAATCTCTAGATAGTTTTGGTCTTTGGATTTTTTGAAACCCCTACCTCTTTGTTTGGGACTTGTGGATTTTCACATAATAAAATTAGTTGTGATTTTCTTCATCTTCCTTATAGCATTTTATACTTTAAGACAGTCCCTTTGTCCAAATCTGCTATAATATGCCACACTAAACCAAACCATCGAGTCAATTTGGTTCATAGCCACCCTGTAGGACAGTGTAGAACTACTCTAGTGGGTTTCAGAGACTGCAAATCTTTACAGGATCCAATAACTTCATCTTCTATTGCAGAGTATTTGGTGGGCAGCCCAACATTTAACCCAGTATACACAAGGTGACGTGCTGTAATATACAGTAGACTCAATAATTATTCACATGATTGCATTTAATGAATTCAATACTTCATATTGAGGACCTAATATTTGATTTAGGCACAAGATCCTGCTTCCACAGAATTCATAAAGGAAGGCTATCAAAGAATTTGTGGGAAAATTCCATTTTAATTCTATTTTTTCACAAACTTTTTGAAGTCTCCTCATATAGGTCAATGAGATATGCATTAAACATGTAAAATGGTAGTAAAATTACTTTCAGTTTTTGTTGCTAAGTGTCGTCAAGTTGGTTCCAACTCATAGCAACCCTTTATAGGGCTTCCAAGGAGCAGCTGGTGAGTTTGAACGGCCAGCCTTGTGGTTGAGAGTGACCTTGCTGTCTAATGCCAGCACCATACCAAGACTCAATTGATGCTGAAAACTGCTTAAAATGAGAATAAAATAACAATGTGAGTGATGGTCCCTGGTGCGGCATGGTGGGCTAATAATGCATCAGACTGCAAAGTCTTGTGAACTGCAAGGTTGGCGGTTCAAGCACACCAGCTGCTCCTTGGGAACCCTATACAGGATCGCTATGGGTTGGAACGTACACAACGGCACTTAGCAACAACAACTACTAACCTAAAAGTTGTTGGTACTAACCCACCCAGTGGTGTTGCAGAAGAAGGACATGGCAGTCTACTTCCATAAAGATAAAAGTCAAGAAAACATCTAGAACAGCTCTATTCTGATAGCTGTGGGGTCACTATGAATCAGAATAGACTTAGTGCCAACAGGTTGGTGAGTTGGACTTTGGGAACTGTTGTAGCTAGTAGGTCAGTGAAGGCCCCTCTGAAGGACATCTGAGCTGGTACCAAATAGAAGACAGTATCTGCCCTGGGTATATCTAGGATAAGAGAGTTCTACACCGAGGACAACTATTACAAAGTTAGCGTCAGATGAACTAAGACTTTGCACCAGAGAGGACTTTTTCCGGTTCTATAGTTCTACCAGATTCCTCCTTGTTGTATCAGTGCTTTGTGTCTTTTTGTTGCTGAATAATATTGTATTGTACGTAATAGCATATTGTATGGATGTTCTTGTTGTTAGGTGCCATTGAGTCAATACCAACTCGTAATGACCCTATGTACAACAGAATGAGACACTTTTTGATCCTGGGCCATCTTCACAATTGTTGATAAATTTGAGCGCATTGCTGCTGCCACTGTGCCAAGACATTGCATTGGGGGTTTACCTCTTTTTCACTGAACTTTCATTTTACATAGCATGATGTCCTTGTCCAGGGACTGGTTCCTCCAGATAATATGTCCAAAATGTGAAAGAAAAAGTCTCGCAATCCTGGCTTCTAAGGAGGAATCTGTACATCCTGCAACACAGGTTGGTTTGTTCTTCTGGCGGTCCTTTCAATATTCTCCTCCAACACCATAACTCAAAGGCATCAATTCTCCTACGATTTTCCTTATTCACTGTCCAGCTTTCGCATGCATATGAGGTTATTGAAAATACCATGGCTTGTGTCAGGCGCACCTTAGTCCTCAAGCTGACATCTTTGCTCTTCGACACTTTGAAAAGGTCTTGTGCAGCAGATTTGCCTAATACAATACGTCCTTTGATTTCTTGACTGCTGCTTCCATGAGTGTTGATAGTGGATCCAAGCAAAATGAAGTCTTTGACAACTTTGTTTTTTTTTTTTTTTCCTCCAGTTATCATGATATTATTTATTGGTCTAGTGGTGAGGAGTTTTGTTTTCTTTACATTGAGGTACAACCCATACTGAAGGCTATGGTCTTTGATCGTCGTCAATATTTTAAGTCCTCTTTGCTTTCAGCAAGCAAGTTTGTATCATCTGCTTATCACATATTGCTAATGAGTTTTTCTCCAGTCCTCATGCCACATTCTTCTTCATATAATCCAACTTCTCGGATTATTTGCTCAGCATACAGATTGTACGGCTAAACTGTGTTTTATCTGTGAGTTCACCAGTTGATGAGCATTTGTGTTATTTCTATTGTTTGGCAGTTGTGCACAGTGCTACAATGAACATTTGTACATAAGATTATGTGTGGATATGTTTTCTTCTTTCCTGTGTTAGGATTAGAATTACTGGATCATATGTGAGTATGTGTAATCATTTAGGCAACTGCTAGACTGTTTTCCAGAATGACTGCAAAAAACATCTGATGCTGATTGCATATATGAGTCTTTTCTGATAGTTTAGGAAACCCTGGTGGTGCTGTGGGTTAGATGGTGCTTACCATAAGCTTATTGGTTCAGACCCACCAGGTGCTCCATGGGAGAAAGATGAGGCTATCTGATCCCATAAAGGTTTACAGTTTCGAAAATCCTATGCAGGGTGGCTATGAGTCAGAATCGACTTTGTCTGTGGGTTTGGGTTTTGGGAACTGATCATTTGGAGTTCATGGTATTTTCAGTACTTTACTCTAAACGATTTGGTTGTATCAGTTTACACATAGCTATTTTATTTTTCTTTGCATAGTCCTAAGCAAGAGGACAAGGAGCTCTGGTAGCATAGTGGTTACGAATCGGGCTGCAAACCACAAGGTCAGCAGTTCGAAACTACCAGCTATTCCACAGGAGAAAAATGAGGTGTTCTGCTCCCATAAAGATTTACAGCCTCAGAAACCCTGTACAGGTTTGCTATGAGTCAGAACCGCGTGCAGCCACCCACCACCAAGCAAGAGAACATTTAGTTCAAATTCTAATGACATTTTAGTTCAAATTCTATGGATGACCTCAGAGTCGAATTGCTCAATAGTTTCCTTGGCTGTTATCTTCATGAAAACAATTTGCCAGGTCTTCCTCTCTTGGAACCAGCACATAGGCTTGAATTAACTCATTTCAGCCCAACCCCTTGCTGAGAACTTGCATTTCTACCCCATGGTACTAAATTAGAATCTATGGTTTAACAAGGTCTTCAGGTGATTCCTATTGACTCCTAGGCGATTCTTAACATACATAGGTATATATGTGGATTCTGGTTCAATATAAATCTGTGGTGGAAAGGCAAATTTGTAGCATGGGATCAAAACTAGAATGAACCTTGCCAAAGGTCTCTGTGAGTCAAAGTGAAATCCAAGACAACCTGTTCTTAGAAAATAATTTGTTGTTACATACCAATATTTTAAGCAGTAATCTTAGTCTGCTTACTTTCATGAATATAAAAACATAAATCAAAAAGTATTACTAAAAAAAAAAAAATTACTACTAGAGTTCCAATTCACAGGATTATTTCAAACAAAACATGTTTTACTGTCTATGTGATCAGTAGATGGCTACAGATAAATTCTCTTAGTAAAACACTTGTCTTAGTTTCCTTAGGGTGTCATTAGAAAAAGAAATCCAATCAAAACAGTGGCTTCCAAGGGGATCTGCTGGGCTACTTACATTCAAGGCAGAGAGGTCATTTCAGAGGGTTAAGGCAACTGATTTAAGGATTCTTAAGACATAGATTTTCTTAAAGGGCACAGAATGACCAGAGAGGCTTATTGGGAAGAAGTTTTAAGATAATTGAAATGCCTTGGTGAGAAAAAGGCAAGGGAATTTGCACTGAGGAATTTTTCTTTTTCCTTCACCACAATGTATGTGCCTGCTCATTCATTGAAGGTAGCAACAGCTGTTCTACAAGTATTTCTTTGGTAAACCATATTACATCTACTCCACAGCCCTGATCTTGCCCTTTCAGACATCTTTTTTGTTCCCCAAACTCAAAGAACACTTAAAAGGAACATGATTCGAGTGCCTTGACTATGCCACAATTGCCATTTTGATGTAGTATAAATTGAAGAGTGCAGAGTAAGATTGTTGTTGTTGTTAAATGCAGTTGAGTTGGTACCGACCCATAGTGACCCTGTATAGGGTTTCCGAGGAGCAGCTGGTGAGCTTGAACAGCTGGCCTCGTGGTTCAAACCAACCTTGCAGTCTAGTGCATTAACCCATAGCACCACTATAGGACCCCTCAATGGAGGATATGTTGAAAAATAATAACTTTACATTTTGATATTTTTGTTTAATCAAGGTTTCTGCAATTTTTTTGTAGTAATATATATAGTTTTACATATCTTGTGTATTCCCTACTTCTTTCCCTTGGGGCGGGGGGGAAGTACTTAGTGATATAATGATATAAACAGAAAATACTATTTGGGTTATTTCAATATTGTATAATCTCTTGAAGTTGTCTGGTGCTTTCATATCCTCATATCCTTCATAATGTGTTGTTGTTAAGTGTCATTGAGTTGGTTCCAACCCATAGCAACCCTGTATAGGGATTCCAGGGAGTGACTGGTGAGCTTGAACCGCCAACCTTGCAGTTCAAACAGCTTTGCAGTCTGGCACATTAACCCACAGTGCCACATCAGGACTCTATAATGGATTACCTTAATTTCCTAGTTCTGCTATAGTAGCGATACCAAGTGGTTGGTTTTAAAGACTAGGCATTTCCCCCTCTCCACAGTTTTGAAGGTTGAAAATCCAAACTCTGGATTTTTCTGTGTAGACTCCTTTGCTGGTGTAGCTCTGGACATCCCTTGGATCTTGGTGATCTTTTCATGGCGTCTCTCTTGCCCAGCATGTGCTCAGATGTATGTGTGTCTATGCTGCTCTTTACCATGACTCAGAAGTGATTCGGTTTGGGGCCCATCCTACACTGCTCTGCCCTAAACCAATTTATTATACTACATTAGAGTGCATTATGAAAGTAGATTCCATCAGATTACATCCATAGCAAGAGGAATGAGGATGCCATAGTATTTTTGGGATACAATTCAATTTACAGTATTACTTATGCCTTGGGGTGGTTGTCATTCTGTAAATATTTATTAAATTGCTATTGGTTTTCTTAAAGATTAAATCTTTATGCTATATTTTAAAGATTATCCAGGTACTTTTTCCCAATAAAATAACTAGGTATTTTCTTCACACTACATGTGCCAACTTTATTTTCCTATCATGCTTCCATTTTTCCTGCTTTTAGTAATTAATTTGGAGAGAGTAAGTGAAGTTTGTGCTATCAGTACTACAGATGAATAAGATGTGTGGACTGTTCTCTCATCTTGCACTTTCCTTAGACCTTGCCCTTTTTATAAGGATACCAAAGAACTATAGCCTGGTCATTCCTTTTATTCTTGAACTATTGTCCTCTCCAAATCTTCAAAAAAAGAGAGAATTATGATTAGCCAGTTTGCAGTTTGTTGCAAATCAAACAAAATAGCTTTTATCAGTTGTGATGTATATATATATAAGTAATTTAGTTTTGTCCTTGGTTAATGAGAATCTCTTTAAAAGAAAAAACAGAATCCTTGGAATTTGGAACTGAAATGTCATAGATAAGGGACTCTGTATCAACCCAAGCAGGTTAGGTGAGGTGAAAAGGTAACTGTGGGTTGGTGCTGGCCAGGTCAGAAAGACTCACGTGTAACTATCTCGAGATCACTTTATAAAACTGGGGCCAACCTCAGGGAAGAGGGACTGGTTAGGCCAGAAAGATCACTTTGTGATCTCAGGGGAAAGAGGCTGAAGTTTGCATTAGTAAATAAGACCCCTAATATAAGTTCTGAACACAGAAGCAGACATTCATTTGTGTGGGAGGGCAGCTTTGGGACATTTGAATCTCTTCATTTATATTCTTTTTTTTTTTTTTCTGTAATCTGTAAAAATAACACTTTTCCTGAATTCTGTGAGTCATGTCAGTGAATACTAAAGGAATATTTGGAGCCAGTGGGTCATACGTTAAGGAGCTTGAGTCTTCTGAACTTTGCAGCTGGTATCCTGAAAGGGTAGAGGGAAATCCCTGAATCTGTCACCAGTAGGCCAATTTCAGGAGGGACTCCGAAACTTGAGGCTGATATTTTTGTTTATGACAGTCTGAAGGACGATATCCTTTTAGCCAATGATCTCTCACCTGACTCTGGGTGGCTTTGCTGTCTAGTTGGTTTTAACTTATAGTAAACCTTATGTACAACAGTTTCTGTGGCATACTCGCAATCATTTCTATGTTTGAGCCCTTTGTTGCAATCAATGTGCCAGTCCACCTACTTGAAGGTCTTTCTCTATTTTACTGACCCTCTACTTTACCAAAAGGGTCCCTGGAGGTGCAGTTGGCTAAGCATTTGCTTGCTAACTAAGAGGTTGGCAGTTTAAAGCTACCAGCCACTCATCAGAAAAAAGATGAGACAGTCTGCTTCCATAACGATTAGCAGCCTCAGAAATTCTATGGAGCAGTTTTAGCCTGGGGTCACTATGAGTCAGAATAGACTTAATGGCAATGGATTTGGTTTCTACTTTACCAAGCAGGATATCCTTCTTCAGAGACTGATCCCTCCTAATAACATGTCTAAAGTATGTGAGACAAAGGTTCGCCATCCTCACATCTAAAGAGCATTCTAGCAGTACATCTTCCAAGACAAATGTGTTCATACTTCTAGTACTGCATGGTATATTCAATATTCTTCACCACCACCATAATTCAAATATATCAATTATTCTGTGGTCTTCCTTATCTCTTGTCCAACTTTTGCATACATATAAGATAACTGACAATATCATGACTTGGTTCAGGTGCACCTTCGTCTTCAAAGTGACATCTTTGCTTTATAACACTTTAAAGAAGTCTATTGCAGCAAATTTGCCCAGTGCAGTATATCCTTTGATTTCTTAATTGTTGCTTCTATGAGTGTTGATTGTGAATCCAAGTAAAATGAAATCCTTGACAACTTGAATCTTTTCCCTGTTTATCATGATACTGTTTTTTGTGAGGATTTTTATATTCTTTATGTTAAAGTATACTTCATACCAAAGTCTGTATGTAGTCTTTGAGCCTCATCAGTAAGTGTTTCAGGTCCTCTTCATTTTCAGCAAGCAAGGTTGGTTCTGGGTGGCTAGAGTCAGAGAAATAAGTGGTGTCAGAAATGAACAGAAAAATAAAAGGTGTGAATTTGATCTGACATTGGTGGTTATCATTGCTCCAGTCTTGCTGTTACTTCTTTCAGCCACAATTGCCAGTTTTGTACTATCATATGAAAGATTTTTTTATGAATAACTTTATGCTTTCTATGGGGGGATGATATTGTAAGTTTCGTTACATGTCTTGTGTCTTGTTCTAAGGTACACATTTGTTAACCAAATATTTATTTTTATTAACAAAAGAAGCACTAAATCAACTGCTTTGAAGAAAAAAATTCAATCCTCTTCTCCCTTCTTTCCTAAAAAAGAAACGTGCGTGCTTTTATTTCTGTCAGTATACATTAGTTAGATTTTAGATGGGGTTTAATCTGGCACAAAATTATATTGGAAAAGCGCCCTTACCTTTCATTATTCCCACTGCACCAGTCTGTCAAGAGAATCCACATCCTAATTCTAGGTCACTTGTTACCTAATTCTCTTTCCTGGTGTAGCCTCCCACTCCAGAAAACATTTTAACTTCTTTAATATATAAATTTTACCAACTTTGGCAGATTCATCAAAAACTGCCAATTCCTGTTTTTTTTCAAGGTGGCCTTGACGATTCAATCTTACTTTTTTTAGGTTCATTTTACCTTTTTTCTGGTTTTCTTTTGTCTCTTTTCTGTTTTTATCATTTTAGTGTAGACAAAGCATTCAAAGAAAGGAAAATAGGCATATTTGGAGCAATGGTCGACAAGGCACTGGTTCTAAGAGGAGGCTTGTGCACAGTTTTATGCACATGTTCTTTATTTCTACACTGGATTGTAACAGTTCTCATTAGTTAGGATGGTGACTCTTAACATGAATTTGTTGTTGTTGTTAACATGAATAGTGTGCTTTAATCACCTGATAGACTTTTAATATCACTAGTGCCAATGCCTTGGCATCTCTGGAGGTGAGCATTAGGAAGATAGATTTAAAGCTTCTCCAAATTCAATGGTGAGAACCAGTAATTTAAGATGATGCCAGAAACTAAGTGACCTCTTTACCTGCCTAGGTGATCCTAATTATTTTAAGTACACCTGGCCTGTGTAGCCATTAAATCTGTCAAGGCATATTGATTTATCTCTGGGAAGTAGAAAGCTATGGTCACATGAACCAGGACAAATTCAGTTTCTCTTATGATCTTGGAAAAAGTGGAGTTGTGCTAGTAAAAATAAATGTTCCAACAAAGTCAATATCATGGTTAAATCTTGAGATTATGTGGTACAAATTAATAGACATTCATTTTATAAAATATCCATTTTGGAATAGAATGCATTTAAATGTGGCAAAGTATGGGAATCAAGGGTGGTAGCATGTTAAGTGTCTGTTATGTGTTTAAATATGTTACTCATTTAATTTTCATAATGCTGCAAGGAAAGTATTGTCTCCCTTTTACTGATATAGAAGCTGAGCCTCAGTTAGAATTAATACATGTCAAAAGAGTAGGATTTGGTCTCGGATTGCTCTTTCTCGCAAGCACATCATTTCCTTCCATCATATAACTGGCTTTACAGCAGCCACTTTCATGATGCTATTCCTATTCCGAGTTACTTACAAATAAGAATGGGACTCCATAGTTGAAGAGAGTGACCACACTCTATTGTGTGCATTACACGATTGTTTCCTTGCCATCTTCTCAACTCAATGGTAATGCTTTATAGGGAAGTTGGCAGCTTGGTAAGAAATACAACCATTGTTTGGGTTTGATGACAGAAACAGATAACTTTAAAAATAACTTTGGAGTAAGGTAAATCATATGGTAATTTTTACATTACAGAATTCTCAGAAATTATTACTTAAAAAAAAAAATCACTATCACTATCCTTACTAACTTAGAGGAATTGTTTATATATATATATATATAAAGTCTGTCTTGATATAAAATTGTGGTTGGAGGGGAAAACCCAACTCTGTTTCCTTACAAACAAGGTAAAGAATGTTGTTAGGTCAGTGGAGACAGCTAAGCCTTGTAAAGCTGCTTACCTTGCATTAAGAAACTACAAAGTAAGAAAAAAAAACAAAACCCATCATTCCATCTCTAGAGTTATTTTAGGAATGGCATTGGGAAGTTTAATGCATTCCACTTTAAATAAAGAGCTGTGAGTTTTATTTGATTGTTTTTGTTTTTAATCTGTAAAACCATCCTTAAAAACATTTTTTAAGGTGTTAGACTTTTTAACTTCTTTATTTATATGGGAAAGAGCCCTGGTTGCACAGTGATTATAGTGCTAGGTTGCCAACCAAAAGGTTACTGGTTCAAAACTACCAACTACTCTGGGAGAGAAAGATGTGATCATTACATAAGTGAAAATTTACAACCTTGGAAACTCTATGGGACACTTCTGCTGTGTCCTACATGAATTGGAATCACTCTATGTAGTGTTTTGTTTGTTTCTAGAAGCATATAGTTTAGAAGTTTAACTGTCTAAGAATAAGATTTCTTTGTTGTTATTAAGTTTCATCGAGTCGGTTCCAACTCATAGTTGATGCTATGTAGGGTTTTCATGGAGCAGCTGGTGAATTTGAACTGTTTACCTTGTGGTTCAAACTAACCTGCAATCCACTGCTTTATCCTACAGCGCCACACCAGTATGCCAGAATAAGATTTACATTGTTGTTGTTGTTCAGTGCCGTTGAGTCGGTTCCGACACATAGCAACACTGTATAGGGTTTCTGAGGAGTGACTGGTGAGCCTAAACCACCTGAGTTCAAACCAACTTTGCAGTCCAATGCATTAGCCCACACAACAGGACTCCAGGATTTACATGGAGGATAAAAATGGATCAATAGTCTATGAATCTTGCCTGGAAATGAACTCACCCTCATGTCTCAACTCTCACCTTGTTTTTGTCTGCCGTGGAGTCGGTTCTGACTCCTAGCCGTGGAGTCGGTTCTGACTCCTAGCGACCCTGTACAGGGTTTCCGAGGCTGTAAATCTTTACAGAGCAGAAAGCCTCATCTTTCTCCCATGGAACAGCTGGTAGTTTCGAACTGCTGACCTTGAGGTTTGTAGCCCGATTCGTAACCACTGTGCTACCAGAGCTCCTTATAAATTGACTATTAATACCTGACAGGTAAACACTTCCTAGAACAACCAACCATAAGGGATCAAAACAGAAACATTATTCCACAGATAAAACTCTGGAGGCAGCAAGGAGTAGGAAAAAGGACTAATGGAAATGGTAAACACAGGGAGGGATCGCGAGAGTTCTGTTGCATTGTAGGACAGCAATCAGGGTCATGATAGCAAAAAATGTATGATTGTTGAAGGGAAAATCAATTTGCTCTGTAAACTGTCACCCAAATGACAATAAAAAGTTTAAAAAAAAATCTTTTTTTTTCGATTGGAAAAAAAAAAAAAAAACCTTGGTCTATACAAGGGGGAAAAAAAGACAAACTCAAAATTTATAAATCTTGAAGGATTATTTGTTAATTTGTGGATTCTTGTTATTCCCAGTAGATATGCCCTATACATTCACCATAAACACAGAAATAGTGACTAATGTACTGAGTCAGTGCTTCTAGTGGATATTCAGGGTTAGCTTCCTCAAGCCTCTAGTCACATTTTGCCAACTGATCAATACATTACCTTGTTTTGTTTGTGTTCTGTTTAAAGACACCTGACTTCATAAGCATTCATGATATAGAGAACTCATGCCCAGTAGCACTATGACTCCTGTCTGAATGAAGATTATCTGTGTAGGGTACATTTGAGCTTTCTTATTGTGGTGCTGTGGGCTAATGCATCAGACTGCAAAGTAGTTTGAACTGCAAGGTCAGTGGTTCAAACTCACGAGCTGCTCCTTGGAAACCCTATACAGGGTCGCTGTGGGTCGGAATCGACTCGATGGCACTTAACAACAACAACAACAACACTTAAGAGTAGTGTCTACGAATCGGGCTGCTAATCTGAAGGGCAGCAGTTTGAAAAAACCAGCGGTTCCGCGCGAGAAAGATGAGCCTTTCTACTCCTGTAAAGATTTACAGCCTCGGAAACCCTATACAGGGTCTCTATGGGTCGGAATCGATTCCATGGCACCTAACAACATTCTTAGGAATACTAGACAGAACTTTAGCACTTTGTGAAGGGCCGTTTTAAACAGCAAAATCACCAACAATAAGAAAGAAAAAAAGGTAAAAGGAAGGCACTATGGAGACTGTAAAAAATAAAAAAGTTTACTATACGACAATTTGTTGTTAAGTACCACAGAATCAGTTTCTACTCATAGTGACCCTGCACAGGGTTTCCGAGGTTGTAAACCTTTACGGGAGCAGAAAGCCTCATCTTTCTCTCGTGGAACAGCTGGTAGTTTTGAACTGCTGACCTTGAAGTTAGCAACCCAATTCGTAACCACTACGCTACCAGAGCTCCTAATAAGACAATAAAAGAGCTAAATCTAAACAAGAAAGCAGAGTACTGCCTTGTTTGACCTCAATTGGGCAGGCATACCTTGGGCAGCTCTATACATGTCTGCAAATAACTGCAGAAGCAATTCAAATATTAATTTGGGGGTTACAAGTAAATTTTAGTGATTACAAGGATTTGCAAATATAGAATCCTCAAATAATGAGTATCAACTATCTTAGGTCTTTTCCATGGCAGTTTTCACTTGACCACCCCTGTGGACTTCATATCAATGAGTGAATTCCTCATGTGTACTTTGGCAACATTTTTTTTTTATTATTTTATATATTATACATAATTCAGTGATGTGTAGCAATTCTTAAAATTGTTATACTTTTCTATCCCACTGTCTTATAATCACCTGTTAAATTCTCTCACTATCTGCTAAGATTTCATGCATTCAAGAGACATAATCAAACAAAAGCAAAATCCAAACTGCCACTAACATCAAGTCAATGCTGACCCATAGCAACTCCATAGGACAGAGTAGGACTGCTCCTTCAGTTTCGGAGGCTGTAAATCATTATGGAAGCAGACTGCCTCATCTTTCTCCTTGGAAGTGGCTGGTGTGTTCAAACTGCTAATCTTGCTCTCAGCAGCTCAATGCTTAATCTACGGCACTACTAAGACTAAGAGAGATAACCCAATGTTATCAAGTGGATTCACACTTATGTTGTTTTTAGGGGCCATCGAGTCAGTACCGTCTCATAGTGACCTTATGCACAGCAGAACGAAACACTTGCCCAATCGTGGGCCAACCTCACTACTGTTGCCACGCTTGAGCCCATCGATGCTGCCACTTGGCCAATCCATCTCATTGGGGGTCTTCCTCTTTTTCTCTGACCCGCCATCTTACCAAACATGATATCCTTCTCAAGTGACTGGTCCCTCCTGACAATATGTCCAAAGTATGAGAAACAAAGCCTGGCCATCCTGGCCTCCAAGGAACACTCTGGCTGAACTTCTTACAACACAGATCTGTTGGTTCTTTTGGCAGCCCAAGGCACTTTCAATATTCCCACTTATAGTGATACTATAAAGATTTGAGATGGTAAATCTTTGTGGGAGCAGATAATATCTTTCTCCTGAGGAGAGGCTGGTAGGTTAGAACTGCCAAACTTGAGGTTAACAACCCAATGTCTAACCCACAGTGATAGGTAATGCTACTGTTCTATTTTGAAGATAAATCTTAAATTAATAATTAAGTTATACATAAATTCTCAGAAGTGACTACTAGTCACCTGCTTTCTAGAATGGCATGTTTTTTTTTTGTTTGTTTGTTTTATTGTAATGATTGTTTGTTATATATTTTATCAGATTTGAAATGTCTTCCTTATGTTATGGAGTCCTCGTGTGGCACTGTAGGATAAGCAAGGGACTGTTAACCCCAAAGTTGATGGTTGAAACCTACCAGCCACTTCTCAGAAACCCTATACAGGGTTGATATGAATCAGAACCAACTTGATTGCAATGGACAACCTATGTCATGATACCAGGAAATTGTCCTCACATGCACTGTGTTTATAAATGCTTCTTCATGGCTGTCAGTGTGAAGAAAAGAATTTATAAGAGAGCACAAGCAGTGTGTGCTTTCTGATCGTTACATTAAAAAGTTAATTTCTGGTTTTTAGAACCAGATCCAACAGTACAGCAAAGAGAAGGGTTATCAACTACCATGTCCTTCCTGCACTTCATAGACAAGTGTCTTTACACATGGAAGGGTCCGATAGATTTGCTAACCTAATTTTGAAAGAGAAAAAAACTTGGCTGCCAATTTGAAAAAGCACCTTTTAAAACAACCGAATGTTCGTCTTGAAATAAGGTTTCTAGGGCAGTGAAGTAAGGTGCTTTCCTTTTCTTCATGTACACTTTTTTTCTGAGATATTTTTATCTGTCTAACACACACACACCGCTGTAAGCTAGTTGTTTCATTCTCACTACATAGAAGTGTGATGTAAGTACAGACCATCAGCATCTCCTGGGACCTGGTTGGAAATGCATAATCCTGGAACCCCATCTTAGACCCACTGAATCACAATCTAGTTTAACAAGATCCCCAGGTGGTTAGTGTATTCAGAAATCAGTCACTGGGCAGAAGGGCCAGGCATGGCATCACCTGTCATTTCCCTAAATGGATCCTCTTTTTCGGGGGAGTGTGGTAGTTCTGTAGGATAAGCACTGGACTGTAAACCACATGGTGGATAGCTCATGTCCACCAGCCATTCTGCCAGAGAAAGATAAGACTTTCTGCTCCCACAAAGATTTGTAGCCTCGGAAACGCTATACAGAGCCACTCTGAGTTGGAACTGATGGACACTTAACAACTAAGTTCTTTTTTTCTGCCTGAGTGAATCTTTACTCTTTTCAAAACAAGGGAGATCCTGAGCTGGATGGGGGAGAGGTGAAGTTTGCATACGTAAAGAGGTGAAGTTTGCATACGTAAAGGTTTCTAATCATAACAGTGTGACAATGGTCAGGTATAAATATAGTCCCAGGGAAATATTAATGAGAATCATTATGATAGGTGGGTCTTTTTCACAAGTTCCTCTCTGATGGTGTATTCAGTCAATATCTGTAACGAAAATGTTCCATAACAGGATTGGGGTGCCTTAAGTTGTGAACTTTCAATAGTCTTTAAAGAAAAAAATAGTTTTTTATAGTGTGATTCAACTAGTATTAAACTTTTAACAGTATATTGTGGGCTGAGGGGTATTGGAGTGTCAAAAGCTAATAAGAAATGTTGTTGTTATGTGCTGTGGAGTTGTTCTGACTCATAGCGACCCTGTACAAGGTTTCTGAGGCTGGAAATCTTTACGGGAGCAGAAAGCCTCATCTTTCTTCCACGGAACAGCTGGTAGTTTCTAACTGCTGACCCTGAGGTTAGCAGCCTGATTTGTAACCACTATGCTACCAGAGCTCCTTAATAAGAAATAGGAGTCAGCTATTTAAAATTGGATAGTTCTCATATTCATATTACTATTAGTTATTGTTATGTGACATTAAATTGGTTCTGACTGATAACAAGCCTACGTAGAATTTCTAAGGAGTGGCTGGTGACTTTCAACCACTGACCTTATGGTTCAAATCGACTTTGGGGTCGAGTGTTTAGCCTACAGTGCCACACCAGGACTCCATATTACCATTATCCTGTATTAAATGAACGTCTTTACCTCTAGGATTTTCATCCAGTTTAGAATTTAAAGATACTAATAAATTTAGATACCCTGACCCTAGTGTGGTGTTATAAGATAAGCACTGGACTGCTAACCCCAAGATCAGCAGTTCAAACCCAGCAGCTAGCTACTCTTCGGAAGCCCTATACAGGGTCCCTATGAATTTGTACCTACTTGAGGGCATGCAATAACAAATATTTTTATATAATGATCTCTTATTGTTGACTGTAATAGATTAAGGTTCATTGATTACTAAATGTGCCTTGCACTTGTTGTTATGTGACATTGAATTGGTTCCGACTCATAGCGTCTCTCTGTGTAGGGTTTCTAAGGAGCAGCTGGTGAGTTTGAACTGCCAACCTTGTGGTTCAAACTGACCTTTTGGTCCAATGCTTTATCCTACAGTGCCACCCAGTACGCCAGTATTTACAATAACCTGAGACAAAGGCGCTTATCTTTTTCATTGATGAAAAAAAGAGTTTGAGTGGTGCAAAAGGATAAGCACAGCACTACTTCTAAAAGGCTGGTGGTTAGAACCCACCCTAAGATGACTCAGAAGATAGGCCTGGCTGATCTGCTTCAAAAAGGCAACAGCCTTGAAAACGCCGTGGAGATGTTCTACTCTACACACCTAGAGTCACACTGCTGATGAAGAAGCTTAGAAACCAAGAGGTTAAGTAATTTGCCAGGATTTCTACAGTCAATAAGTGGCAGAGACAAGATATCAACTAAGTCTTAATTACAACACTAGATTATCTTTTCAGTAAGCATGCGTCTAGACTTCCCTAGGGCCCAGGAATGTTGTCTTTTATTAGTGGAACAGCATATCAAATCCTAACATCATTACAGATTAGAAACATCCAATTTACATACAATCCTTAGTTGTGAACCAACCCCGGCAGAGATTATTATATCAAAATTTGGATGTTCATGAAATGGTTCTTAGTAACAAATGGACACTACTTTGCTGCACACATCAAGACATTATTATTATTATTGTAGTATGTTAATGTTCTTAGCTTTTGTGGAAGAGTTTCTTTAATGTCTTTTTGCATAGGAAGATACACGATAGACTATATACCAAGACACAAATTCAATAAACTGGTATTAGTGACCTGCTGTACCTGTTCCATCTCACCTGTAACTTCAGTTCAATTTAAAGAAAGATTTAGGAATGCAATTCATTTGTAATCTGAGAATTGCTTATACTGCTCTAATTGTTGTTGTTAAGTTCTGTCGAGTCAATTCCAACCCATAGCAAACCTGTATAGGGCTTTCAAGGAGCAGCTGGTGAGCCTGAACCACCAACCTTTTGGTTCAAACTGACCTTGAAGTCCAGCGCATTAGCCCACAGTGCCACACCAGGACTCTGCTCTAATTAGTAGGAAACCACTTTAGTAAAGAATTGCATCTAAGTCTTCTGACACACAGAAGTACTGATATTATTGGCCACACCTAAATACCAATCTTATCAGTAACTCATTAATTAAACATTTGTTGACACATGGTGAATCATATACAGAGGACTGAAACTGCCCAGTCCTACACCGTTCCCATGATCCAGTGTGGATTGGACTGTTGTGATCCACAGGACTTTCACTGACTGGTTTTCAGAAGTAAATTGTCAGCCTTTCTTCTTAGCCCATGTTACTCTGGAAGCTCTGCTGTCACCCCTCTGTGAACCACACGGTGGACAGTTCTTGTCTACCAGCCATTCTGCCAGAGAAAGATAAGGCTTTCTGCTCCCACAAAGATTTGCAGCCTCGGAAACTCTATACAGAGCCACTATGAGTTGGAACTGATGGACACTTAACAACTAAGTTCTTTTTTTCTGCCTGAGTGAATCCTATTTAGCATCATAAAAAACAGGCAGGTTTTCATAGATAGAAAGTGGTGGCTCTGTCTGACTGCACTAGACAGGAATTAAACTCTTGCATAAAGGTGAGAATTCTAGTCAGGTGGAACTGGGTGCAGTTAGGAGGTATGAAAAGTCAGTGTGGTGCTTATCTGTAGCATTCTTGATAGAATGAAGACTATGGTTTTATGACACCTTAAACTAACACAGTGTTCTGAAAAATAAGTCAAAGAAAAAATGTTGAAAAAAATAAGCTAATAAATAAATCTCTATGGTTATTTGGAGAGGAGTCCTGGTGTGGTGCTGTGGGCTAATGCACCAGACTGCAAAGTCATGTGAACTGCAAGGTTGGTGGTTCAAGCTCACCAGCTGCTCCTTGGAAATCCTGTATGGAGTCTTGGTGTGATGCTGTTGGATAAGCACAAGGTCAGCTGTTCAAACTCATTAGGTGGTCTTTGGAAACCCTATACAGGGTCACTATGAGTCAGAACCAACTCTACAGCACTTAACAACAACATGGCTAGAAAAGACAGTAAATAGTTAACTGTATTGCAGCATTCTACTTTTAAATATTTCACGTAGTTTTACTTTTTCAAAATGCAAATTGGATTTACCTCCTTAAAGTTGAAGAATATGATATATAAATCATCGGTTTTAGAAATTGTCATTTATTGACAAGAGTTAACAGTTTGAGTTTTCTTTTTGCCAGGTGAAATTGTAGTTAACACATTGTTGCTGTTGTTATTAAGTGCAGGTGAGTTGTGACCTGGTAAGGGTTTCCAAGGCTGTAAATGTTTGTGGGAACAGAAAGTCTCATCTTCCTCCTTTGGAGTACTTGATGGGCTAGAACCTCCAATCTTGTTGTTTACAGTCCATTGTTTATCCTACAGAGCTGCCATGCTCCCTGTAGTAACGCAAAGTATTTGGAAATTACCAGGTGCTTAGGTATTCATTATATATAGAGAGCAATCTATTATAGGGAGTCCTGATGAAGCACTGTAAGATAATGAATGCACTGGAACACAAGGTTGGTTTTAATCACAAGGTTGGTGGTTCAAACTGACCGGCCTGTTTTCAGAATGCCTGTCCAGGGTTGCTAAGAGTTGTAACTGACTCAACAGCACTTAACAACAGCAACAACTAATACAAAGCTAGATTTTAATATTTGTTGTCTGTTTATTGGAGTACTGGTGTGGCGCCGTGGGTTAATATGCTGGACTGCAAAGTTGGTTTGATCCACAGGTTGGTGGTTCAAGTTCACCAACACTTCTCAGAAACCCTATATGCTATGGATCGGAACCTACTCGATGACACTTAACAACAACAAAAACATCTGTCTATTGATGATTGGTAGTTCAGAGTGAGAGTGCTGTCGGATGTATAGGAAGTGGCCTTTGAAAAAGCACACATTAATTCATGCAGCAATTTCTTATGCCATCTCCACAAAACACATTTTTTTAATGGAGATATTTTCTAAATAGTGATTTACTATGTTGTATTGCGGTGAGGCCTCATGTGGTGCTGTAGGATAAGCACTCAACTGCAAGATCAGTTAAAAGAACAAGGTTGGTGATTCAAACTCACCTGCCGCTCCACAAAAATCCTAGACAGGGCTGCTATGAGTTGGAATCGACTCAGTGGCACTTAAAACAGAAACAACATTGTGGCGAAGACTCCTGGCGCCATGCTGTAGGATCAGTACTGGACTTTGAACTACAAGGGCAGTATTTCAAACCCACCAATTGCTTCTCGGAAACCCTATTCAGGGTCGCTATGAGTCAAAATTGGCTCGATGGCACTTAAAAATTCTGGCGAGGCAGCGTCTATTCGGTTCCAACTCATCCCAACCCATATGTACAACAGAACAAAACTCTGTCTGGTCCCGCACCATTCTCAATGTTGCCTTACTATGTAACAAAGTAAAATAACGGTCTTAGAAAAATTCTTTAACAGGAAATAAATATATTTTCATACACCATATAGGGAAATAAATTTTACGTACTTGCTGAGTATATTGTTAGGCACTTTTTCCTTTATTACTTTCTTTAAAAAAATTAACTAGGAGGAAACTGATGAAGAAACTAAGGCTAATCTTGCACAGTCCCAGAGATGGAAAGTGGTCCAGTAAGAATTCAAACACAGATCCATTTGACCCCAAAATTTGTGTCTATCTCTAATAGTTGCTTTTTTCTGTCTCATCCTGGCCTTATTTTATTATACATAGATGTGGATAGATTGGTTCAACACTTTTTCAGAAAATTAGAAGCCCCAGATTACTCATTTTGGAAATGATTTTGGTGATATACTTGCCATTAATACCCTGAGCAGGGATCTGCTGGGCCGATTCCTTCTTCCTAGATGGCCTGTGTATCTTAGGTTTCTCACCTTATGTAGTTGTTGTTGTTAAGTGCCATCAATTTGGTTCTGACCCAAGGGTTGGGAAAAGAGGTATCTGGAAACAATCATTGCTTTGGCCCCAAGCAGTTGGCTGGGATTGGGTTTCCCTCTTTATTTCTGCCATCATATTTGCTAGAAGCTGGTTTGCTCTGTTTTTCATTCTCTGTCTCTTTCCTATACCATATCTGCTTGGTCTAGTCCTCATATAAGACTATTTCTCCCTACCTGAAACACTTTAATTCCTCTACCATATCCCTAGAACCTCTTGCTGAGTACCAAGCCTTCTCAGAGTCTGACAATAGTTCTAACACAGTTCTGTGAGCTTGTGCCCACAATGAGAGTGCAAACCACACCAGAAGGTAAAAGGTGGCTGCCTGGTGATAAGAGAAAAGGTTTGAATCTCAATGGGTTCTGGTATCTAAAATGAGACAATTTAAAATGCTAGAATTTCCATCAGTACTTACGTATTTCTTGGCAGATATCTTCATAGTGATTGCAGTTGTTCTATTTGGAATTAGTTCAAGTCTTGAAAGTAACAAGAATCTGTTTGAAGATTTCACTACGATTTGTATTTATTAGTTATGGTGACTCCTGAGCAAAGAAGCATTAACTGCATCCATCCCAGCATATTCTTTTAAAATTGAGATCCTTTCTACAGCCTGGATACCTGTGTACATTTGGGAAGAAGAGTGTCATGGTTGACTACTATGGGAGAACCTCATGAGTTATCTGTATTCTGATGGGATCATTAGTTCGCCAATCGTTATTCACTTTCTGTTAGGAAATACAAATATAAAATGTTATTGTTCATCATAAAAATACTGGGAATGGACATAAGCACATGTGACTTTAGTGTCAGTATAGTATTGCTATTGTTGTTAAGTGCTGTTGAGTCCGTTCTGACTTATAACCACGCTGCATAGGGTTTCTGAGGCATTAAATCTTTGCTTTATCTTTGTTCTGCCTAGTGGTTGGTGGGCTTGAACCACCGACCTTGTGGTTTGCAGTTCAGTGTTTATCGTATTGTATGAATATATTGTAAACGTTATGCCAAGTTTATTGATTTATAGTAGAAGATAGTTTTTCCAGTGTTTAAAATATTCACAACTACACTATATGGCTTGCCATTTCTTGAAAGTATTCCTACAAAAGGATTATTCACTGAGATGGAACCAAAATGCAAGGCATTATATAGTTTTGTGGGTTATTTCAGCTGAAAATAGAAATTGATGAATTGTGCATCTCTAGTATCCAGATTCCCATGTATGAGAGATTCAGTGTTTTTGCTTTGAAATTACTGTATTGTATGTTGGCTTAAATTTTTCTCAAGACCACCACTCTTAACGTTATGGAGTCTAATTAAAGTGGTTGAATCCCAACTTACTTTATGGTATTTTTGTTTCTTGGCTCTTGTTTTTTTGCTGCTGTTGTTTTTTCCAAAGAGCAATCCTGAATCTGAAAAATTTAAGAATTTAAGGAATATTACAACTGTACTTGGGAAACAATTTGTAAAATTACAAATTACTCCAAAGTATAGAAAATGAGAAGAACTTCAATCTAGAAAACGTTTAGAGAAGCAGTAACCATTAGTCATACACCACTATGAATCTATAGATGTCCTGTCCTGAATCTAGCCTCTGCAAGTATTTTGTGAAAATGGTTTTACTTATCTTTCCAGAATAAGGATGGCTTGTATAAAAACATTTTTTTTCTGAGAGCAACTGTGGTTCTGCTCCCCTCCTCATCCTCCCTGTCAGTGCAGATTAACCCATTACTGCGAGCTCAGCCCAAATGACTCTTATTTTTCAGGTCTGTTAGTACAATCCAAAATGGAGCTCAGTCTGTACCCTGGGCCAAGCACTTAGACATTTGGGACTCTTCCACAGTCCTTCCTTTTGATTAAGAATTTTTACTGAAATTTGCTAATGAGAAGCTTTGGTAGCATAGTGGATATGAGTTGGGCCACGAATCTCAAGGTCTGCAGTTAGAAACTATCAGAAGGGCTGTGCATGACGTATGGTATTAGGCAAATCTGCTGCACAAGACCTTTTTAAAGAGCAAAATGTGAGCTTGAGGACTAAGGTACGCCTAAACCAAGCCATGGTATTTTCAATAACCTAATGTGCATGTGAAAGTTGGACAGTGAATAAGGAAGATCATAGAAGAATTGATGCATTTGAGTTATGGTGTTGGAGGAGAATATTGAAAGTACCATGGACTACCAAAAGAACTAACAGATCTGTGTTGGAAGCAGTGCAGGCAGAGTGCTACTTGGCGGCCAGGATGTCCAGACTTCGTCTCTCATACTTTGACATATAATCAAGAGGGACCAGTCACTGGTAAGGTGGGACGTCAGAGAAAAAAAGGAAGACCCCCAGCAAAATGGATTGGCAAAGTGACAGCATCAATGGGCTCAAGCATGGCAACAACTGTGAGGTTGGCCTAGGACCAGGCAGTGTTTCCTTCTGTTGTGCATAGGGTTACTATGAGTTGGTACCAATGATAAGTCGGTACCAATGATAAATCGGTACTTATGAGACTGTTGTAATTATAAGGCCGTCAATTTATTTGCCTTGAAGATTGTTAATTCATAGACAGATTGATATAAATCTGGTACTCTGGGCTAGCAAACTTCAATGTTGTGTGCCATCGAGTTCTGAATCATAGAGACTCTGTATAGTATTTCCAAAGCTATAAAACTTTATGTAAACAGGAAGCTTCATCTTTCTTCTGTAGAGTAGCTGGTGGATTCAAACTGCTGACCTTGTGGTTAGCAGCCCAACATGTAACCAATGACACCACCAGGGCTCTTGAGTAAGGTTCAATAAAGATTTTAATTTTTTTGGTAATCTTACAAGGGTCCTTGCACTATTCTGGATCATCCTTAACAATACTACATGATTCTGTGCGAGTCTGAAAAACAAAGGATATACCAGTATCCTTAGGGTTTCTCTGGTACCTTTCCTGGAGCTTGTAGGATGAAGTTTAAAAGGTGTTTCAAGAATGAACTAAATATTCTCAGTAATTTCTTTTGTCAAAACAGGGAGTTCAGAAGGCTGAACTTGTCAGAAGAATAAAGACTATAGCGAGAAACTGTCAATGGAGGGGCAGATACGAAAGCTGCCGGATTCTGACATTGTAGTTTCCTATTCAGTTAATTTACAAACGGTATTTTTAGAGACACAATTTTAGTTTCATTACATCTTTTAGAAATTTCAGGATACCAATGAAAATGGTGTCCCATTGGCCCTGTTTGATTTGAGAGCCTTTTTGAAATGTATTATGCAGAGAACTTGAGTTGGGTAACTCAAAAGAAATTTCACAGTAGCTACATATTTTTCAGACTGTCCTTGGTAGTTAAAGTAGTATGCCACCACTTTTACAATTCTCAGACTCAGCAAATCCTGAACATGGGTTTGCCTTGTGGCTATTGTTGTTAAGTGACATCAAGGTGTCTCAAATAACAGCAACCCTGTATAGGGTTCTGAAGAGCAGCTGCTGGTTTAAACTGACAATTTTGTGGTTTGCAGTCCAATGCTTTTCCTATATATAAATGCACCAGGACTTTGCTGTTGTTGTTGTTAAGTACTGTCATACCAGGAGTCCAGGACTTTGCTAGTAGAGACATATTTTCACAAGAACAAAATGAAACTGAATTCTTCAGTAAGTCTTAAAGAGCTTCAACACAAAGGAGAGTAGAGATAGATGTTCAAGAAGTTACTTGCATGTCAGCATCTCCCCAAATTTTCATAGCCTCAGAAGACCCAAGTGACCCAGCTTGGACCAAAAGCCTAAAACCCTTGATTCCTCAGGGATCATTTCAGAAGATGTTGCACTTTTGTATCTCATGATTCTGACACCAGAATTTTAAAGTCTCAGAAAAATTTCAGCCAACATATTATTGAATGCTGCGGTTGTAAAATTACAAATTGCCCCCAAATTTGGAAAACAAAAGAAGGACTTTTACATAGAAGAGGTAAACATTAGTCATATACCAGTTAAGCAATAGACATCCTCTCCTGAAACTAGCCTGTAGAAGCATTTTGTACAAATGGTTTATTTATCTTCCCAGCATAGGCACAGTTTATGTAAAAATATTCTTTCTGTTTCCTCTCCTCCTGATCCTCCCCATCAGTGTAGAGTAACCGATTACTGCAAACTTAGCTCAAATGCCTATTATTTTTAGATCTGTTAATATAATACAAAATGGAATTCAGTCTATTAGACAGACAGTTCTCATATGCCAAGCACCTGACTTTTAGGGACTCTTCCAGATTTTCTTGCTAAACTTTCTAAACCACTGTTGTTCATATTTTAATGTGCATTGAAGCTGTCTGGAGATCCCGTGTGCTTTGTCAATTCAGTGACCCTGTATAGGGTTTCCAAGGAGCAGTTGGTGGGTTTGAACCAACAATCTTATGGTTAGCAGTCCAGTGCATATTCTGTAGTGCCACACTAGGACTCCTGCTTTTTCAGTAGGGTCAGTAGTATTCTTAGATGATGCTAATCATAATGCTTTTGATTATCACCAATTTATTTGTAATCCATTTCTTAAAATGGGTTATTTTCTATGCAAACTATACGTTTTTCTTCTGAACCTGTTTCACCATTTCCTTTATAAATATAAAAGCTGAAATGACACCATAAGCTTTTCTGATCTTATCCTCAGATGTAGGAGTGCCATTAAAAAGTAATTGAACTAACGAAATAATTCGCAGACCTGTTATAAACTATCGAAAGTCTTCAAAGGAGCCATTGAACATTTGTAAAGTGAGAAACAACCAGCATTGAAATCTACTTTGATGATAATCTTAATTCTACTTACTGGAGGTGATGTTGATGAGTTCTACCATTTCTAAGCATGTCAAATGAGAGTGTTTTTGTGTTTTAATGATGAATCCTTTTCAAATCCTAGGAATAGGAATGTGATGTCCCTCACAATTTTGTTTGAAATTATAAAACAAGAACATGGTGGCATATATTATGTCATATGCTATTGTTTTGATAGGCTCATAAATGAATAACTTTAGTTGGTGGATACAAGAATATATGAAACGTTGCTATTAGAAAATAAAAGGGATAGGTGTAAGAAATAATCAACAAGTCATATCAATAGTTGTAGAAGAGTTACTGTTGTTATAATTAATAATGTCTTCAAAAATAAACTATAGTTTAAAGTAAAGTGACTTTTAAGAGTTGGTACGATTGAGGATAACTGGAAAACATAAAGACGTAGCAACAAAGCTGTTAGCCAAGGGATACTAAAGGCTATGAGAAGGAATTAACTCCACGTCAGTAATTATGCCATTTACCTGTTCAGTATTAGTGAGGAAATGTCATAATCTACTCTGAGGAGAAAGAATGTATTTGATCAAGAGACTGAAACTTCATTCTTACTACTGGTGACTTGAACTTCTTGGTTATTGCATTAATCGACTCATCTAAGTGTTTATCCTAAAGTTCCTTAGACAGACTAAATGAGTACATTGATTGTATCCATAGCAGGAATTCTTTAGGAATGTAAGCTCCAGGAATGTTTGTAAATTCTTGTTAGAATAGAATCAACATTAACCCTGTTAGTCCTGTTAAACAGGACAGGCAAATCCCTGTAACCTCAAGATGTTACTAACAGTGAGTGAAGGCCAGGATGTTAGGAATGAAAATCCTGGGAGCTTTCCAAGAAGCAGATGCCATTTGGCAGAACTGCAACTCCAAGGCGGGCTTGGCAGTCAGACTACTGACCACCTAGATGTGTGTGTTCTTGAGAAGAATAGGAATGTCAGTCGTTTGTGGCTGACTTGGTAGACTTTCTCTCACCCTGAGAGTGGTGTTGTTAAGTGCTTGCAAGTCGACTCCGACCCATAGCGCCCTCTATAGGGTTTCTGAGGAGCAGCTGGTGAGCTTGAACCACTGAA
This sequence comes from Chrysochloris asiatica, assembly GCF_000296735.1. NCBI lineage: Eukaryota > Metazoa > Chordata > Mammalia > Afrosoricida > Chrysochloridae > Chrysochloris > Chrysochloris asiatica. Next base: position 2,399,119 of record NW_006408647.1, read on the forward strand.
CATGCAGTTCAAACAGCTTGGCAGTCTGGTGCATTAACTCACAGCACCACACCAGTACTCCTCCCTAAGAGTTGAATTTACTAAATAATTTGCTTAACAAAGGACTTTACCTCCCTTTTCTAACCTGGAGTTAAAATTAGAAAAGTTGTTGTTGTCCTTAAGTGCTGTGTGTTCCTTTCTGACTCATAGTGACCCTTTATAGGGTTTTTAAGAGACAGCTAGTGGGCTAGAACTGCCAGCCTTGTGGTTTGCAGTCCAGTGCTGATCCTACAGTGCCATACCTTAAAAATATATAAAAATGACTTTCAAACAATTCATGGAAATATGGTATTAAAAGATAATGGACTTTTCCCACGAACTTTTTGAAGTCCTGTCATATGTGGAAATGAAAACCAGTTCTCATTTTGAAAAAAATGGGGAGTTTGAAGTCCCCATTTTTTACTGTTAAATAGAGGTCTAGTATATGGTAAGATGTGGGCTACAGCATTGGTGCCTACAATTTTCAAAGCTGAGTCACTGAACCTCCAAGCCTGTATTCCTTCATCTGTAAAACTGGTCTAACAACCTGGGTTGTTGTGTTATTTATAATATGGTTAATTAATTGAAAGCACCTTGAATAGTGATGACTAAGTTTTTTAAAACTACAATATTCCTGGAGCATAGTTATTGAGCTCACACTCACAGTTTAAAGTCTGTGCAAACAACAGTTCATTGCTTTGCTGGGTATGAAGTTCTCCAGAATTGTGAGACAATATTCAGGAGTTCTGGTGTGGTGCTGTGGGTTAATGCACCAGACTGCAAAGCCATTTGAACTGCAAGGTCAGCAGTTCAAGCTCACCAGCTGCTCCTCGGAAACCGTATACAGGGTTGCTATGGGTCGGACTGACTCAATGGCACTTAACGACAACATTCAGGAGTGAGCTACTGCCCAAGTCAATGAGTATAGACAGCACTGTAGCACCTTATTTCAAACCTTTGAGAAGTGCATTCTCTACTTACCAGAGCAGAAATCATATGCAGAAATGTGATAATAACTTTGTGTGAAGGAAAAAGGGAAAAGCAAAACAGAAAAGCAACTGTTAGTAGTGAAACAGTAATCCCGATTTAAAGAATCAGGAAATAACCCTTTCTATTTCTAAGAGAGACTAGCTACTGATTTCAGAACAGATTATTTCATGATATCTCAGTGAAAGAGGAGGCATCTCCCCAAAGAGGAGGAAATTTGATAAGCAAAGTACTCCTGTAATCATGTCACATTTCCTTATTCGTTGTGAGACTGCCATCTCCACAGTCTGGTAGACTTTGAAACACAAAGGTGTTGGGTGTTTGAGACCAACATCATGTCTGGAAACAGATCAACGTACCACCAATAATAAATGATGGGTTATAAGTTCCATCATGGCTTATAACTACTATTGTCCCTTGTGGCCAGAGCTCCTGCTGCTGTTTGAGCTACTGGGGAGTGTACACAGGTAGTAGGATATGTAAAACATTTACACATGTTGTTCAGAAGTGCAGAAAAGCAGGACCAACATATAGAAAAATGGGGAGTAGGGGAATGAAGGTATTAAAGAGAGAGTGCAAATGATCTACGTTAGTCATCAGATTTGAATGAGACTATGCTTTCTCACATGAACTGAATTTCTTTCTGTTGTTGTTTTTTTTTTTAATTTAATGCTAAATCACTACAAGATTCTTTCATACTAATAGAATACTAATATTATACTGGTAAAATTCAACTACTTCTTCCTGTATAATTTACTTTGGTCTTTAAGAAGAACCATCCCATCACTTAAACTAAAACAAACCCAGTTTCTGCTGAACAGATTCCTACCTTATATGTGAAAGATAGTTTTCAAAGCTGTGACTTTTCAGAATCAGATCACCTAAGCTTTCTTCTGAAACACCTTTGAATGAGTTCAAACCACCAACTTTTTGGTTAGTAGTCAAGCACCTAACCGGATCGTACCACCTGGGGTACACATGGGACAGTGAATAAGGAAGACCGTAGAAGAATTGATGCCTTTGAGTTATGGTGTTGGTGGAGAATATTGAAAGTGTCATGGGCTGCCAAAAGAACCAATAGATCCATTTTGGAAGAAGTGCAGCCAGAGTGCTCCTTAAAGGCCAAGATGGCCAAACATCGTCTCTCACTCATACTTTGGACATATTGTCAGGAGGGACCAGTCACTGGAGAAGGACATCATGTTGGGTAAGGTGGAGGATCAGAGAAAAAGAGGAAAACCCCCAACGAGATGGATTGGCCAAGTGGCAGCATTGATGGACTCAAACATGGCAACAGTAGTGAGGTTGGTCCAGGGTCAGGCAGTGTTTCGCTCTGCTGTGCATAAGGTCACTATGAGTTGGTACCTACTCGATGATAGCTAACAACAACAACAACAGCAACAGCAACAACCTGGGGACTCATGGGTCATCTACAGTATTTCCCTCAGCTCTTCCAGGCCCCTAGGCCCCTAGAAGTTCTGAAACCTCCATTCTGAGGTTGAACTGTTATGTTTATGTGTCGTTTAGATGGGCAACTTTTAAAAAATACCAGTGTCCCAGACCTTAACTCAGACAAATCACATTCTCTAGAAGATAGACTTCATACCCTGTATTATTTTAAATCTTCCTGGGTAATTCTAAGGGTCCCCTGGGTGGTACAAATGTTAAATTTTAGACTTCTAACCCAAAGATTGGACTCCTGGTATGGCAATGTAGTAACAGCACTGGACTGTGAACCACAAGGGCAGAGTTCAAACCCACCAGCTGCTCCTCAGAAACCCTATACGGGGTCTCTATGAGTCAGAATCGACTTGACAGCACTTAAAAACAAGAACCCAAAATGGCAGTTAAAACACACAAGAGGTGCCTTTTGGAGAAAAGTCATATCCTTAAAAACTCTATGGAGCAGTTCTGCTTTACACACATGGGATCCTTAGGAGTAAGAATCAACTCTGGCAACAAACAACAGAAGACTCTAATGTGCTTAGAACCGTGCACTTTAACAATTAAAATGTAAAACCTGTAAAAAATTTAATGAGCGAGTGAGAAATTTTAGTGTTGGAGGTGGGACTTAAAATGCAAATGCCTTAACAGTCTGTATATTGGAGACAAGCAAACTTAGTTTAATTTAACACTTTGTTTAGTCTAAATTGTAAGCTTTTCAGTAATCTACAAAAAACATATATATAATCCAAGGCTTTGCATTCTTCACAGGACAAGATGGGGCTAACTATGGTTTCACATTTTCAATAAGCATTTGTTAAATGTCTCTTTTCATATTGTCTGTTAGGATCATAACCAAAGAGGTCATCAAAGAAGCGTTAGAACACCAGAATAGTCTTTCTGAAATACGTTTCCTGTGATTACTTGCAATTTTATGGTGCCAAAGGGATGATCATTGTGAGTAATGAAAGGATATGCATAATATTATTTAAATTGTATTAAATTTTAGATACCTCTTGAGAACTTTAACGTTTTCATGAGAATTTATTGCCCTTGGTTGTAATGAACAAGTGGTCATTGAAGACACTTGGGTAATAAATAGATGTACTCTGTATTACTCAAACTTTATCAAAACTTTGAGTATCTATTGTGAATTCAATATTTCCTAAAAATTTATCTCTTGGTTGTAGTTAAGATGTACTCAAAACTGAAGGCAGGAAACCATCCAAAATTAAAACAAAATTAGAGTCTCATGGTCAATATTTATTCGTTTTAGCAGAATAGTAGTAGAGTTTGATAGGGATTTGATACTTGGGTGCACAAAAAACTTAAGAAGTGAGGAGCAGTAAACAGACCGATCATTGCAATTACAGGAATCCAAAGAAGGGTGGACTGCACAGGTTTTCTTCTGGAAAGAAAAGGAGGAAGGAAAAAAAAGACAGACTCAACATTCCCACCTTTTTGTGAAACACAAAGTTATGTGTAGGGCTTAGAAAGATGTTAGTCATGCTGCCCGTCTCCAAAACTTGATGGGGAACTGAGACCTGTAGAAGTCAGCAGTGAGGGCATTGTTGGTGGTTCAGCGAATGTCATCTTCCAGTCTGGAGTCCTGGTGTGGAGCTGTAGGATAAGCACTGCGCAGCTAACCACAAGGTCAGTAGTCCAAATCCACCAGCCTATGCAGGGTCTCCATGAGTTGGAACCAACTTGATGGCACTTAGCAACCACAATATGCCAGCTCACCTCAGGTGTAGCCACTACTGATCTGTCAATAGAAGTTCGCTTGTTGTTTTGATGCCAAACAGGCCAAGAGGGACTAGAAAGAACTAGAAAGATCTACTTCCTAAACCAACCAATGAAAACCCTATGGATCACAATGGTTTGATGTGCAATGGATCATGGGGATGACACAAACCAGGTAGTCTTTAATGCATGGGGTTACCTTGAGTCAGCAGCCAATTCCACAGTAGCTAACAACAACAAAAAGCCAGCAGCAACCTAAGAAGTCAGTCCCAGCAAAAGCAACCCCAGGATTAGGGAAGTCACTCAGGGTTCGATTACCCAGTAAGCATGAATTTACTTCTGCTTATATACTAATCTGTAGTGAACAGTTTCTCTACATCTTTGTGGTAAAAAACACGTGAAAGTATTCACTACAGTTGTTAGTAAGTAAGCACAAGTAAGCCTTGCTTACAGGGTACTATGCCCCAGTCAGGGATTATAAATTTGAAAAAAGAATCGATTCTATAGGAAGATTCGCTGCAGTTGGGAGACATATTCCAACCATACTTAGAAAATGTGACATTGTTCACCAAGTAAGCCTGTGCTTACCTTGCTTACTGGGTCACCAAACACTGTCACTATTACTGTGCTAGTGATGTGCTAGGAGTTGTAAGGAACGCTGCCAAGCCTTACAATTTACAAATAGGGGCACATGACCAGACCATTAGCATAAGGGCAAAGTATTTTCCAGGGAAGGAGAGGGCAAAGGTATATCAAACACTTAAAACTGAACACAGTACACAGTCATGCACTACATAGAATCCATTCAGGCAATGTCTGACTACATATATGTCCATGGTCTCATAAAGTTATGATTGTTGTTGTTAAGTGCCATTGAGTCAGTTCCAACTCATAGAGTCCCTTTATAGGGTTCTGAGCTGGTGGGTTTGGACCACCAACTTTGTGTCTCAAACTGGATAGACTTCAGAAATTCCAGTCAGAATGGGACATAATGGTAACACATGTATCTCACGTCTCTTGTGTACAAAGTGATTGTGCAACCCGGTAATGGTATAGTCTATAAGTTGTTGTTAAGTGCCGTCGAGTCGGGTCCAATCCATAGTGACCCCATATAGGGTTCTGAGGAGCGGCTGGTGTGTCTGAACCACCAACCTTGCGGTTCAAACTGACCTTGCGATCCTGCACATTATCCTGCAGCACTACACAAGGATTCCATATAGTCCTTAAGAAGGTGCTTTAAAAATTCATATAAAAATTACAATTTTTTTTATTGTTTTTTTTTTTTTTTCACCGCAACCTTTTGAAGCCCCCTTGTGTGTCTTGATAGTCATAATAAGTACCCATGTTCCTGGTTTATGTATGTATTGTACTGTACTCTCTGTTGTTATTTTTAAGTGGGTTTTACATAATTACAAATAAGAAATATACTACATAACAGTATGGTTTGACGTGCAGGTAGCAGCAGCATCCAATCTTGTGTATTATGCATCTTTAGAGTGTGTGGCATTATCTCTCTCTGTTTAATTTTCTTTTGAAAATATCACAGTGAAGTGCACCATGAATCCCAAATGCAGCAAAACCAGAGCTAGTGATAGCAGCAATGAGAAGCAAAGGAGAACAATTGAGTTGGAAATGACGCAAAAGGTTATTAAATAACATAAAGGTACAAAATCATAGAGTTTTATTGGTAAGCAGTTTCTGGTGTGGCACTTCAGGTTAATGCACTAGACTGCAAAGTCAGCTTGAACCACAAGGTTGGTAGTTCAAGTTCACCAGTCACTCCTCAGAAACCCTATACAGGGTCTCTATGGGTCAGAACTGACTTGAAGTCACTCAACAATCACAACACAATATTCAAATCACATAATGCCCTATTTCACAAAACATTTCATGAACAATGCATGACTGCACCCAGATGGTGAGTTTTGAGATTCTTTGGCATGGCAATTCAGTAATGGTAGAGATTGTTTCAGTTATGGTACGGATTATTAAACTGCAAAGTAAAAGGTTTGTCTGAAATTTACATGGGAATGTGTGAAGTTTAGTACTTGAAAAAAAGCCTTTGGCAAACCAAGTTCATTTTGCTTAAAAATGATAGGTCAAAATACTGTGTTGGTTGAAAGAGTGGGGTCCATTAACCATTCTCTGCTTCAAAATCATTTCCAAAATTAGGTGGACAACAGACACATAGAAGAAGAAATCCAGGGCTAGGAAAGATTGAGGAAAGATTTTTATTTATGGTCATTCTTTAAAATTGTATCTGAAAATAAAAAAATCTGTGTTGTTTTTATTAAATGCCATTGAGTCAGTTCCAATTCATATAGACCCTAGAGACCCTGTATAGGGTTTCCAAGGAGCAGCTGTTAAGTTTGAACTACCAACCTTTCGGTGAAAACTGACCTTTTTTTCTAGGATTTATCCTATAGCATCACACCAGGACTCATTTCTCTATAAATGGATCTGTACGTCGAAAAAAAAATCTATAGCAGGCAAAAATACAGCAGAAATAAAATAGATTCTAAAAGGGAATGCGCTTTACTGAGGTTGCACTAACTATCTACCACGTCTGTCTCTGAAAAGTAAAATATTGACAAACCAGAGCTCCAAGTGAATAAAAGTCTGTTGAACTCTCAAATAAAAATGGTTTGGGCTCAGTTCCAGAGAACATTGTTGGATTTAATTTTTTTCCGCTCCTTAAATTTTACCAGCCATAATGTTTCTTAAGATCAGTCTTTCGTAAAAGAAATGTTTTCCTTCATTTTATTTATTTTCTTAATTTAAAAAGTTATACATCCACAAGAAAAGTCATCCATGAACTTTTTCTTTTTTTCTTAAAATTTTCAAGTCACAAATGAAATAGTCCCACCTTCCAGTCCTGAGAGATAATGATCTTAATATTCCTCTGAACCATTTTTTTCCCCTGTGATATCTGAGTCTTCCATTCTTATCCTTGGAGTTTTGGTGTGGTGCTGTGGGTTAATTCTCTGGACTACAACGTCAACTTGAATCACATGGTCGGTGGTTTAAGCTCACCAGCCCCTCCTCAGAAACCCTATACAGGGTCGCTGTTAGTCGGAACCATGACAACAACAATAAATTCTTATCCTTGGGTAAATGTATACCTGTTATTGTTAGGTTCCATCGAGTCAGATCCGACTCATAGTGACCCATGTACATACAACAGAACAAAACACTACCTGGTCCTAATCCATCCTCACAAGACTGTTGCATTTGAGGCCACTGTTGTAGCCACTGTGTCAGTCTATCCCATTGAGGGTCTAGAATTCTATATAATAATTGAAATAATGCAAACCTCTATCAAAATATGGAGCAGTATGTCTTTGGCTTATTACATAGCTTACTGGTATTAGGAAGTCTGGTAGCGTAGTGGATTACAAGTTGAGCTGCTAGCCACAGCTCAGCAGTGCAAATCTAACAGCTGTTCTGCAGGAGAAAGATGAGGTTTTCTGCTCCTGTCAAGGTTTCCAGCCTTAGACAAGATCACTATGAGTCAGAACCAACTCCACGGCATGTAACTACAACCACCACCACCGCTGATATTATGTTTTTAGTTTTTTATGCTGAATCTGTGGGTTCCTGGTGTGGCGCTGTGGGTTAGTGTGCTGGACTGCAAGGCTGGTTTGAACTGCAAGGTTGATGGTTCAAGCTCACCAACCACTCCTTAGAAACCCTATACAGGGTCACTTTGAGTCGGAACCAACTCGACTACACTTAACAACAATAACAACACTGTTGAATCTGTAATAGTTTTTGTCTTACATCAAAAATCTTTGTCTTACATCAAAAATTACCAAGTCATGGCTAATTCAAGGAACACATATATGGAAGTTTCTGATACCTACCTCTTTGTCTTCTCCACAGTGACTGTTTCTCAGCTCCTTACAAATACCAAATTCTAAATCAGATTTCTCCATTTCCTGTTCCTTTTCCTTGTGATGTTTTTCTTTTCATTGTTTTCAAGATGGACTCTCATTTACGAAATCTTAGCTTATACTTCACACCCTGAGGGAGACATTTATATCCTTTTTTCTAAAAGAACTTTGTTGTTATGTACCGTGGAGTCGGTTCCGACTCAGAGCGATCCTGTACAGGGTTTCCGAGGCTGTAAATCTTTATGGGAGCAGAAAGCCTCATCTTTCTCCCATGGAACAGCTGGTAGTTTTGAACTGCTGACTTTGTGGTTCGAAGCCCGATTCGTAATCACTACGCTATCTCTCCCAATACCCTGTTTATTTCTCCTTCAAAACCCATCATGTTGCTATTAAGTGCAGTCAAGTTTGTTCTGACTCATAGCAACCCTATGCACAACAGAACAACCCTATGCACTGCCCAGTCGTGTACCAACCTCACAACTGTCATGCTTGAGCCCATTGCTGCTGCCAGTGGGCCAATCCATCTCATTGGGGATCTTCCTCTTTCTCGCTGACCCTCCACTTTAAAGAACATAATGTCCTTCCAGGGATTGGTCTTCCTGATGATATGTCCAAAGTATGACAGATGAAATCTTGTCATCCTTGCTAAATAAGGAGTATTTTGACTGTGCTTTTTCCAACATAAATTTGTTTGTTCATCTAGCAGTCCATGGTACTTTCAATATTCTCCAACTTTATAACTCAGATGCATCAATTCTGTCCTTATACATTGTCCAGCATACTGTCATGCATATGAGACAATTGAAAATTCCAAGGTTTGGATCAGATGCACCTTATCAAATGCAGTCTTCAAATTGATATCTTTGCTCTTGAACATTTTAAAGAGGTCTTGTGCATCAGATTTGCCCAATGCAATACATTACTTGATTTCTGGACTGCTGCTCCCATGAGTGTTGATAGTAGATCCAAACAAAATGCAGTCTTTGACAACAATCTTTTCTCCATTTATTATGATGTTATTTATTGGCCCAGTGAGGATTTTTGTTTTCTTTTCATTGAGGTGCAATGCATACTGAAGGATGTGTTCTTTGATTTTCATCATTAAGTGTTTTAAGTCCTCTTCACTTTCAGCAATAAAGGATGTATCTTCTGCATACAGCAGGTTGTTAATGAGTCTTCCTCCAATCCTGATGTTCTTCTTCATATAATCCAACTTCTCTGATTACTTGTTTAGAATACAGATTGACTAAGTATGGGGAAACAATACAACCTTGGCGCACACCTTTCCTGATTTAAAATCATTCTCATTCACATCATAGTTAACTTTTATCTGTTTGATGGTTAATCCCCATCTGTCCAAGTAGCCCTGGTGGTGCAGTGGCTAAAGAGCTTGACTGCTGAATGAAAGGTCATTAGTTTGAATCCATAGACACTTCATGGGAGAAAGATGAGGCAATTGACTTCTATAAAGGTTGTTGTTAAGTGCCGTTGAGTCCGTTCCAACTCACAGCAACTCTGTATAAAGGTTTCTGAGGAGCAGCTTGTTGTTGTTGTCAGGTGCCATCGAGTCGGAACCGACTCATAGCGACTCCATGCACAGCAGAACGAAACAATGTTCGATCCTGGGCCAACCTCACCACCGCTGCCACCCCCGAGTCCATCAATGATGCCACCTGGCCGATCCATCTCGTTGGAGGTCTTCCTCTTTTTCTCTGACCCTCCACCCTACCCAGCATGACATCCTTCTCCAACGATTGTTTCCTCCGGACTACATGTCCAAAGTAGGAGAGACGAAGCTTAGCCATCCTGGCCTCCAAGGAGCACTCTGGCTGCACTTCTTCCAAAACAGATCTATTGGTTCTTTTGGCAGTCCATGGCACCCTCAGTATTCTCCTCCAACACCACAACTCAAAGGCATCAATTCTTCTACGATCCTCTTTATTCACTGTCCAGCTTTCGCATCCATATGAGGCTATTGAAAACACAATGGCCTGGGTCAGGCGCACCCTAGTCCTCAAGCTGACATCTCTGCTCTTCAATACTTTAAAAAGTTCCTGTGCAGCAGATTTGCCCAGTGCAATACGTCGTCTGATCTCTTGACTGCTACTTCCGCGAGTGTTGATAGTTGATCCAAGAAGAATGAAGTCCTTGACAACTTCAATCCTTTCTCCATTGATAAGAATGTTGTTTATTGGTCCAGTGGTGAGGATTTTTGTTTTCTTGACATTGAGATGCAATCCATATCGAAGGCTGTGCTCTTTAATCTTCATAAGTAAATATTTCAAGTCCTCTTCACTTTCAGCGATCAAGGTTGTATCATCTGCATATCGCAGGTTGTTAATGAGTCTTCCTCCAATCCTGATGCCACGTTTTTCTTCATAGAACCCAGCTTCTCGTATTATTTGCTCAGCATACAGGTTGAACAAGTATGGTGAAAGAATACAACCCTGTCTCACACCTTTCCCAATTTTAAAACTTTCAGTGTTCCCATGTTCTGTTCGAACAACTGCTTCTTGGTCTAGGTACAGATTTCTTAGAAGTACAATTAAGTGTTCTGGAATACTCATACTTCTCAATGTTGTCCATAGCTTGTCATGATCCACACAATCAAAAGCCTTTGCGTAGTCAATAAAGCACAGGTAAACATCCTTCTGATATTCTCTGCTTTCAGCCAAGATCCATCGGACATCAGCAATGATATCTCTCGTTCCACGGCCTCTTCTGAATCCAGCTTGAACCTCTGGAAGTTCTCTGTCAATGTATGACTGTAGCCGTTTCTGTATTACCTTGAGCAAAACTTTGCTTGCTTGAGATATCAAAGAGATTGTCCGATGATTTCCGCATTCCGTTGGGTCACCTCTCTTTGGAATGGGCACAAACATTGATCTCTTCCAATCAGTCGGCCAGACAGTTGTCTTCCAAATTTCCTGGCAGAGATGAGTGAGTGCCTCCTGTGCTGCCTCACTTTCCTGAAAGACCTCAATTCTTATTCCATCAATTCCTGGTGCCTTGTTCTTTGCCACTTCTTTCAATGCATTTTGGACTTCCTCTCTGAGTAGAACTGGCTCTTGTTCATATGGTATCTCTTGAAATGGTTGAACATTAACCATTTCCTTCTGGTACAATGACTCTGTGTATTCCTTCCATCTTTTCTTGATGCATTCTGCATCATTCAATAATTTGCCCAGTGAATCTTTCAATAGCGAAAGTCGAGGCTTGAATTTTTTCTTCAGTTCCCCCAGCTTGAGAAATACTGACCGTGTTCTTCCCTTTTGGTAGTGGGTTTGAATTGCTGACCATGCTGTTAGCAGTCCACTGCTTATCCTAAAGTTCTTCAGCAGAACTCCATAAAGATTACAGCCCTGGAAACCATATTGGACAGTTCTATTCTGTCTTGTAGTGTTGCTGTGAATTGGAACTAACAGCAGTGGGTTTGGGTTTCTTTAGTCCACTCGCTCCCTATTCAACGGAACAACCATCTTTGTTCAATACTGTGTTTTTAGCACCTATTTAGGGTCTGCTTGATAATTGTTGTTGTTAAGTCCCGTCGAGTCTGTTCCAACTCATAGGGACCCTGTATGGGGTTTCAAGTCTTGCTGTTTAAACCAACCTTGCAGTCCAGCTCTTTATCCTCTAGCACCACGCCAGGACTCCTGCCTGATAATAGTGTCCAAAAAATATTTGTGGAATTAACGAGACACTAAACAACAACAACATAGAACAAGCAGCACAAATCTACAAACATTATATTAGCTTGCTTCAGAACCATGAGGCCATGATGAAAGAAAAGTTTGCTATCTGAGTGGTTTTTATTAGATGGAGTTTACCAAATTAAAAGTTACTAGTGAATCCCTAGTAAAGTACTCGGTGATAAATCATAGAGTATGTTGTATTGCTAAAATGGGTCACTGCTCTTTAGAGACTAAAGCAATAAATTGGTAGAATTGCTCTATGCATTTCTGTAGTGGCAGGCGGAAGCTGTGGAGTAGACAACATAGAGTAACAACAACCTAGTACAAGTAGCACAAATCCACAAACATTATATTAGCTTGCTTCAGAACCATGAGGCCATGATGAAAGAGAAATTTGCTATTTGAGTGGTTTTTATTAGATGGGGTTTACCAAAATTAAAAGTTATTAGTGAATCCCTAGTAAAGTCCTCAGTAATAAATTATGGAGTATGTTGTATTGCTAAAATGGGTCACTGCTCTTTAGAGACTAAAGGAATAAATTGGTAGAATTGCTCTGCATTTCTCTAGTGGCAGGAAGAAGCTGTGGAGTAGCGGAAAGAACTAGACTTGCTTTGAACCTAGATCTTCTATTTAGTGTTGTTGCTAGAGTCTGTTGAGTTGGTTCTGACTCATAGGAACCCTGTGTACAACAGAATGAAGCACTGTCAAGTCCTGTGCTTGTCCTACAATAGTAGATATATTTGAACCCACCGTTGCAGTTACTTTGTCGATCTTATTGGGAGTCTTCCTCATGCTCACTGACCCTCTATTTTATCAAGAATGATGTCTTAATTCAGGAACTGGTCCCACCTGATAACATGTTTAGAGTAATGAGATAAAGTCATGCCATCTACCCTTCCAAGGAGCTTTCTGGCTGTATGTATTTCTTTCAAGACAGATTTGTTAGTCATTCTGGCAGTCCATTGTGTAGTCACTATTTTACATAACATACAAGTAACCACAGTATGACAAGGTGACAAATAGGTGGTGCTTCTATTTTTTAGCCATTTAATCATATTAATAAGCCATTTTCTGAGTCTCAGTTTTTTATCTGTAAGATGACAATATTTTGATCTCATAGGAATGATGTGGACAATTGATCCATGAGATTAATGCAATGAAATTCTGTTACAATAATACAAATGAATGTGCAGAGTCATATAATTTTGAAGTTAATGAAGTGCAAGTGTGAATCTGTGAAGCTAACTGGCCGGAAGTTCTGAGTGTCTGTGAGCCCACTGCCAGTTACGTGAATTCCAAAAATTTGTTATTGTCTCCAAATGGGTTTCCGGGCATTTATGTAATGTTGGTGAAAGTGTTTTGTGAATTACAAACCAAAAATCAAAACAAGCATGTTACCATCAAGTAGATTCCTACTCATTGGGACCCCATAGTATAGAGTAGAACTGCCTTGTAAGATTTGCAGAACTGTAAATCTTTACGTAGGTGGGCTGCTTCATCTTTCTCCACCAGAGCTGCTGGCGGGTTTTAAACAGTCAACCTTTTAGTTTGTAGCTGAGCTATTTAACCAACGTGCCACCAGTGCTCCTTGTAAATTACACAGGGCCATACAAATGTATGCAGGACAAAGGTGAGGCTTTCTGCTCCCATAACCTACATTTGCTTCAGAACCGTGAGGCCATGATGAAAGAGAAGTTTGCTATTTGAGTAGTTTTTATTAGATGGGATTTATGAAAATTAAAAGTTTGGGGATTTACCAAAATTAAAAGCAGTTCTACTCTATCCTACGGGGGTCCCATAACCTATATTTCCAGTCTCAGAAACCCTATACAGAGTCCCTGTGAGTCACAACTGACTCAATAACACTTAACAATGTACACATTTCTGGTATTATTATTGTTGTTGTTGGAAAAAATCCAATTAGTAATAAACAGTAGAAATCTGCTACTAGTGATTGCTAGCTATTGCCTTTTTAATTTAGATAGACATCACTGCAATAATTCAGTGGAAGGATTCTCCCATTCCAAGCATGAAATCCAGATTTGATTCCGGGCCCAATGCACCTCATGCCCAACCAGCACTCGACCATCAGTAGAGGCTTGCATGTTACTAAGATGCTGAAAAAGGTTCAACAAAAAATCCAAAGTAAGATAGACTCATCATGATCTACTTCGAAAAATCAACCAAATGAAAACCCTATGAGTCACCATGGCCCAATCAAGGGGATGATATAGGACTGGACAGTGATTTGTTCCATGAGGCCATCAAAGGTGGGGCTAATTCTATGGTTGTTGTTGTTGTTAATGCAGCTGAGTTGGTTCCGACGCATAGCGACCCTGTATGGGGTTTCCAAGAATCGGCTGGTGAGTTTGAACCGCCGACCTTTCGGTCCAGTACATTATCCTGCAGCACCATACCAGAAACTAACAACAATGAAAGTACAAGCCTACAACAGGTTTCCATTCTGATGATTCAATCATAAGTTTGTTTTGATGTAAGTCGAACACGTCATTAAAAAAAACAACCAAAACTCATTATGATTACCTTTTATTATCAGTATCTAAATTGCCTAATTTCATTTAGATACAAACTCCAACTAATCCTTTCAGTATAAAAAATTTTGACAACTTCTGTCCTTCCTCTTCCACATTTTTTTCTTCCTCAGCATACTTTTCCTCTTCAAAATCCATTAAGTCTTTATCTATCAATTCCCCTTGTTTGTGATATATATGAGCTGTTCCACATTGCTAATATCAAGATCTAAAATCAGTGTTCTTGCCATATGGATAATTTTTCTACCAGTCTCTTCCCGCATAGTATCCTGATCAAATGCTCAGAGAATATTCACATAATTCAGCAAGTTTTTCTATATCCCTACATGCACTTCCCCTTACCTTTCTCTCAGGTACATGCAATGTTATGAAGCTACTACAGAGTATTATCATTCTGCCAGATATTGGTTAATGCTATCATACCTCCTTGTGTTGCAGCATTACCTGAGCTAGGTAGTCAGTTGGTAGTGTGCTTTGAAGGTGGCGATTGCACCTTGACCCATACACTGAGTCACAGCTGTCATATTGGGAGACATGTGTAAAGCACCATGTACACATCTTGATTTAGATGTTCTGGGGTATTCTTAAGTAATAGCTTATGGGTATATTTGTGGTTTAGTTGCTGTATGTCATTAGAGTTGAACATTGCCCAACTCTCTATCCACTACAGTTCCCAACAGTGACTTCATTGTACATCAATTCATAGCCTGCTATCTGACAGTGTTTTGAACATTAAATCATAAAATTGAACATGAAAATGATATCAACAATGTGCTTGCAACATTATGTATAGCACATGTTACTAATGATAACATGTACAAAAAGGAAAAAAGAGATGGTTGTAAATCTGGTTTGTTGTAACTCAAATACATTGTAAGTCTGAGACTGCTTTTATAGGTCTAACTGACATATAATAAAATCTACAGTAAGCCAAAATAGTTCGTAAAACTTTGGATGGTGCTAATGAAGGAGCTCTGGTAGTGTAGTGGTTACGAATCGGGCTGCGGGCTGCAAGGTCAGCAGTTCAAAACTACCAGCTGTTCCGTGGGAGAAAGATGAGGCTTTCTGCTCCCATAAAGATTTACAGCCTCGGAAACCCTGTACAGGGTTGCTATAAGTCGGAACCAACTCCACGGCACATAACAACAACAACAACAACAACAATGACTACTAGAGGAACCCTTGAGTGACACACATATGTAAACACTTATCTACAAAAGTTGGTGGTTCCAACTCACCCAACATTACCTTGAAAGAAAGCAATCTGCTTCTAAAAGGTTATGGCTTTGAAAACCCTGTGGAGCACAGGGTGCCAGGAGTTAAGCTCTATTTAATTAATGTCTAGTAGTGAAAATGTCACCTTCTCCAGGTAGTGGAAGATGAGTTTGCTCCATTTCTGATTGACTTTGACCTCTGCTTCCAACTTTGCCTCAAAGGAAGTTAGATACAATGGTGAAATTCTTAAGAGGAAGCAGGCATAAAGTGGAAACTTTCTAAAGACCAATCCTCCAGATTTTTACTCAACCAGGTAGGTATAATCCTGGATCAAGGTCAAAGAATTACTGAATTTTTGTGGTGAAGGAAATAAAATGTTCTTTTATTAGCCTCAAAGAGTAGTCTAAAGTTCTCTAACTGTCTGTTTTTGTGACCTATGTATGATTTTGTGTGCCATCAAATTGGTGTTGACCATAATGACCCTGCATAGGATTTCCGAGGAATGGCTGGTGAGCTTGAACCACTGATCTTTCAGTTAAAACCAACTTTGCAATCCAGTGCATTAACCCACAGTGCCACCCTAAATACGATATCAGATCACACATTACAGTTCCTCCATTGCCATTTTACCTGTCATGTGTGATACTAACTATTACAGTGGTTGCAAACATGGCATGAATGCCTTGTCTCATCTCCTGTGACTAAATAAGAGGGAAGGAAGATCAGTTCAAGGCCATTCCTACGAGGCAGAGGTCAGACCCACTCTAAAATCTTCTGTATCATGTTCTGACACCAACTATCCCTCCCATGACATTCTGCTTTTCTACTGGGTTCGATAATCCATTGCAATGATCTCAGAGAATTCAAAGACTGGGTACAGTGTTTAGGGAAGTTGGCAGGGTACAATTCAGGATCAGAAACAACTCAGAATCTAGTGCTCCAGTCTGTAGTGCCCCTTCTCAGCCATAACACAGGCACACCCCTGTCTTGTCCTCCGTATTACAGGCTCTCAGGCATGTGGCTCACTTAGTACTTCTGATAAGTGTCCAAAGAGCTTATTTGCAAGCCACTCTCTTTCGCCCTACACCTCCCTCAGTTTATAGGCCTAGAAGCCTGTTGCTCCTGCTCTGTCTCTTAGTGTTGCTGTTGCCACTTTTCCAAGCAGGGATCTCTTTCTTTTTTTGGTGGTCCTGGGATCATCTGTTCCTGCTTCTGAAATGGCTCCTTTTAAGCCTAATGGGATGTCAAAACTAACTAATCCCATATTAGAATCGTGTTGTTGTTGTTGTTATATGCCGTGGAGTCGGAACCGACTCATAGTGTGTACACCCTATTTTTATGGTCCCACCCAATCATTTGGTGGGAGTTATAAAGATTAATGAACTATATCATGTAAATTCACTGTACCACAGTGCCCTTGATCTTTTTAGCAAAAAGGAAGGAATAAGTAATCCTTTATTTAACTATTCCTACCTTTCTTACCTATCCAGCTTTCCCTTTGTGCTGTATACTGGGATATGGGTGGTCATGGTGTGGTTGTTATTTACTGCTAATTTTCTTAATTGAGCTTCAAATAGTTTCAGAAGTAAGTTAGTATATTTAAGTACTTAAAATATAAAAGGTGGTATGAAATTCAGAAAGTCATGACTGATGTTGATTCAGTTATTCAAAGGGTAGACTAAAATCCAATATGATCATTGGGTGACGCTGGTATATTAGACGGAGCTGGCAGATCCTACAAAGTGCCCTGGTGGCTAAGTGCTTAATTGGACTTCTGGTGTAGCATTACCGGTTAATGCGGTCAACTGCAATGTCGGTGTAGGCCATTAAGGCCGGCAGTTCTAACTCACCAGCTGCTCCTTGGAAACCCTGTACAGGGTCGCTATGAGTCAGATCCTGATTCGATGGCACTTAACAACAACAACATCAACAAGTGCTTAATTGCAGTTTGAACTCATCAACCACTCTATGGGGAAAAGATGTGGCAGTCTGGGCCCATAAAGATTTCTACAGCCTTGGGAACCTTGTGGATGCTTCTTCTATGTCCTGTAGGGTTGCTATGAGCCAGCTTGATGGCAGTGGGTTTGGTATTTTTTTTGGTTTTAGTTTTTTTAGTCTCTGGAGAAAGATAAGTCTCTCTACTCCTGTAAAGACTTACAGTTAGTTCTACTTTATCATCTTGGATTGCTATGGATCAGAATTGACTTGATCATAGTGAATATAGTAGGAATAAAGAATTAGTTATAGATGACTATAAAATAGGAATGAAGAATTAGTTATAGATGACTAAGTGAAATATTCATAAATTAATATGAACATTGCATTGCCAGTCTTAAATGTAAGGAGCTCTGGTAGCGTAGTGGTTACGAATCGGGCTGCGAACCTTAAGGTCAGCGGTTCGAAACTACCAGCTGCTCCGCGGGAGAAAGATGAGGCTTTCTACTCCCGTAAAGATTTACACCCTCGGAAACCCTGTACAGGGTCGCTATGGGTCGGAACCGACTCGACGGCACTTAACAACAACAACATAAGGAAGTGACGATTGCCACTGATTTAGGTGGCCGTTGATCCATTAAATAAATAATCAGTCCTAGGTTTGGTCATAGGACAAACTACTTATATATTCCTAATGTTATAAATGAAAACGTTTCAAATACAGTGAACATTTTATTAAAGACCAATGTATAGTTGCAGGAAATCTACCTAGAATAACTGTCCACACGACATTTTAGAAACTAAGATTGATTGGGCATAAATATAAAATTTAAAGCAGACAGATTTATGTGTCTATTCCTTATGCAGGGCTACACCCAGCACTACCAGAGAAGATGTCTGAAGGTGTTTGTGGTAGGTCTCAGAGGGAAGTGGACAGTTAAGATACTTGCCTAGAAAACTGAGCATAAACTACTGAGAATTTCAAGTATATAAAATCATGACAGTTCTGGTATGCAATATGGGATAAGCTCTGGTCTGCTAACCCTAAAGTTGGCTGTTCAAATCCACCAGCTGCCTCTTGAAACCATATATAGAGTTGAAACAGAGTTCTGGTGTGGTGCTGTGGGTTAATGCGCCAGACTGCAAAGCCCTTCGAACTACACGCTTGATGGTTCAAGCTCACCAGTCGCTCCTTGGAAATCCTATGCAGGGCTGCTATGGGTCGGAACCGACTCGACGGCACTTAACAACAACAACGAGTTGGAACAGACTCAAAAGTATTTAACATCAACAACAGAATTGTAATAAACACCATTAGTAGAGAACCAAGAATTTGGTGAATTAACTTATCTGAACATGCATTTCTAACTTCATTTTGTGACTGTGCAGTTTCCATAATCAATTCTTTAATAATTTCATTACACTTCTGTACCCAGATCTTAGAATTCTACATTCAAATTTAATGAGGACTCACTACAGTATCCCTTTTGCATTGTTGTTATTAGGTGCCACTTGAGTTGCTTCTCACCCATAGTGACTGTGTACAACAGAACAAAACATTGCCTGGTCCTGCGCCATCCTCACAATTGTTGTTATGCTTGAACACATTGCTGCTGCCACTCTGTCAGTCCATCTCACTGGGGGTCTTCCTCTTTTTCTCTGACCCTCCATGTTCCCAAGAATGATGTGTTTCTTCAGGGACTGGGTCCTCCTGATAACATGTCCAAAGTATGAGAGACCAAGTCTCGCCATCTTGGCTACTAAGGAGAAATCTGGCTGTGCTTCTCCTATAGATTAGTTTGTTCTTCTGACAGTCCATGATACTTTTACAGTTTTCTTTACTCATGATCCAACTTTCACATGCTTTTGTGGCAATTGAAAATACCATGCCTGGGGTCAGGCTTACCTTAGTCCTCAAACTTTGCTCTTTTTTTCCTAGTCTGTCTTAGTTTGGAAACTTCTATGAAACCTGACCACCATGGGTAGCCCTGCTTATATTTAAAACAACCAGTAGCATAGCTTTCAGTATCACAGCAACATGCAAGTCACCGTAGTAGGACAGACAGACAAGTGGTAACCTTTTGCTTTAACTCAGGCTTAATCATTAATGCTATGTTGACTAAGTTTACATTCCAACCACAAACCCAAGTTCATTTTTCAGTTAGACTTAAAAAGTTTAACATTTAACTGATAATTCTTCTTGTGAAGTTAATAGAAATAAGAAATAATTCTTAGGAAACCACATATTAAATTAAGTTCAGCCTCTTCCTGGTTCCCTTCATAGGTTTTCTTTTTTTGACACTGTGTTCATATTTATGGATATTCTCTGAATATAAATGGTCTGTGGTCCCTGGAATTGGATCTGATCTGTGTTGAAAATAGAAGGTTTACCTCATTGTCAACCAGTTTGCCATACTCTGGTGGCTTATGTGTTGCTCTGATGCTGGAATCTATTCCACGATATTTTAAACACCAGCGGGATCACACATGATGGACAGGTTTCAGCTGAGCTTCCAAAGACTGACTAGGAAGAAGGACAGACAGAGTACTTCCAAATGTTAGTCCCTGAAAACCTTATGAATAGCAGTGTAACAAGGTCAGCATCAGAACTTTGAATATTGAAACATGATGAAGAGCATCAGAATATTGTAAGATATGATGCTAAAAGATGAGCCCCTCAGGTTGGAAGGCACTCAAAATATGAGTGGGGAAGAGCAGCCTACTCAAAGTAGAGTTGACCGTGATATGAATGGAGTAAAGCCTTTGAGGCCCTCATTAGCTGTTGGGACAGAACTCAAAATGAAGAGAAACAGCTATAAATATCCACTAAAAATCAAAACATGAAATGTACAAAGTAAAAGTCTAAGAAAATTGTAAATTGTCAAAGAGGAAATGGATATCCTAGGTATTAGTGACCTATCCTACGTATTAGTGAGCCAAAAGGAGCTCTGGTAGCTTAGAAGGTTACGAATTGGGCTGCTAACATCAGGGTCAGCAGTTAACTACCAGCTGTTCCACGGGAGAAAGATCTTTCTGCTCCCATAAAGATTCACAGCCTCAGATACCCTGTACAGGGTCGTTGTGAGTCGGAACCATCTCTACGCACATAGCCCCCCACCACCACCAGTGAGCTGAAATGAACTGGTATTCACCATTTTGAATCTGACAATCACATGGTTTACCATGCTAGGATGACAAATTGAAGATGAATGGCACTGTATTCATCATCAAAGTGAAAGTATTAAGATCTGTCTTATAGTGCAATGTTATGTGTGAGATGGATAATATCCATATACCTTCAAGGAAGACCAGTTAATACAACTGTTATTCAAATTTACACACAAACCACTAAAGCCAGGGATGATGAAATTGAAGAATTCAATTCAAGCTCACTAGCCACTCCTTGGAAATCATATGAGGTCGCTATGAGTAGGAACCAACTTGACAGCACTTACCAACAATAACAACTACCAATTTCTTAATTCTGAAATTGATCAAACATGCAATCAAGATGTATTGATAATTGCTAGCGACTGGGATACAAAGGTTGGAAACAAAAAGAAGGATCAGTAGTTGGAAAATACTACTTTGGTGAAAGAAATGACACTGGAGATCTCATGATAGCATTATGCAAAACCAATGACTTCTTCATTGCAAATACTTTTTAAAAACAACTTAAAAGACAGACCTCACCAGATAGAATACACAGAAATCAAACTGAGTATGTCTGTGGAAAGATGGTGGAAAAGATCCATATTATCAGCCAAAACAAGGCCAGAGGCAGACTGTGGGACAGACCAGTTACTCATATGTAAATCCATTTTTCTTTATGGATTATAACAAACTATAAATAGCATTATGAAGAATTACAAAACACATAATTGTGCTTTTGAGGAACCTGTACATAAACGAAGAGTCAGTTGTTGAAACAGAACCAGGAAATACTGAAATGATTAATGTCAAGAAAATGTGTGCACCAAGATTGTATGTTTTCACTGTGCCTTTATTCTGAGCGAATACTCTGTGAAGCTAGATTTTTTTGAAGAATGTGGCATCAGGATTTGAGGAAGACCTATTAACAGCTTGCAACATGCAGGTGGGCAACCTTGCTTGCCTGGAAGCAAAGAGGACTTAAAATACTGAAGAAATTCAAAGACTTCAGTCTTCAGTATGGATTGCACCTCAATGTAAAGAAAACACAAATTCTCACAACTGGACCATTATATTACATCATAGAAAATACATTCAGAAAAGACTGAAGTTGGCAAAGATTTCATTTTGCTTGGAACCACAATCAGCAGTCATAGAAGTAGAAATCAAATGATGTATTGCATTAAGCAAATGTGCTTCAAAAGACCTCTTTAAAGTGTTCAAGAGCAAGATGTCAGTTTGACTATGGTGTGCCTGCCATGGTAATTTCAGTTGCCTCATATGCAACTGAATGACAAGGAAGACTGTAGAAATACTGAGGCATTTAAATTAT
Organism: Chrysochloris asiatica; assembly: GCF_000296735.1. Classification (NCBI taxonomy): domain Eukaryota; kingdom Metazoa; phylum Chordata; class Mammalia; order Afrosoricida; family Chrysochloridae; genus Chrysochloris; species Chrysochloris asiatica. The sequence continues at coordinate 2,421,080 of NW_006408647.1, forward strand.
GGTTATAGTGAAAAATATAGAAATATAGGCATGTACTACCAGGAGAACAAATGAATCTGTGTTGGAAGAAGTACAGCCAGAATGCTCCTTGGAATTGAGTATAGCAAGACTTTGTCGCTAGTTCTTTGGACATGTTGACAGGATGGACCAGTCCTTGGAGAAGGACACCAGGCTTGATAAAGTGGAGGGTCACAAAAAAGAGAGGAAGATTCCCAACAAGATGGATTGATAGAGTGACTGCAACAATGGGTTCAAATGTAACAGTTGTGAGGATGGTGCCAGGACCAGGTGGTATTTTGTTCTTCTGTGAATCGGTCTCTATGAGTTGAAAACAACTCAGCTCCTGACAACAACAAAAACACAATGTAGACATAACTCTTACAGGAACTTAGAAAACAAATTTATGTGACTTGCTTGATTGTACTATTCACTTTATTGTGGTGTCTGGAGCTGAACCTGCAATATCTCTGAGGTATGATTCTTTGAAGGCAGAAAATGTTTTCATTTTTTCTTTACACTGTGTTTATTAAAATGGAACTTGGCACGTAGTTGATCTCAGTGATAGAAGGGATTGGTTGTAGGAATCAGAACCAGGCAGCAATAGTGAAGTCAAATATAGTCTCATCTCTCCAACTGTGTTTTGTTTTCTCATATATTTCTACTTAAATTTTAGAGACTTTCCCTGACAACCGTACCGCTCCTGGACCACGTGCTCTGTTTTATTTTTATATTGAACACACGTCACTATGGCATTGTTATAGATCTTCGGATTTATTTGTTCATTTTTGTCTTTCCCACTAAAATATAGGCTTCATGAGCTCGAGTACGTACCCTTTTTACACTTGTAAACTTTAGTCCAAACTCAGTAAATATTTGTTGATCTAACAAATGGATAAACAAAGTCAAAGGATCAACTTTATATTAGTGTTTTGGATGTTAGTAGTTCTGATTTTCTAAAAAGTATGTAATAACAGGCTTTTAAATCATTGCTATTTTTTAAATTTAAAAGTTTATTTTTCAGAGCAATTGTTCATAAATGGAAGCTGTTAAAAAAAAAAATCATTACTCGGCTAAGTAATTATCAAATGAGGTGTTTCTATAAGTTGTATTTATAACCACAGAAATGTGTCATTTAATTTGGTGAGTTTAACTTTTTTTTCTTATCTTAATTTTTTTCTTCTGGCACCAAAAGAGTACATTGAGAAAGACGTTTTCCTGCCACTTGAGCTTATCTATTACTCTCCTAGGACTTTGCTCCTCAAACAGACTTGGAAGTTAAGTAAAAAGTGAAGTAGAAGAATAAAAAGGTCACAGAACAATTCAGGCTTGCTGCTGCTGGCACTTTGTGTTTCCTCAAATGCTACGGTTATTCCCTAAACTACATCCACCCAAAGCATTTATTTCACTGTATCTCTTTCCCTTTGTCTAAGTGTAATACCAACTGAGGGCTTTACATACAAACTCATTTCCCATGCTTCTTTCTCTCTGATTCAACATACAATGTTCAGTCTTACATAGAGCAACAGACTCAACCCAAAAGGAAAAATAAATGCTTATGCTCAGGTAAACTCAGTAGAAGCTGTTCTTGAAGACTTTTCTGCATAGCACCTGGTGATAAAGAGGACTTCAGTCAATATTAGTTGAATAAATGAATGAGCCATTTGCAGAGGTGATGCTGATTATAGTTTTCTGTGAGTCATAGTAAAACATTGCTTATCAGCTCTTATCTGACTTCATTGCTCTGTTACATCGAACTTCTTATTTTCTTAAACTCAACTATACTTCTTGGTTTTCCTCTTACCTTTTGACTGTCCCAGTTCGTTCTTCTCCACCCAAACACACTCTGCCTTGACCTACACAGTGTGCTGATTGATCTCATTATATCCATGACATCAGCTGCCACCACCCAGACATGGACAACTTCCAAAAGACAGTTTCACTCCACATATTTTTAAGGTATGCCCACGAATAGATTTCTTTCCATCTGTGTGTCCTACAGTCCTATTAGCTTCTTATCTCTAGTTGGAGAACTGGATGCCATTTCTCTGCTCCCCACCCTTCAAACTAACACAAGCTACCCAGCCAGATGATCCAGAAGTCCAGCAATCATCAGCTACCCTCCACTTTTGCTCACCCTCCACTTTACCAAGCAGGATGTCCTTTCTCCAGGGACTCGTCTCTCCTCATAATATGGTCAAAGTATGAAAGATGAAGCCTGGCCATACTAGTTCCTAAGGAGCATTCTAGCTGTACTTTTTGCAACATAGATTTGTTTGTTCTTCTGGCAGTCCATGGTACATTTAATATTTCCTCCAACACCAAAATTCATATACCTCAGTTTTTCTGTGGTCTTCCTTATTCACTATTCAACTTGCACTTGCATATGAAGTGATTGAAAATACCATGGCTTGGGTCAGGCACACCTTAGTCCTCAAACTGATGTCTTTGTTGTTGAACACTTTAAAGAGGTCTTGCTCAACATATTTGCCTAATGAAATGCATCATTTGAAATCTTGACTGCTGCTTCCATGAGTGTTGATGGTTGATCTAAGCAAAACAAAGTCTTTGACAACTTCAATCTTTTCTTCATTTATCTTGATGTCATTTGTTGGTCCATCGGTGAAGATTTTTTATTTCTTTTCATTGAGGTGCAACCCATACCGAAGGCTGTGGTCTTCGATTTTAATTAGTATGAATCTTATGTCCTCTTCTCTTTTAGCTATCAAAGTTGTATCATGTGCCTATCACAGGTTGTTCATGAGTCTTATTCCAATCCTGATGTCACCCACATTCTTGTTCACAAAACACAAAATTCAGCTTCTTGGATTATTTGCTCAGTATACATATTCAGTGTGTAGTCCTGGTGTGGCTCTGTGGGTAAATGCGCCAGACTGCAAAGCTGTTTGAACTGCAAGGTCGGCGGTTCAAGCTAACCTGCTGGTCCTTGGAAACCTTATACAGGGTCGCTATGGGTCAGAACCAACTCGATGGCACTTAACAACAACAACATACATATTCAGTAATTAAGTTGAAAGAATACAATCCTGGTGCACACCTTTCCTAATTTTAAACCGGTGTTCCCTTATTCTGTTCGAATGACTGCCTCTTGGTCTATGTACAAATTCCTCACAAGTACAATTAAGTGTTCCAGAATATTCATTCTCCACAATGTTGTCCATAGCATTTTATGATCCACCCAATCCATTCACCTCTCTGTTGTCGTTGTTGTTAAGTGCCATTGAGTCAGTTCCGACCCATAGCGACCCAAGTAGGGTTTCCAAGGAGTGGCTGGTGAGCTTGAACCACTGACACTGCAGTTCAAACTGGCTTTGCTATCCAGCACATTAACCCACAGCGCCACACCAGGACTCTATTTACCTCTCTACTGACATTAAATTTGTTGCTGAAGTCTATTTATTGTGCGTAGAGATTATTTCTCAAAACATATGGAACGATTACTGTGTGATGGGTTTGTCAGCTCAAAACTTCTCACTTTTGTCTGTCTGCACCATCATAAGCATCTTTTCTTGGTGAGAATTGCAGTTAACTTGGTCTTTTCACCTCTAATTTACACTTCTCTAATCTGTCCTCCACTGAACTAACTATAGCTGCCTAGTCATGGTTGTGATGTGCCATCGGTTCCAACTCATAGTGACCCTGTACAGGTTTCAAAGCTGTAAATCTTTACGGGAGCAGAAAGCCTCCTCCTTCTCCCACGGAACAGCTGGTAGTTTTGAACTGCTGACCTTAAGGTGTGCAGTCCAATTCGTAACCACTACATTAGCTGCCTAGAGAGTTTTCTAAATACTGTTGGTCCCTGTATTGAGGAGGTACAATGTGCAGGGATCTCAGGGTCCAGACGATATATACTCCACTACTTAACTCTTCTTTCTTAATGGTAGCGAGATTCCCCTCTTCTGCTGCTGGTGTCTATTTTATAACCAGCAGGATGGCAACATTAACCTGAATCCATGTTGTTGTTGTTGTTAAGTGCCGTTGAGTCGGTTCCGACGGGAGTAGAAAGCCTCATCTTTCTCCCGCGAAGCGGCTGGTAGTTTCGAACCGCTGACCTTAAGGTTTGCAGCCTGATTCGTAACCACTACGCTACCAGAGCTCCTTGAATCCATGTTAGAGTTCCAAATTTTTATAATCACAAATAGCCCTGTTAGCAATCACTCACAATGAATCATATAATCCTTCCCTCACCTTCTCTTACCCAGACACATTAGGAAAAATGTCATTTGGTGGTAGTTACAAAGACTAATAGCTAGAAGAGCCATACCAACCAATTCATTGCATTGCAATTCTCTTCTTAGTTCTCTAATCTCATTTGCTGCTCGCAAGTCTCATTCCTAATTGCTCTCAAGTCGATTCCAATTCATAGTGATCTTTTGGACATTAGTAGAAGTGTTCCATAGGGTTTCTGAAGTTGTAAAAGCATATGGAAGCAGTCTGTCCTGTCTTTCTCCTATGGGTGTGGTTTAACCCACTAGAGCTCGTTCCTTCTCTTGCTCTAGTTATTCTAAGGTCCTTTCATGCCTCCACCACCACCACACCCCACTCCTCCATGGAGTGGTTGTACTCAACATTCCTCTTGCCTGTTTTCTCTTTCTTCTCTACCTGTGCTATGTTCTTATTGTTGTTGGTATGTGGCCTCGATTCAGTTCTAGTTTATAGCCACCCTATATAGGGTTTCCAAGACTTTAAATCTTTGTGGAAGCAGAAGGCTTCATCTTTCTCCCACCAACCTTATAGATCACAGTCCAGGGCTTATCCTATAGAGCCACTACACTCCTCTTCCATGGTCTTTTAGTTATTTAATTTTTTTGAAGTTGTTGATGACTTAAATTTTTTTTTTTAAGGTTTTATTGTGAATTATGTGATAGTTTACATAGGAGAACATTAGCTTTACATTCATCCTATTGTATTTTGTTTCATTGCAATGATTGCAATCCCTTTTGTGCGTCATCAAAACTTAAAAAAAAAAAAAATTAAGTCATCAAACAACCAAAGGGTACACCCTTCAAGCCTCTTCCATGTTCTTTTTTTTTTCTTTAAAAATTCTATCTTTATTTGTCTTTGGGAATTGGAAACATTATGTATAAACTTTCACAGATATATTTTGATGCATACATAAATATATAACAATAAAATACATATGATATAAATATATGTCATCAAACTTTACTCTGATACTGAGAAGAGTTGGACCACACTGGCATTTTTTCAGTTATGTTAATAGCTAACTTTGTGGAACATTGTGGATCCTCTGGATTATCCCTGGAAAGGGGACAGTGTTTCTAGCCAGAAAACTAATGAGTTGCCTGTATGTTTCCTTGTTATTTTTATCTTCAGCTATTTAATGGCAATATCTCACTGTCTTGTCCATTCATCCTTAAATTTTTGGCCAGATTTATCATAGGGGCTTCCTGCTTCTCCAGTTACATACATATTATGTAAGTAAAATGTGCATTTGAAGTGATGAAACCAGTCTTTGCTGGCATTAAAGTATTCGCAGGAGTCTTCTTGCTATTCCTTCAGGTTTTCACAAAGGTTACGTTCTTTTGATTGAATTATCAATGAACTCATAGGAATCCTCTTCTGGATTTGATCTTCTGTCCAAATCATCAACAGCTGCTCCATTTCATAGAATGGCCCTTGCCTCTTTATTAAAAGTATCAATTTTGTGCCAATCACTCCTTCATTCCCTGTTTTTCCAGTCAGTCCATCTGCCATTGAGTATATTGTTTTATCTCTCTGTAATTCACTTTCCTGAATTGCAAATTAGAATTATAGTGCATAGTATCAGATGGTTTGCAGGACTTCAAAAACTTGATATTTAAGGTGGAGACCCTACACGTAATATAAAAATTATGGTTGATGGGTCTTCCCTAACTATAAAATTATATTACATAGAAGCAAAGAAAAAGCAAGCAAAAGAAAAGAGCTAGAGCTTCTATATATATATATATGAATGTGAGAATCCTTCTCTCTACTAATATTTTATATTTGTTAAGCTTATATATGGAGTCCTGGTGTGGTGTTGTGGTATAATGCACTAGACCACAAAGTTGATTTGAACTGCAAGTCAGAGGTTCAAACTCACCAGCGGCTCCTTGAAAACCCTATATGGGGTTGCTATGAGTCAGAATTGACTCAATGACCCTTAACAACAACAAGCTTATATAATATCTCCATAAACAGAAATGTGCAGGTCCCTCTATTTATATGCAAGTGAAATACTTACATAAATTGGCATTCTCACACAAATACATTTTTTTCTGTCTTTGAAATCCTAAAGTGATATAAACACTGGAGTCAGCCAATCAGATTGTGCTTTTGAATAAGTAAGCTGTCGCAGTCTTTTGTCCACAGGATATTTTTTTGCTAAAAGTGAACTTTCCTATCTTTGGTGGCTGCCTATTTCAGTTGGCCTGTGTAATGCCATTTATTGTGTTACTTTAATTTGCCTAAAGTTGTTCCCTCACATTTTGCCCTTTTATTTTTCTGAAAAGTTCCTTTGAGGCACTGTGTTGTTTCTACTGTAGCGTCTTGGGCTCAATCATTTTAATATTTAACCAACCAAAGACAACTACTGAGATTAACACTTGTGGGAAAAAAACGAAAACCAGAAAATAGTCCCGAAGATGTGTGGACTGAGTGATACCCTATCCTCTCAGTTGGCAAGGAGAAAGAGTAACCAATAGAGACATACTTTGAGAAAATAGATAATAACAAGATTTGATCTTTACAAGTAGCCAAGTTTTTTTTTTTTTTTTTTTAAGTAGGGAATAAAGCTCCCCAAGTACTGTTTTTTTTAAAACTTTTTATTGTGTTTGCAGAGGGGATCATCAGTTTTACATTCAACAAGTCATACATTTGTTTCATCTCAGTGATTACAATGCCCTCCATTCAATAACAGTTATCCTGCTTCCTCCCTGTGGTTCCTATTTCCATATCACCCTTCTTCCCAAACCTTCTCAACTTTGCCCTTGAGTAAATTATGTGGGTTTACATGGGAGAACATCAGTTTTAAACACATCCTATCGTATTTCGTTTAATTGCAGTGATTACAATCCCCTCCATTCATCATCAAATAACTAAAGGGTACACCTTACAGCCCTGGCCCCCCAGCTGTCAGCACACAGCCCCTCTCCCTCCCTGAGTCCAGTGTCCCCAGCTTCTCCATCTGTCCACATCGTTGTCTCTGTCTCCATCCCTGGCATTACTGTCTCTCTGGGTAGGGTCCCACTCTCCGCT
>NW_006408647.1:2429399-2440195 GCF_000296735.1 Chrysochloris asiatica
TTTAAGGTATTCCAATCAGTTATAAGCTGAAGAGGGACTTACAAGCTTTCTATTGTGATGTCTCTGGCTATATCTTCTCCCCCCTCCCCCAAGTGTCTATTTCATAATGGTAGGTAAGGGAAACCAAGATTCAAAAGACAGCCAAGCATCTTAACATTATTCCCCTCTTTTACCCTTAAATGCCTTTTCTAGTGTTCCTTGGTAAGCATATCTTACAATTGTTCGTGTCCTCCCTACATACCTATCTACAGCTTGGTTGAAATCCTCCGATATCTTTAATATACAACTTAGTAACCCCCCACACACACATAATTGTGGTAAACATATAGATGACCAAATCTTTTCCATTTCCACAGTCTTTACATGTACAGTTCATTGAATTCATTTTGTTCATCATGTTATTCAACTATCATCATTAAAGCTTCCTAAATTTTCCCATTACCCTTAACAGAAGCTTAGTGTCTTCTAAGAATTTTGCAGTTTCATTAACAACAACAAAATTATGCGCCATTTTTCTTGAGTAAATCTGTTGCATAAAGCAAGATAAACCTATAGTTTAAAAAGATGCATTTTGTCTTTGAGTACTGTTAATAAAATCTTGGTAAGTCAAGCACACACTTATCTCTCTTCCTTACTCCTGCCTTTCTTGGAGCTTACAAAATGTGTTCCAAATAAGTTCAGGACTTCCCTTTGCAAGTTCTGTCTTGTTGGTTGGAAACATCTGTGACTATTTCCTTAGTCCTGAAACTGGCATTATTGCATGCAGGTGTTTGACACATGAAGGGAGGAGAGCATAATTTTATCTCCAAGAATCTGATAAGCACCAAAACCACTTTGGGTTGTGTCGTATGCTCTCAGATAAGTTTGAGTGACCATTGTTTGCAGAAGATGCCTGACTTACCTCATACACCCATGGATTGAACATTTGACCATCTAATAGCTGCTCTGAAATGACTCCACAACTGGGTGTGCCAAAGACTCAGGAACTTTCTGTAACCACCACTGCCCACCGCAGTTCCCTTAGCCACAGCTCTAGATCCTGGCATTATCTAAAACCTCTGCCACTCACACATGACTTACTCCAGCTTCAGCTGTGATTTCATTCCTAAGTAATCTGTATATCACAAATCAGAACATGTTGACTTTTTTCATTTAAACACTTCAATGTCTATCTATTGCTCTTCAGATAAAAAACAACTTCTTAAAGTGGTTTGTAAGAGCCCTTATGAACTTGTTTCTACTTACTTCTTGGGCCTTCACCATCTCCTTAACACTTTTCTACCTTACACTATGGACTTGTATGTCAGCCATACTCATTTCTGACAGCTGTTTGAATGGGCTGTTCCCTCTTAACCTCCTGCCCTTTCTTTGCTAGGTTCATACTCATCTTGTGTGAGTAATTTTCTAGAAAGCCTTTTCTCATACATAAAACTGCGTTGGAGTTCTTCCTTTCTGTTTCCTTATGTTCGCTCCATATTCTATTTGCTTCGGCATGACCTCTGAAAACTCTGAAGTCTCTGAGCAGCAAGAACTGTGCCCCTTTTGTTGACTGTTTTCAATGCACTGCACATAGTTAGCATTCAATTGAAATGTTTCATAAGTGAATCAGAGTCTCCTTACTCTCAATCCAGATTAAATCTTCTAAGTAATATGAGCCATGAAAATGTTATCCATGGATTGAAAAGCTTAGCACAATTTTATTAATTAGAAGGTATAGAGCTTTGGTCTATGTTATAAGATAAATTATGTTAAAAGCAGTTCTTGGACAACTAACTATATCCTTCACTTGAAATTACTTTTGAAGAAAGATAAATATATTATATCCTTGAGGGCAGGATTTTCTTAAGACAATACCACAATGATTAGGACATTCATAAGAGCTGAATTGTTGCTGTTGTTAAGTGCTGTTGTGTCGATTCCAACTCATAGTGGCCCTGTATAGTGTTTCTGAAGAGTGGATGGTGAACTTGAACCATTGATCTTGCGGTTCAAATTGACCTTGCAGTCCAGTGCATTAACCCACAGCACCGCACCAGGACTCAAGAGCTAATTAATACAATGTCAGTGGTTCAAGCTTACCAGCTGCTCCTCAGAAACTCTATAAGGGGTCACTATGGGTCAGAACCGATTCCATGGCATTTAACAACAACAACAAAATGAATAACTTAAGAAGACTCAAAATCCTAGATAAAGTAACAACAGCAACAAAAATAATGCATGATTTCTATGATGACTCATTCCTTATTTTATGAAAATAAAAAATACATTTGTGGGGAAGTGAAGATAGATTACTGAGTTAGAAAAGATTGCAGAAATCTTATTTTATTGTTCTACATGGTATCAGTACCATCCAAATGTATAATGATCTTCTTTTGGATAACTTAGGAGACTAGACACAAAGTCTTCATTGAATATTTGTTAAGTACCGCAGAGTCGGTTCCAACTCATATTGACCCTGCACAGGGTTTCCGAGGCTGTAAGTCTTTACGGGAGCAGAAGCCAAATAAATTGCAGTGACTACACGACTTATAAATTATTGTTGTTAGGAGCCGTCAAGTTGATTCCGAACCATAGCGACCCTGTATAGGGTTTCCGAGGAGCAGCTGGCGAGCTTGAACTGCCAACCTTGCAGTTCAAATGACTTGGCAGTCTCATGCATTAGCCCACAGTGCCACACCAGGTACAGTCAATTTACTCAAGTGAATTAATCAATTTAATGCCCTCCCCCAAAAATAAAATAAAAATCAAGTTATTTAGATGTTATTTAGGTAAAGCCTTGCTTTTATTATCATTCACGGTTATGGATGAGAATCTTTGACCACACAAGGTTGCCTTTGCCCATTGTGTTAGTAGCCGTGTCACATCTATGTTGTTGTTAAGTGCCGTCGAGTCGACTTTGCAGTCTGGCACATTAACCCATAGTGCCACAGTATCTGTACAAAGAATTTAATAGGGAGTCCTGGTGGGATACTGTAGGATCAGCATACTGGGCTGCTAACCACAAGGTCAGTGATTCAAACCTATCAGCCACTCCTTGGAAATCCTATACAGGATTGCTATGAGTCGGAACTGACTTGAGGGCATTCAACAACAGAAACAACAGTAGCTCAGAATGTATCTAGCCCTGGAATTTGTAACTGGGAAAAAGATTTAATTCTAAAAATAAAGGTTAGCTTTTTAACATTCACCTACTACTCTTGAAATTAAAGTTTTCCTCATTCATGTTATTTCACACTGAGGAATACCATTCAGATTTCTGCTACTTGACTGTTACAGGGTAGAGAACTCAAACTCAACTGATGGGCTGGGCTTAGTTCTTTGTCTACGTCTCTGGGAGCCAAAGGGAGGGGATATTGAAAATAAGAGGAACTTCCCAAAGCCCTTTCATAATTTTGGCTTCTTTTGATTTCTGTCCAGATTCCCTTGGAAGCTAGCTTTCCATGTAAACATCTAAGGGAAGTCATGGGCAAAAGGCCTGAATGGAAGGTGGAAACTTGTCGACAGAAGGGGAAAGGTGCGTTTCTAGTCAAAAGAAACTGAAATGAAACCCATTGTAAACAAGTCAGTTCCGACTCATAGTGACCCTACATCACAAAGAACTGTGCCTTTGGGTTTCAAAAGTGGCAGATCTTTACAGAAGCAGACTGCCTTACTGTTAGCAGCTGAGCACTTAACTGCTGTGCTACCAAGGCTCCTTTCAGGTGAAATAGCTGGTGAATATTTCCTCATAATCAGTCAGGTTTGGCTAATACATAGAATTGAGGTTAGAGTCTTGCTTGACCAGCAGCCAACGTGGGAATAATCAGATGATGGTCAATGTGTGCTGATACAAAAAATATGATGTCAGTTTTATAAATCAGGTTTGTGTCAGACCTTAACTTTGTGGCCAGGTTTGTTTTTACTTCTCACTTCCAAGGCAGAGGACAGCAACCTTCAGTACAGTACTATCACCTGTGCCCATGTGGTGGCGTGTCCAACTGGACCTTTGATGTTGACAAGTGCTGTCAGGTTGTTTCTGACCTAAAGTGACTCTGTACAGGGTTTCTGAGAGTGACTGGCGGTTTTAACTGCCAACCTTGAAGTTCAAACTACTACTATGAAACATTCCTGCAATCAACCATTTTTCTTGTAAAAAATACTATAAATTGTGGACAGAGTGAGTATTGTACAACATTCATGTCATGGTGTCTAATAGTATTGATATAACTAACATTTCATGAGGATTTTAAAACAGCAGCATAATTCACCCAAATGGTTAAATACAATCCTTTCCTTACTGTCACGTCAGTAATTAAATGACTTTAAAATGGCCTTTAATTTTTTTTTTCAAAACAAATCTGTCTTGGAATAAGTACAGCCAGAATACTCCTTAAAGTCACTATGGTAAAACAATACTTTGCCTCTCATACTTCAGATATCTTATCAGGAGGGACCAGTCTCTATAGAAAGCCACGATGCTTGGTAAAGTAGAGGGTCAGCACAAAAGAGGAAGACCACTGCAAAAACCATGTAGTAGTCATGTCTGACTTCCCCTGGCTTCACAAAGGAGAAAGAGTCAAAAATCAGCCCAAGTCCGATTCTTATGAAAGGGGGCAATGAATCAGACATGCCTCTACCCTACAACTTTTTTACCCTGTTCTGACATTAGCCATCTCTCCCACAGCACTCTCTGCTTCTGGGTCCGATAATCCAATGCATTGGCCACACAGAACTCATGATTATGGGGTTTACTAGGAAAGTGAACAGGATACAGTTCAGAATGAAAACCAACTCAGGACGCAGCAGTCCTCCAGTGAGGAATGACTCTTATCAGCCATACTGCTGGCACGTCTCACTCTTGTCTTTGGCCTCTCAGCCTCAGTCCATGGCCTATAGCCTGCTGCAGCTGTTTCTCCATGCCACTGACTCTGCCATTGGCTCTGCTATCGCCTCTGCCATTAACGTTTTTCTAGGTAGGGATATCACACTCCACTCTTGCTCTTCTTGATGGTCATGGGATCTTCCATTCTTGCTTCTGAGATGCAAGATCTAAACCTAGCTGGATGGCAAAACTAATCAATCAGAGCCTTAGAGTCCTACATACCTTATTTGCATGGTCCCAGTTGGTGGAAATTTAGACATTGGATAGAAAATCCATATCAAGTAAATTCAAGGTGTTGATACCACCAACAAGATAGGTTGGCACAATGGCTCAAGCATAGCAACAATTGGGAGCTTGGTGCAGGATCATGTAGTCTTTCTTTCTGTTGTGCAGAGTCGCTATAAGTCAGAACAGACTCAATGGTACCTAACAATAACTTTTCTCCCACCACAAACAGGTCAAGAAAAAACAAAAATTTTTTTCTATCCATACATAGTATTGTTTTTGTTTTAATTAAAAAAAAAAAAAGTATATGTATATATATACCTTTCTAAGCTAGATATATATCTATATCTATGTATATATTGTTGTTGTTGTTATGTGCTGCGGAGTTGGTTCCGACCCATAGCGACCCTATACAGGGTTTCCGAGGCTGTAACTCTTTACGGGAGCAGAAAGCCTCATCTTTCTCCTGTGGAATAGCTGGTAGTTTCGAACTGCTGACCTTAAGGTTTGCAGCCCAATTCGTAACCACTACACTACCAGAGCTCCTTTATGTATAATGTGTGTGTGAATATATATATATATATATGTATATATATATATATATATATATATTTATGGCTTAGAAAGGTTTTTTTTTTAGAATCACGTTACCATTTCTTCTTATTGTTGTTATTAGGTACCATTGAGTCAGTACCAACTCATAGCAATCCTATGCACAAAAGAACAAAACTATTCTTTACATACTATTTTTAGGTAAACCAATACTTTTCATTTTAAGAGTGACTTGCTTGTCAGTGACATCTAAGAAATGCATGACTTGTGTACTGGTAACTGTTATAAGAATAAAATGTTCAAATTGTTTCTCAGCATTACTTCTCTTCATATTCAAGTTGATAAGTCAAAATTACTTGTTTTCTGAAAACCTGTTATTTGCATACACACTTGGATTCTGTTTTATTGTTGTTTATAGCTTTTTAAAGTCATGCACTCACAAAAGGCATGAGGGTTTTCAACCTTTAAAATGCTTGAACTTAACTTGAAATGAGTCAACTCACTTGATTTCTGCATCTGATGCTTTTATTTTTATAATGTCTCTCTCTTTTTTTTTTTTTCTTGGTACCATGTATTGATTATTTACCATGTGGCAGATGCTGCCAAGTTCAACATTTTGATGATTTATCGGAGAAGTAGGCTTTCTTGTTCTCATTTTTTTTTTTTTTCCAACAAGGAAAATGGGACTGGGAATGTAAACTAACTTACTCAAGATGACAGAACTATTATGCAACAGACAGTATTTAAACCCAGTTCTTTGTGACCCTAGTAGTTACGATGGTCAGTTGCTATATTATTTTCCAATGTGATCTATGCAGAAGTATATAGAAGAAAATCTGTATACTTTTATACAAAATTTATGCAACCACTGTAAAAATAGTTGGTATGTTTCAATATTTTGTATTCTTTAATGAAAATATTTGCTTTTTAAATGTATTTTTCTTTTATAAAATCTCCCATTTTCCATTATTAAACTAGTAGAAAAATCTGTGGGCATTAAGCAAAAATAGTAGAAAGGAAGCACACATGGTTCTGCCACCCAGTGATAACTGTTTTAAATTTTGTGAACTATTTTTCCTCCAATTTGTACTGTACCACATTCTACTTTATTTGCTATATTATGCTATATATTTTTAAAATCATTAAAACCATATACGTCTTGTATAACTCTAATGGCGGTTTAATAGTTCTTGGCAGTGTTGTTGACACTGTTGGATAAACACTATACTGAGAGCCACAAGGTGAGCAGTTCAAACCCACCAGCCACTCCCAGTTATCTTAACTTTCAAGAGATATAATCCGTTTTCTTGCTGTATTTAAGATTGGTTTAAGACAATTCCTTGAAATGGGATTTCAGGATTAAAAGGTGCGTGTGTTAAGAAGCTTCTTGTTATATTACCAACTTGTTTTTTAAAGAGCTATCCCATTTTACCTTTCCACCTGCAAAATATATATGAGCACCTGTATCACCATGTCCTCACCAGTATCACTTTAATCTTGTCTGTTGATAGACAGGAACTAGTATTTTACAGTTTTCTCTGATTATACAAATGGTAGGAGTCCTGGTATGGCGCTGTGGGCTAATGCATCAGACTGCAAAGTTGTTTGAACTGCAAGGTCAGTGGTTCAAGCTCACCAACTGCTCCTTGGAAACCCTATACAGGGTCGCTATGGATCAGAATCGACTCTACGGCACACAACAACAGCAACATGATCAAAATATACATGTTTCATTTAGTCATTAGTGTGATTGTGTTCTTCTAGGCATTGTTATGATTTCAGATTAGAATCACCCTTTGGCAGAATCTGTTAGACAATGTTTCAGTGAAACCACAGAAATTTTGTTGACTATGCTGTCATAGGGTTAGTCTCATTTTATACCTGTCTTGGTGTGGCCCTGTAGGATAAGCACTGGACTACTAACCTTACGGTTGGCCGTTCAAACCCACCAGCTGCTCCTTGGAAATACTATATGGAGTCACTATCAGTCGGAACCAACACAGAGGCACTTAACAACAACATTTTGCCTTTGAAAGCATGTTGACTCTGTAGGATAGGCACTGGACTGCGAACTACAAACAAGGTCAGTGATTCAAGCCCACCAGCCACTCTGCTAAAGAAAGATGAGGCTTTCTGCTACCACAAAGATTTACAGCCTGGGGAACCCTATACAGGGTCACTAGGAGTTGGACAACACTTAACAACATTTTGCTTCTGGCTTAATTTATACAAACAGTTACATTCAGAAGTAATATTTGATCTGTGGCTAGCAAGAACTAAAAAAATTGCAGGGCACTCTCCCAGCATTCCCAAACATTATCTGATAGCGTATAAGCTTGTCATTGCTGTTGTTAGGTGCTACCCAGTCAGTTCCGACTCATAGCTACCCTGTTTCTGAGGAATAGCTGGTAGGTTTGAACTGCCAAACTTATGGTTCACAGTCCAGTGCAGATCCTACAGCACCATAGCACACACTTATATTTCCAAAGAGAGATTGTTTTGAGTTTTTTGTTGGTTTTTATTTTTTTAAAAGGCAAATATAATTGATTCAAATTAATTTGTGAGATTCTTTGTCTCCTGAGGAAAAATAAAATTGTAATATAATTTTTTGTAGTTTATATTTAGAATCAATTGTTTTGAAAGCATAGATTCATGGCTAACTTAAACAGTGGTTGTTTTATTTAGTCTGCCAGTGCTTTTGTTTGTTTGTTTGTTCCCTTAAACTATTTACAAAAGACATTATTTTTAAATTCCATATTACATCTGTTCATTGATACACTATTGTTGTTAAGTGCTGTAGAGTCAGTTCTGGCTCAGCAATCCTGTATAGTGTTTCCAAGGAGCGGCTGGTGGGATTGAACTACCAACCTTGTGGTTAGAAGTGCAGTGCTTATCCCTGTAGCACCATTGTTGTTGTTAAGTACTGTGGAGTCGGTTCCAACTCATAGTGACCCTGCACAGGGTTTCTGAGGCTGTAAATCTCTACGGGAGCAGAACACCTCATCTTTATCCCGAGGAATCACTGGTAGTTTCGAACTGCCGAACTTGAGGTTAGCAGCCCGATTCGTAACCAGTACGCTATCACAGCACCATACCAAGACTCTATGTGTTAGGGGCCCACTAAATGTCAGCACTGTATTATAAAGCCCTGGGCAAACAAAGTTGAATAAAACAACAGTTCCCACTTTTGAAGATTTCAAAGGAGAAACAGACTTCTAGATTTATAGACAAAAGAGCTGAATGATAAGCTTGTTAAAGATATGTAGAAAGCACAGTGGTGGTGGAAGAAGGTGTAATCAACTTAACCCAGAAGTAATCAGGGAAAATCTTCAACAGATAAAATAAGTGAGAAGGGTATTCAAGGTCATGAGAATGGCTTGTGCAAAGGCAAGGTATAAATAACAAAGGAGCTTGGTATCATTTGAGAATCATAATATGGCTGTTGTTGCGAAGTGCCATAGAGTCAGTTACAACCCATTGTTGTTGTCGTTGTTATGTGCCGTGGAGTCGGTTCCGACTCATAGCGACTCTCTACAGGTTTTCCGAGGCTGTAAATCTTTACGGGAGCAGAACGCCTCATTTTTCTCCCGCGGAACAGCTGGTAGTTTCGAACTGGTGACCTTGCGGTTCACAGCCCCATTCGTAACATAGCTACCCTATATAGGGTTTCCGAGGAGTAGCTGATGAACTTGAACCGCCGACCTTGTGACTCAAACGGCTTTGCAGTCTGGCGCATTAACCCACAGCGCCACACCATGACTCGTATCATTGGATAGTTGAGAGGAAATATAAGACATGATTCCAGAAAAGTAGGAAGAGACCAAATAGTTTAAACCATAGAAAGTCATTTTCTTAAAATTGTGGTGCTAAGTATGTATGCATCAAAACTTTTGCCATTTCAATATTCCTCACATGTACTCTTCAGTGGCATTCATCGTATTTCTTATGTTGTACAACCATCACCGCTACACAATCCCAACGATAAAAGCACTGGTATGGCGGTTATGAATCGGGCTGCAAACCTCAGGGTCAGCAGTTAGAAACTACCAGCTGTTCGGCGGGAGAAAGGTGAGGCTTTCTGCTCCTGTAAAGATTTATAGCCCCAGAAACCCTGTGCAGGGTCGCTTTGAGTCAGAACCGACTCCACGACACATAACATCAACAACATCATAAACCAAACCCACTGCCATCGATTCAATTCCAGCCCTATATGGTGGCGGTGGTGTGTCATGGAGTCGACTCCGACTCTGAGAGATCCTCTTGGGGTTTCCAAAGGTGTAAATTGTTACCGGAGCAGAAAGCCTCATTTTCTTCTTTGGAGCAGCTGGTGGATTTGAACTGCCGGCTTTGTGATTGAAAGCCCAACTGCTAACCCACAGCATCTCCAGGCTTCTTCATTGTCTCATGTATATGGTGTTAAGTGTCCTTGAGTCAATTCCTATTCATAGTGATTCTATATAGGATTTCTGAGGCTGTAAATTTTTAAGGGAGCAATTTAGTTTCTTTACTTTAAAAAAAAAAAAACATTTAATTGTGTCTTTAGTGGAGGTTTACAAAGCAGTTTAGGTTCTCATTCAACAGTTTCTACATCATTTGTTTAGTAGCATCATGCATTCTTCACAACACGTGAAAATTCTCATTAGTTCTGTTTTGGTTGTTCAATTTCCATTAATCTAGTTTCCTTCCCCCTTACTTTCTTTTATTTATTTATTTTTTAAGTTATTGGTGATCATTTGGCTTCATACAGATCTTTTTTGTTTTTTTAACTTTTTATTGTGACTTGAAGGAAGGTAAACAGACAAAACAGTTTGACTTTCAAAGAGGCATACTTTTTTTCATGTCAGTGGTCACACTCCTCTCTCTATAACAACAGTTGTCCTGCCTGCACCCTGTTGTCCTACCTTCATATTTCAATGTTGTCCTACCTTCATATTTAAATGTTGTGTTGTTGTTATGTGCCTTGGAGTGGTTCCGACTCATAGGGACCCTACACAGGGTTTCCGAGGCTGTAAATCTTTACGGGAGCAGACCGCCTCATCTTTCTCCCGCGGAACCGCTGGTAGTTTCGAACTGCTGACCTTGCGGCTCGCAGCCCGATTCATAACCACTACACTGTTGTTGTTGTTAAGTGCCGTCGAGTCGGTTCCGACCCATAGCG
>NW_006408647.1:2442375-2448832 GCF_000296735.1 Chrysochloris asiatica
TACGGGAGTAGAAAGCCTCATCTTTCTCCCACGGAACGGCTGGTAGTTTCGAACCGCTGACCTTAAGGTTCGCAGCCCGATTCGTAACCACTACGGTACCAGAGCTCTACTAACCACTACGCTACCAGAGCTCCTACTCTCTAATATTGGTATTTAGTAATTCTATCTTGGCAAATAAGAAAGGTGAAAAAGAGGAGCAAAAGTCAAAGACTCTGGCTTACTATACAGTGTGGTTGCTGTCTGTTTACATAGCATGTGCGTGAGTAATCTAAAGGACATGTTCCCTCCTAAGTCACATTCTCAAAGGGAATGTTCTTCAGGGGAGTTAAACTAATTTCCAAAGAAATGATGAGTCAGACACTTGCTTGTCTTTCCTTCAGCATTTTTCCTTCTTTCTGAAGCTTTTTGAAGAATTACTTTCAGAATCTCTTCTTGAAACTCTTGCTTGATAAATCCAGTTGTGACTCAGTCACATCCCAGGATTCATCTGATGTGAAAGTGAAGAAGAAATTCTTATGCTTCACAGCCTAATAAAAAGAAAGGAAAAAAAAATTAAGAACACCACTTTCATTTTCTGACTTTATTTTTCATGTCTTCTGATAAGTCTTGAGTAGTTTTATCCAGAAGGTTTTTTTATTTTATCCTTTTTTATGACTTTGAGCCTGAATCTAAAAGCAAAATAATAATTATTGAAAACCCAAAAAGCAAAGTCAAGTTTCTGCATGAAACGATGCAAATGATTATAAAGATAAAAGACGCCTAAACTAGCTTTGGACTGTCTCAGATAATTCTCATCTATTGCTTGGGATATATTGTAAACTCCGTTCTGAATGAACTTCATGGCTAGAGAAGCACAGCAAGAATTGTAAGAATTAATCATATCAGTTTTCATGGTTCCATGGTAGTCAGAAGTGAAAATAATTCTAGAATAATCGAGTAGTATATGAAGTCAAATCAGTGTTTGAGTTCATATATTATTACTGCATTAGTCTAGAATGTGTTTCCTCTTTTATTTTTTTAACAACTTTATTGAGATATAATTCACATACCGTACAATTCACCCACTTCATGTATTCAACTCAGTGGGTTTTAGTATATTCACAATTGTGAAGCCATCACCACAGTCAATTTTAGAACATTTTTATTACCTCAAGAAGATACCCATGTTCTTTAGTTGTCCCCCTGCTACCACCTCTTCTTATCCTCACATCTTCTTCTACACCCTCTTCTTCTCTAGTTCTGTTGTTGTTGTGTGCCGTCGAGTCGGTTCTGAATCATAGCGACCCTATACAGGGTTTCTGAGAAGCGACTGATGAGTTTGAACCTCTGACAGGTACAGTGCATATAAGCATACACTACAGCACTACACCAGGACTCCTGTACATCTCTAACTAATCGCTGATCAACTTTCTGTCTCTATAAATTTCCCTCTTTTGGGCTTTTGTTTGAATGCAATCAGAGATAGTATGTGGTCTTTTATTTAACTAGTATATCAGAATTTTTTCTGTGTTCAACTATGCTTTGGCATTTATCAGTAGTTCATTCCTTTAAGGCCATATAACATTTGATTATATGGCTATACTACATTTATCCATTCATTCATGTTGGGCATTTGGGTTGATTTAATTTTTTTGGTTCTCATGAATAAAGCAATAAATATTTGTGTACTAGTTTCTATGTGAGAATAGATGCTATTTCTCTTGCTAAATTTTACCTAGGAATAAAATTTCTGTGTCATATGAAACTTGGTTTAATCATTTTTGGAACCATAGCAGTTACATCATTTTCCATAAGCACGAGTAATGTGTGAGATACTGATTCTCCAAACACTCACTGTCAGTCTGGGTCCTCTAGAAGATCTAAATTAGTAACGCATATATGAGGGACTTCAAAATGTTTATGGAAAATAGAATGAAAAATAATTGAATTTTTCCATAAACTTTTTGGAACCCTTTTATCCTGGTATGGTGCTATAGGGTCAGCATTGGACTATAAACCACAGGTTGGCAGTTCAAATCTACCAGCTGCTCCACAGAAACACTGAGTTAGAATCGAACCAATGATGCTTAACAACAACAATTTATGTATAAATACACGCACACTAGCTGTCCCTGGGATATGAACAAAATTCTCTCCTAAATGCGTCTGTAACTCAGCTTTGTAGATGAGTTGGAACAGGTGCACCTGTGGTTCTTATTTAGCCTTATTTTAGTGAAAGAAAAGGCTTTTCAATGGTTTGAAAGCTGTACATGGAGCAAGTAAAGGGCTTATGATGAAGAATTGTTGGAGTTGGGTTTGGGTCAGTTCTTTCCAAATGAGGGCAAATTTACATAGCACTGAAAAGCATGTGGTGGTGTGGCACTGTAGGATAAGCACTGGACCTCAAGGTCAGTTTGAATCACAAGGTCTAAGGTCCAGACTCAACAGCCACTCATCAGAAGCCTCATACGGGGTCACTATGAGTCTGAACTGACTCGATAGTACTAAACAACAACAAAGGGCAAGTACCAGTGACCAGACTTTCTCAAAACTCCAGGGCTGCTAGTACTGAGAAGCATGGCCTGAGATGACACATAGCATCAGCCATCACACTTGCTTAAGGAGCTCTGGTAGCATAGTGGTTACGAATCAGGCTGTGAACCTCAAGGTCAGCAGTTTGAAACTACCAGTTGGGAGAAAGATGAGGCTTTCTGCTCCTGTAAAGATTTACAGCCTCGGAAACCCTGTTCAGGCTCACTATGAGTCAGAATTGACTCCATGGCACACAACAACAACAACAACAACAACCACACTTGCTTACTCTGACTTTTTTTTATTCTAACTATGCTAGTGGGAGTAAAGTGGTATCTCACTATGGGTATTGATCTGCATTTCCCTGATGACTAACAGTGTTGAGCCTCTTTTCATGTCCTTACTGGGTGTTTGGAGATTTTCTCTGTAGAAATACCAGTTCAGATCTTTTGACCCTTTTTAAATTGGGTTTTCTTTTTGTTACAGTTTTAAGATTTCTTTTTATAGTCTAGATGTTTTGACTTGTTTAAAATTGTAAACTGAACTGTTGATTTGAAACCAAAAGCTTACTTACTTACTGTGTGCCTGGAACTAGTTCTGAGGGTATGTGAATCAGATCAGCCCGAGTGTGTCTGAAGCATTAAGTGACATCATCCTAATCATTAGTTAGCTTTTCTGAGCACTGTATTTTCACGCAAATGTTTGTGTGCTATATGGTTTTAGCAAATCTCCAAGCCCTCTCCCGCATTTGTCTCCTATGTGTGCCATGGGCTCACTATCTGTGAAAACATAAGGTAATTATAAAAATTTCAATTCCTGCTCCCTTGAGTCTGCTAATTTCTCTTAATTTCTTTTTCTATATTTTCTTGTCTAGCATTTCTCTACCTCAGCAGTATGCTGATACTTTGGGCCAGATAATTCTTTGTGGTGGAAAGAAAACTGTCCTGTGTGTTATGGGATGTTTAGTAAGACTCCGGGTGGTGTGGCGCTGTAGGATCAGCACTGACTGAACTGTGAACCCCAAGGTCGGCAGTTCAAAGCCACCAACTTGCTCGTGGGAAACCCTCTATAGGGTTGCTATGAGTTGAACTGACCTGACAGCACTTAACAACAATACGCAGCATCGATGTTGTATATCCAGAGTCCTGATGTGGTGCTGCAGGATAATGCAGTGGACCACAAGGTTTGAACTGAGTTCAGCAGCTGTGTCTACCAGCCACTCCTTGGAAACCCTATACAGGGTTGCTATGAGTCAGAACTGACTAGAAGGCAGTTAACAACAACAGTGTGTATATTCATTAGATGCCTCTTCTTTCCCCTTAACTCCAGTTTTGACTATCAAAAATGTCTCCAAACATTGCTCAATGTCCCCCCAATGGAAAATGTATCCCTTTAAGGACCGCTAGTGTAGATGACAAGAGAAGAAGCTTAGCCCTTGAGAGCCTTCCAAAGTTTAGAAATTAGGAAAATGAAAGGAGCCAGCAAAGAAAATGCAAAAAAAAAAGCAGATTGTAAAATAGAAGAAGAAACAAGAGAAAATAATGCCCCTGAAACCAAATAAAATTTCATTAAAAAGGGGGTTAGCATCTATGTGAAATATGATGAGTCAGGTTGTTGTTAAGTGCCATCGAGTCGGTTCCAACCCATAGCGACCCTGTACAGGGTTTCCGAGGGTGTAAATCTTTACGGGAGTAGAAAACCTCATCTTTCTCCCACGGAACGGCTGGTAGTTTCGAACCACTGACCTTAAGGTTCGCAGCCCGATTCGTAACCACTACGCTACCAGAGCTCCTACTCTCTAATATTGTTGTTGTTAAGTGCCGTCGAGTCGGTTCCGACCCATAGCGACACTACACTACCAGAGCTCCTTAACCACTACACTAGCAGAGCTCAAAATGATAGTAATATTTAATGGTGTGACATTTAATAGACAAAAGCTCCTCATACAGGAGATTTGTTGTTAGCTGTTTGTTGTCTTGTCACTTTCAACTCATGACAACTCGATGCACACGCAGGAGAAAACACTGCCCAGTCCTACTTGACCTCCATGGTTAGTAGTGGATCTATCTGCTCATTGGCTGATTTTCAGAAGGAGATTTGCCAGACCTTTCTGTCTGCTCTTAGTCTGAAAGCTTTACTGACACCTATTCATCATCGAACAGCGCACAAGCTTCCACTGACAGACAGGTGGTGGCTGTATCTGAGGTGAACTGAACTTGGGTCTTCCACAGAGAAGGTGAGAATTTACCACTGAATCACCAATGCCTCCATATTTAGACAAGGTAGTTGGCTAAGAATGAATATTAACTTCAAGATCAGCAGTTCAAAACTACCAGCAGTTCAAAACTACCAGCTGTTCCATGGGAGAAAGATGAGTCTTTCTGCTCCTGTAAAGATTTACAGCCTCAGAAACCCTATGCAGCGTTGCTATGAGTTGTAACTGACTCCCCGGCACATAACAACACTACCACCATAGCAGTCTAGTTACGAATATAGTGTTGTGATTAAGAGCATGAAATTTAAATCCCTGCACTGCCACTTAAATGTTATAGGTTCCTGTATAAATTACTTAATCTCATGTCCCTAAATTTCTTTATTTGCAAGATTAGGGTGATGGTGAATTTTTAGAAGTATAAATTGTTGTTGTTAAGTGCCATCAAGTCAATTCCTACCCATAGCGACCCTGTATAGAGTTTCCCAGGAGCAGCTGGTGAGTTTGAACCACCGACCTTGCAGTTCAAATGGCTTTGCAGTCTGGCACATTAACCCACAGCACCACACCAGGACTCCAGAAGTATAAATAAGATATATTATTTTAAGTACTTGAAACATTTAGACTAGTGCCTAGAATACAGCAACAAAAAATAACTAGAAAAACACTTGACGTTGAGTTGATTTCAACTCACAGTAATCCCATATGTAACAGAGTAGGACTGTGCTTCCTAGGGTAATTAATGGCTAAATTTTCGGAAGTAGATAGTTATACCTTTCTTCTGAGGTGTCTCTGAGTGGGCTCAACTTTCCAGCCATCTTTGTTAGCAGTTGAGTATGTAACTGTTTGCACCACCTAGGGGCTCCAACAGCAACAAAAAGAGTCATTCCTTTGATCAAATTGATGCATTCTGATTCAGCGACCTGCAACACACAGTCATGCATTCTAAGACAGGATCCAACTTTGTGCCTGTTTGTACGCTTCTATGTAGCCACCACTTCTCTGTCATTGGAGACTTGCTGTTTGCTATGATACCACACATGCTGCAACAGAGCGTCAAGATTGTGACATACTACTTCCAACAAATCAGCCAATGAAAACCTTATGGAGCCCAACAATTCTGGAACTGACTGAGCAGTGTTTTGTTCAATTGTATGTGGGAGAGCATGAGTCAATGGCTCCTTGACAGAAGGACCTGGAGAATGCCATCATGCTTAGTAAAATTGGAGGATCAGCTAAAGAGAAGACTCTCAAGGAGAGGGATTGCAACTGGGCTCATACATAATAGTTGTGATAAGGGTGCAGGGCAGGACATGTTATCATTCTATTGTTCATAGGGTTTACTCGAGGACACCTAACAACAGCAAAGCTGTATGGGAGTAGTATGCAGAAAGACTGTAACCTGTGAATGTTCAGTTAATGCTTTCTGTTACTATAGCCTTTGGGCATCTAACTTTCTCAAATTAGTTAGAATGTGTATGAGAGGGCTACAAAAATTCTTGAAAATTTTGTAAATAAAAAAGAATAGAATTTTTCTAGGAGCTTTTTGAAGCTCCCTTGTATAGATTTGAGACTCCAGGGAGTAGTTCATCTTTTTTTTTTTTTTTTTAATGAAACCTCTGTTGTCAAAGCTAAGAATGAATATTGTTACTCTCTAATATTGTTGTTGTTAAGTGCCGTCGAGTCGGTTCCGACCCATAGCGACCCTGTACAGGGTTTCCGAGGGTGTAAATC
>NW_006408647.1:2448932-2463317 GCF_000296735.1 Chrysochloris asiatica
AGGGTGTAAATCTTTACGGGAGTAGAAAGCCTCATCTTTCTCCCACGGAACGGCTGGTAGTTTCGAACCACTGACCTTAAGGTTCGCAGCCCGATTCGTAACCACTACGCTACCAGGTGAGTCAGCTGATTGTTTTTGTTGTTGTTAAGTGCCATTAAGTCCATTGGGACGGACACATAGTGAGCCTGAATGGGGTTTGAGGAACGGCTGTTGAGCTTGAACCGCAGACCTTGCAGTCCAAACCCACTTTGCAGTTCAGTGCATTAACCCACAGCGCTACACTACCTGAAATGAAGGCTGGTACTTGAACACTGCACAGTGAAAACCCATTCTTTATAGATGTAGCAACAAGACTGATGACATATTAAACAACAACTGTGACAAGTAGGGAAGTATACTTGATTTAACGTACACTAGAGATTTTAAGATTGAAATTCTAAGGGTGATCACAAGCCAAAAATCATAGCGCTTGTAGGAAATTTAATGCCCAAAGAACTGTGGTTGTTTTTTTAAAAAAAGTATAATGCATGCATTCATTATTTGATTGGTGGTGGTGGTAGTACTATGCTTTGGAATGGGTTCCAACTCACAGCAACCCTGCATATGGTTTCTGAGGCTGTAAATCTTTATAGGAGCAGAAAGCCTCATCTTTCTCCCGTGGAATGACTGATACTTTCGAATTGCTGACCTTGAGGTCAGCAGTCCAGACTCCTATTCATTATCTACCAATTATTTACTTTAAAATACAGTAATCTTTGTTGTTGCAAATGAGTATAGAACTTTAAAATACAGTAATCTTTGTTGTTGCAAATGAGTATAGAAGACTGGGCAGTTTATAACTGTGACCATGAAAATAAATGGGGTACTAATTTGTAATTTAAGAAAATTCTTACCTGGAAAGTTAGTGTCTGTTGTTGTTATTGTTAGTGTTGTTAGTGTTGTTAGTGTTAGTGTTGTTGAGTCAATTCTGACTCATAGCAACCCTGTGTAGGATTTCCAAAGAGACACTGGTGAACTTGAACTGCCAACCTTGCGGTTCAAACCGACTTGCAGTCCAGCACATTAACTCACAGTGCCACACCAGGATGAAAAGTTTAAGTACTGGAATTTGTTAGTTCTGTGTATGAGTGGCAACAGACAATATCCACTATAGTATGACTCTTAGTATTCTAGCATGCTTTCTTGAGTTGAAGGGAAGGTGGCATTGGATATGTAGCAAACCAGGAACACACAAAAAGTTTAACACTGTTAGGGCACTCATTTATGGAATTTAGACTTTATTCCGAAGTTCTGGTGTGGCACTGTAGGATAAGCACTGGATTGCTAAACTCAAGGTCAGTGGCTCCAACCCACCAACTGCTCCTTGGAAAACCTGTATGGTCACCCTAAGTAAGAACAGACTCCAGGCCACACAATAACAAAAACAACATGCAGACTAATCCTTGTGGTAGGATAAATTTGTTGTTGTTAGGTGCCATTGAGTTGATACCAGTGGTTGCTGGGTGGATTTAGAAGTTTTCCCACTCAAAGGATGGGAGCTCTAGGGTCTTTTTATATCATGGGGTATTTACAAGTGTAAGGGCAGTTAAGGTAGTTTGTATGGGAAACTAGAGAGGTGGGCTGGTCAAAGATTCTAGGTTGTTTGTCCTCTCCTGTAGAACAAAGGGTTTCTGCAAACATTGAGGAGGAATTGCTGTGGGCTCCTTCTTACTATCTGCATAACTAAAGCAGGAAAACAAGTTAGTTGGAGGAGGGGACTGTAGCTTCCCAGATAGCAGGAGCAGGAGGACAAGACAGGAGACATGGTTTTGATGTGACCTTGATATGGTCATTTTGGAACATTCAGTTTGTGCCCCTACTCCTTGCATCCAGATTTTAAAGAAGCAATAAGAAGACTTGAGCAAAAATTTGATACATAATTATTTCCAAAAGCAAAATGAAATTCACAGTCCATTCTTAGGTAAATAGGTGATAACTCATCTCATGAATGAAAAAATGTTGAAGTCATTTTTACTTCCTTACTAATGTATTTTTATCTAAACTGTCATTGGCAATTTTAACTCAGTCTTTATTCTTTATGTAAATTGTATTTTGCTGATTTAAATATAAGAATCTTTGAGCTATACCATGAGATAATCTTCATCTTTGCTGAGTTAGTTTCACTTAGTCTACAAACAGCATTCAGAGAATAAGAGAATATTTTTCATTGTTGTTGTTCAGTGCTTTCGACTCGGTTCTGACTCATAGTGACCCTGTAAAGGGTTTCTGAGGAGTGGCTGGTGAGGTTGAACCACCGACCTTGTTCAAACTGGCCTTGCAGCCCAGGAAATTAACCCTCAGAGCCGCACCAGAACTCCATCTTTTCATTAGTGATTCTGCCACCCCCTTTAAAAAAATTGCATTGAGGGACAAATTAATGATAGTGGAAAATGAATCACCCAATAATTAAGGTAAAACATAACTTTTTCTCTTAGACTTTATACCTGAGACCATCAGTGTAAGCAAAACCCTACATAAAAATAGGTTGGTGGTCAAGTGCAACAGAAATGGGCCATCTTTCTATTCAAATGTTCAGTCCTTGAGTACAGAAAAAGTGCTTGCAGACACTGTAGATAAGTCTGTGCTTGTTTATATACTTGTCTATGCAATGGTTATTTCTTCTGGTTTTTATTTAATTCTGGGAAAACTCTATGCCTGAATTAGACTCTTTTTGTAAACCTGAAATCCTGTTTACATTACATTGTGATTAATCATATTCTTTTTATAGGGTTTTCACACTTCTGGCTTTAGTCTCAGCTCTTGGAAAAAATCTCTAACTGTAAAACAGTTGGATTTTGTTAAGGCTAAAGACAAGCAGGAAACATATTTTTATATTTGCCTCTCAAACCTGATTTGTTTATCTTAAAGGTTACTGTTGATCCATATAAGGAGAAATGGGAAAAGTTAAGAGCTTTGAACCCTTTTGTGGTGAAATCTAGCTACCACACCACATGAAAAATGAAAAGAGCCAGAATCCACTTATTGTTATTTTTACTTTCACAGAAACTGTGTGACAATCAGCCAGTAACTTTTTAAAACAAAGGAGTTCCTGAATTGAGAAGTTGAGAATAAAAAATCTTTAGGATCCATTCCCAAGCCTGAGATTTTATATTTCTATGGTCAACTGAAGAGTCCCTGGGTGACACCAATTATCCATGATTGCTGCTCTCACGGTGCCAATCCATTTCCTTGGGGGCAGATTTTACCTAGCTTGATGTCCTTCCCCAGGGACTAATCCCTCCTAATAGTATGTCTGAAGTATGAGACACAAGTCTTGCCATCCTGGACTCCAAGGAGCATTCTGGTTGTATTTCTTTCAATACAGATTTACTTGTTCTTCAAACAGACCAAGGTACTGTTAATATATATTTCTCTTACATAATAACTCAGATGCATCAATTCTTCTGCAGTCTTTCTTATTCATTGTTCAACTTTCACATGCATATAAGGCCAATGGAAATAACATGGGTTGGCCTGGCGAATCTTAATACTCTAATGACATCTTCACTCTTGAACACTTTAAAGAGGTCTTGTGGAGCAGATATGCCTAATGCAATATGTTGTTTGATTTCTTGACAGCTACTTCCATGACTGTGGAAGTAAAATGAAGTAATTCCCAACTTCAAACTTACTCCATTTATCATGATGCTGTTTATTCGTCCACTGGTGAAAATTTTTGTTTTCTTTACATTGAGGTGCAACCCATACCAAAGGCTAAGGTCTTTGATCTTCATCAGTATTTTTTAAGGCCTCTTTGCTTTCAGCAAGCAAGGTTGTATCATCTGTATATTACAGGTTATTAATGAAGTTTTCTCCAATCCTGATGCTACATTCTTCTCCATATAATTCAACTTGTCAGATTACTTGCTCAGGTTGCAGACTGACTAAGTATGTTGAAAGAATACAACCCTTCTGCACACCTTTCCTGACTTCAAACCATTCTTTTTCCTCTTGTTCTTTGTGAACAACTGCCTCTTGGTCAATGTACAGGTTCCTCATGAGCACAATTAAATTTTCCAGAACACTAATTCTCTGCAATGTGTTCCAAAGCGTGTCATGATCCACATAGTCCAAAGCCTTTGTGTAGTCAATAAAGCACAGGTAAATATCCTTGTATTCTCTGCTTTCAGCCAAGATCCATCTGATATGTTATCCCTTGTCCTCAGCTTACTAATGCCTAGGATATCCATGTTTATGCTCTCCATTTCATTTTTTACAATTTCCAGTTTTCCTAGATTCATACTTTGCACATTCCATTTTTCGATTACTAATGAATGTTTGCAGCTGTTTCTCATCATTTTCAGTTGTAGCTCATCAGCATATATAGGTCCCAAAAGCTTTACTCCATTCACATCATCACTGTCAATTCTTCTTTGAGGAGGCAGCTCTTCTCCAGTCAGATTTTGAGTGCCTTTCAACCTGAAGGGTTCATCTTCTTGCACTGTTATCTGGCAGTTTTCTGGTGCTATTAGCCATATTTCAATAGTCAGCATTTTGGTGTTATCTGACAGTGTTTCACTACTACTCATAAACTTTTCAGTGGGTAAGAATTCTGAACCGTCTGTCTTTCCTTCTTCCAATTCTGTGGATTGGGTGAAAAGTTACAGAACAAATCCATTTTTCATTCAACAATCCATACAGATTTGTTTTCATGTCTTTGATTCCAATTCCCATAATGTAACATCACTCATCCCACTTCTACCCTTTGTTTCCAGTTTCCATTTCTCCTTTCCTAACCCTTCCTGCCTTCTCTACTTGGGAAAATACTGCCTTTTTAATGTATATACATATATAACAAATAGTTGGTTGTTCTAAACATCGTGTACTTCTATAGTGTTTTTGTTCACCTTTTGTTGTGCCATCAACTCAGTTCCCACTCATTTTGACAAGGACATCATGTTTGGTAAGATGGATGGTCTGAGAAAATGAGGAAGACCCCCAGTGAGATGGATTGGCCAAGTGGCAACATCGATGGACTCAAGCGTAGCAACAGTAGTGAGGTTGGCCCAGGATTGGGCAGTGTTTTGTTCTGCTGTGCATAAGGTCGCTATGGGTCAGTACCGACTTGATGGCACCTAACAACAACAACAATAGGGTTTTAACTGATGACCTTATGGTTACCAGTATTTATCCTACAGTGTCACACCTAGGACTCTTGTTCATTTTATGTTGTTGTCATTAAGTGCTGTGGAGTCCAGTCCAACTCATATAGTTCCTATATAGAAATTTTGTTTGAAAATTTTGTTTCGGGCTAAGTTCTGTTTCCCACCTAAAGGAGTCTCACCGGTGACTATCATACCAATAAGTTTTGTTTTGTTGTTTTTTATTTTTTTAATGTAAATTAAATCTTTATTTTTAAGTTTATTGTGGATCAAAACATTTATAGAACTGTATTGATCAAGAGCAGTCTTCCTGTTGCTGAAACTAAGAGGCAGCCTGAGAACATGGCTCAACACAACCATTCACCCTTCAAAAGCTATTTAACTGGTAATTTGTTGATATAACACCAAGCAATGGATGAAGATGACTTTTTTTTTTTTTTCCACTACATAGAGCAAGTTTCTTGGTTGGTTTAACATATATAGATGCCTGAGATAATAAAAAACTTCTCCTGGTGTGGCGCTGTGGGCTAATGTACCAGACTGCAAAGTCATTTGAACTGCAAGTTTGGTGGTCAAAACCCACCAGCTTGGAAACCCTATACAGCATCACTATGGGTGGGAATCGACTCCTCGGCACTTAACAACAACAATGATAAATGAAGTCTAATGATTTTTAATAGGAAAAAGGGTTGGCTGTTGAAAATAGCATGGGTGCTCTGTAGGCTGCATGCATAGTACATACTTAATAGTTAACATCACCTTTAGTTGTTGTTGTTGTTGTTGTTGTTGTTATGTGCCGTGGAGTCGCATAGGACTCATAGCCACCCTACACAGGGTTTCCGAGGCTGTAAATCTTTACGGGAGCAGACCGCCTCATCTTTCTCCCACGGAACTGCTGGTAGTTTCGAACTGCTTACCTTGCGTCTCGCAGCCTGATTCGTAACCACTACGCTACCAGAGCTCCTTTAGTAGCAGATTAAAATCTCTAGATATGGATGCTGCTGGTGCAAAATCTTCTCAACCCCAAATGTAAATTTCACAGGGAATCTCCTCCATTACTCTGTCTTCTAGGGCCTGTTCAGAGCACTCGTATGCCTGTTTGAAAAGGTAGTTACTGTTTTTGAAGGGTGCTGTTAAATGTTTTCATTCGTTGTGGTTGTGAGAAATCATTTTGGAAAGGAAGTTCCATGGAACTGAGGTTGGTCTACTTTGTTTGACACTGATTGCTTGAGACCCACTGTGGTGGTCAAAAATGCACCAAGAGGCAGTGGAGGAGCTTTTCTGGCAGTTGTCTTGTTCATCTGACAGATCAGCCAGGTCTGCAGATAACCTTTTTGCCCCTTAGTGAAAACAGTTCATAAAGGGGAGGGTCAAACGCTCCTTGGAATCCAGTTTTATAAAATCAGTTTTATAAGTCATGACCTTTTTTTATCAAGGCCATTTCACTTGTATGAAAATAGAAATAATGAGGACTAATACAATCCCTGATGTAATGCCAATAATTGTTCCTTGAATTTGAGTGATTTGTTCAAACAGTCCTGTCTTTTTCTTCTTTTTACAATGTTCTTCATCCTAAGGGCATGCTCAGTTTTGAACTCTATTGCAAATTGAAGAACTACTGGTGTACATGTTATTGTGGCAAAAGAAAGTGCTGTTCGTACAAGATTTCACAAAAGAAGGAAAGAGCATTATTAAGCCTGACATTTTTTGTGAATTTGAGTTTTATTCCATGTAGGTCTCCTACTCTCTCTCCAGGACCTTCTCATGCCTTTCCGATTGTTTGTATAGTGGTAGTAGGATATCATCTTGTTCTTCTGACCTAAGGGTCATGGAGGCTGAGGTTCATGTGGTGCTTTGGACAAATTGTTTCTATGCATCTTTTTTATTTTCATCACCCTTCTTTGCTCTAGATGGGCAGAGACAATTCTGAGAATGGAGCCAGTCCAGGTAGTGTTTTGTTCTGTTGTGCACAGGGTCACTATGCGTGAGAACCAACTCAATGGCACCTAACAACAACAAGGAGTAAACAATGGGAATTCATTGAAATTTTGCCAATTTATGTATTGGAGAGATTGTATTTTTAAATTTTTAAAACTTTTGAAAATATTTTCTCTTCAAATTATCTATTTCTAATTATAAAAAGAAAGGCAATGAGAAAGTAGAACTCAAGATTTCTTTTTTAAAGTGACCAAGTAAAAAATAATATGTTTGCAGATATATACAGGATTGTTATATATATAATAAAGTTTATTCTAAGGAGTTCTGGTGTAGGATAATCACTGGGCCGTAAGTTTGAATTGCAGGTCGGTGATTCAAACTTACCAGTTACTCCTTGGAAGCCATTTGCAGGATCTCTATGGGTTGGAATTAACAGTAAGTGAAATACACTGTCTAGAAATAAACACATAGCTAATTTATTGAAGCTATTGTGCTAAATGTACCTCTACTTTGGTCATGACTTACTTCAAGGTTGTTGTTGTTAAGTGCCATTGAGTATGTTCTGACTCATAGTGATCCTGTGCAGGGTTTCCCAGGAGCAACTGGTTCAAGGTTTGTCTTTGTACAAGACAGTGGATTCCAACTCATTGTTGTCAGGTGCCATCGAGTTGCTTACAACTCATAGCCACCCTATCTATGCACAACAGAATGAAACATTGCCTGGTCCTGGGACCAACCTCAATTGTTGCCACGCTTGAGCCCACTGATACTGCCACTTTGCCAATCTCCATCTTGCTGAAGGCCTTCCTCCTTTTCTCTGAACCCTCCATTGTACCAAACATGATATCCTTCTTCAGTGACTGGTCCCTCCTGACAACATGTCTGAAGTATGAGAGATGAAGTCTGGCCTCCATGGAGAACTCTGGCTGCACTTCTTCGAACACACCCTGTATAGGGTTTCTGAGGAGTGGCTGGTGAGCTTGAGCCACTGACCTTGCAGTTCAAACCCACCTTGCAGTCCAGACCATTAACTCACAGAGCCACACCAGGACTCTGGTTCAAGGTTGTTGTTGTTGTTAAGTGCCGTCGAGTTGGTTCCGACCCATAGCGACCCTGTACAGGGTTTCCGAGGGTGTAAATCTTTACGGGAGTAGAAAGCCTCATCTTTTTCCCACGGAGCGGCTGGTAGATTCGAACCGCTGACCTTAAGGTTCGCAGCCCGATTCGTAACCACTACGCTACCAGAGCTCCCTGGTTCAAGGTTAGGATAACTGAATTTCCAAAGAGATTTTCCCACCTTTTTTCACCTTTAAATAAAGAGAACTTGTGAGGCTAAATTAACATCTGAAGGGAAGCAGAATGAGAATGTGGTGTTTGCAATTTAAAGAAGCTAAGAAATAGCACATTTTGTTTCCTAGGTCAAATACACCAGATATATTTTTTTAAATCTGGGTTTTGTCTTATAATGATAGGAAACCTTAAGTTGTTTCCTCTCATTATTCAACAGCTAAACTTGAGGGAATAACTTAAAGCAGTGGTGGTCTCTCCAGGTAGCACAGTTGCTCAGCTTCAGGGTCTCCCACTCAGGCCATGAGAACTTCCTGTGCACACAGCAGCTAAAGGGAGTGCTGCTTTTACTCTTTATTTCCTTCACCCCTCACAAATCTTTAACAACTTGGATTTTTCAGTTTCACAACTCCTTGCACTCTACACATATACAGGGATACTAAAAGAAGATTATTTAAACATAACATGAAAGAGTTGGACCATCTTTCAAAGGTCTATCATATGAACGCTGTCCACATAAAAGTATCTTTGACTCTTTCAGGAGTATACTACAGCTGGTAGAAATCTTGATGTGCATACTCAAGAAACTCATGCTAAATAAGGGTTTCAGTGAAATCCCGTGAGTTTAAAAATGCAGTATAGAAACATTTCAGTTTGTACACATTCTTTTAGAAGCCTCACTGGACAGAACAATAATACAAATCATAAGCAGGGACTTACTTGTTGGGCTACTCTGTCATGAATGAAAAGCATCAGTTTGAACTGCAATGTCGGTGGCTCAAACTCATGAGCCACTTCTCAGAAACCCTATACAGGGTTGCTGTGGGTCAAAACCGACTCGACAGCACTTAACAATCACAACAACATGGAAAGGTAATATGGTAGAGAAGTCCAGATCCTTAAGGATGCTGCATTTGGTGGCAGAAACGGAAGGGAGGAAAGGATAAATCCATTCCATTTGGGGTGAAAACAAAATGTCTGTTGGAAACGGACTGTGGTGATAGTTGCACATTGTTGGAAATATGCCCTGATGTTATGTTTCTCAGCAAGGCAAGATGTTACTTCTGCACACGGTGCGTAGCTTTTCAGGAACAGGCTAGCAAGCACAGGGAGTGGTGGGCCATTCTGTCTTTTATCCCCGAGGCAAGTGTAAGGCTGTCACCCCATCCGCTAGGGCTTTGATCACACAGTCTTGTCCTTACCAGGTTGGTTAATTCAAATTGTTAGGGTGGGCAATCTTGTCCTTACTCGATTAGCTATTTCAAATTGCTAGGGGAGCTTAAGGAAATTGGAAAGTCTCTACTCACTTCAGGAAGTAGTAACTGATTAAAAAAAAAAAGACACTCATTCCCACGAGATTATGAATGTAATTAAAGTCCCTGAACTGAACACTTCAAAATGTTTTGCCACGATATTTTTTCTTTAAAAAAGTATAAATATAAGAACGACTATCTCAAAACAGCAGTACTTCTTCTGAGTGAGTTTTATATAATTGATTACTTAGCAATCATGCA
The DNA here is from genome assembly GCF_000296735.1 of Chrysochloris asiatica. Classification (NCBI taxonomy): domain Eukaryota; kingdom Metazoa; phylum Chordata; class Mammalia; order Afrosoricida; family Chrysochloridae; genus Chrysochloris; species Chrysochloris asiatica. The sequence continues at coordinate 2,458,813 of NW_006408647.1, forward strand.
TTACTTGAAAAGTATTTGTTAACATCTATAGGGAAAGATGTCCTATATGATATACATTTAACATTTGTTAATCAAGGAGCTGTTGTTCTTAAGTTCCTTTGAATCATTTCTGACTCATAGTGACTCTCTATAGGGTTCCAAGAAGTGGCTGGTGAGCTTGAACTGCTGACCTTGCAGTTCAAACTGACTTACAGTCCAGCTCTTTAACCGGCAGCGCCATACCAGTACTCCAACCAAGGAGAGTCCTTGCCATAAAGAAATTACTAATTATCTGTTAATAAAACAGTGTCATGTTATCATTATCATTCTACTCAGCTATCGAGGCCTGCCAGAATGTGAAATAGTATTAGGTTACCGTTGAGGCATTAGGGAAGTCATCTATTCATATTTTATACTAAGTATCCATATTATATACTAAATGGGCTAGCAGCAGGTCATTATTCATCTTGACTAAAATTGAATATTTACAGAAGAGATGCTAGAAATGCTGAGCAATTATAATCCTCTCAAACTGCCTAGTTTGCTAATGAAAATTTTATCTTTTGTTCATCAAAATGGAAAAATAATAATAATATTAGACTCAACCATAATGAGAACATTTTGATTACTCACTTGAAGATGAGGTAAGAGTTAATACTTCCTTAGGTGACTCTTTACAAAATAAGCCTAAATGTATTTACAATGAATGCTAAACTAATTCAAAGCATGACTTGAATTTCACTATGTGGTGCCATAAGATAAACACTCGACCTCAAGGGTGTTTTGAACTGCAAGGTCTGTGGTTCAAACTCACCATCCGCTCCTCAGAAACCCTATGTAGGCTTGCTAAGAACTGGAACCGACTTATTGGCACACAACAACAACAGATTTATACAGTATTTGATTAGCAACTTAGACTTAGTCAATATCTAATATTTGTTTGATTCTTTGTCACCCAAATATAGCATCGATATTTAGCGTATGTTTGATTGCTTGATTACAGATGGCTTCATCAGCCATGACAATTTTGGGACATGTTAACTGATGTGCTGTATGCAATGATGCACAGAAAAATGGCCTTGGAGTTAAGAGAGATGAGGCTCTGTGGCCAGGAGCTACTTATGTCATTGGGCCTTCTGTTTTCTCGTCAGTGAAATGTCAAGGTTAGGCTCCATTTTAAGGTCCTCTGATGTTCTCAAATTCTATACCGATTTGAGGAGACATGGTGTGATGCTGTAGGATAAGCACTGGACTTCTACCCAAGAGTTCGGTCTTTCAAACCCATCTGCCACTTCTCAGAAACCGTACAAAGGGTTGCTATGAACTGCATCTGACTTGATATCACTTAAAAACAACAACAACATATTGATTGAGAACTCCTGGTATGGCCCTGCAGGATAAGTACTAGACTGCTAACCACAAGGGTTGGCGGTTCAAACCTGCCAGTCACTCCTTGGAAACCCCTATACAGGTTCGCTGTGACTCTCGACAGCAGCAGCAGCAACAACATATTGATTTACTTGGTTGATTTAGCTTTTGAGTTGATGATTTATAAAGAGAGCTTTGGGAACAATGTGGATAAGAGAATGTTCCTACATAGGAAGTTAGCAGTGCACTAGGAGTAATTCTCATATAAAAATGAAGGAAGTGAAAGAAAGAAATACAAAGGGAAGATTTTTCATCTTTTCTCGGTTCTTCAAGGCACATTATTTTCTCATTAAGGGCTAGAATGATAAGATCATAAAAATACATTCATTTAACATGGTTAATAATCGCAAGTAATACAGTTAAACCAACCAGAACCAAATTCTGAATTATATTGAATGAATAAATGGAGGAATGGTAACTAATTATGAGGAAAGGTTTTCAGTGCTATAGATCGTTAATAATTGTTTTCAAGGAGGTGAAGAAAGTTTGGATAAAGGTGTTACAGGCCCAGAGAATGTAATAGCTGAAACATCAAGGTGGAGAACTTCCTTTTCACTGCTCAGTTACACAATGTTTTCTATAATTTCAAAATAACCATGTAATTCAGCAGGAGAGCTTATGGAATTCTTGTATGCTTTATAAAATGGTATCAGGCACATTTAGATTTTTTCTGGAACACTTGCCACAGGAGAGCAGGGAGATCTGAGGCTACTTAATCTCTCAGCCTGTGTCCTCATCTATAAAAAGGAAGATGCTATTTTCCCTATCCTGTGATGAGATTAGGAGAATTAAATGGAAATGCTTTTACCCCGATGTCTAAACACAGGTAGCATCCCATAAATATTTTGGTTATTAATATTAATACTACTACTCCTGGTGTGGTGATGCAGGATAATGTACAGTACTGCAAGGTCAGTTTGAACTGCAAGGTCGGCGGTTCAAACCCACGAGCTATTCCTCAGAAACTCGATACAGGGTTACTATGAGTCAGAACCTACTCAAGGACAATTAATAACAACAACAAACAATATTATGGAACCCTAGTTGTGTATTGGGCTACATATTGGACTACTAACTGCTCCCAGCTGCTGCTAGGGAGAAAGATGAGGCTTTCAGCTCACATAAAAATTTATAGCCTCAGAAACCCTACACAGGGTTGCTGTGAGTCAGAACCAATTCCACAGCACATGACCCCACCACCACCAACAGCAGTCATTGTCATCTCTTGTCATTACCTTACAATTTAGGAAAGTCTGTATTACTTATATTTTGTGTTATTATTGCCTACACTAACTGTAAAATTTTACTTTTCTTTAATGAGTCCTGGCTTATATGGGTATAAATGCAGATAATGAATGTCTCGTAAGGCCGTGCACTTGCAAATTTCCATGAAGAAATGAAGCAATACATATTTTTATGGCAACAAAGTTCTTACTTCCTGAAATGCTCCATGGTTAATATTTCCATAAGATTACCTTAATTCTCCTTTTTGAAATATTTTAATTATTCTTCGTTGCTGTGGTGACTCCATCTGTGCACAGTAGAACTGCTCCATAAGACTTTCAAGGATGTGAATTTTTGGAAGCAGATCATTAGGCCTGTTTTCAGAAGTCCCTCTGGGTGGGTTCGAACCACCAATCTTCTGGCTAATAGTCGAGCACGTAACCATTGGCACAATCCAGGAACACAAATAATCTGTGTCTCTCTGGAGAAAGGAAAACAAAAACAAAAACATATATATATAATTTTTTCTGGACAGTTTATTCTTTATTGATTATTAATACATTATTGGGAAGTACAATTCATTCACTAGTATAAACAAGCACATAATTATTTTCCTTACCAGAAAAGTTCACATGACAACACAATTTTTATTCAACAAATATTTATGAATCCTATTACTGTATGTGAGATATATGAGGTGTCCAGGAGTAGAGTCGGCAAACCTCAGTGAGTGATTTATTCATTCATGGGTGAGTTTCCAGAATCATTGCTTTATTTGGTTATATCCATCAAGTGGGTCAATCACTGGTATTCACTTAAGTAAGAGTGTTGCTTGTGTAAATAATGCATTATCACATCCCTTGTGACTCAGCCAAAAGTGTCAGCACTTGTTAAAAAAGCAGTCATTTTATAAATAATGCTCTTTGGGTTAACACATTTTGTTGTTTGTGGTATGCCTTATAAGTTTTCTATCCCATCCTTACTGCTCTACTTGACTAGGGAATACCCACTTTAAGAGACGCATTGCTTTTTCAGAAAATGTGCTCAGATGCTTAAATTATTTACAAGGTGTCTGTTGCTTTCTGTTGAATCAAAGTCTTATTAAGGTTGTTTTGTTGTTGCTTCTTTTTGGCATCAACACTATCATTTGCTTTTACTTGGTACAGTAATAAACCAGCAGACTTTTTGGTACCTGGAGATTGTCTTTTATATCGATTACATATTCCCAACTGAGTGTCCTACGAAAGCCTGATTTCCAAAGCCGTCTATAGCTCAGAATATATAGCTAGTTCAAGTGTGAACATCTTTAGATATTGCCCTGTCAGATGTTTTGCTGAAATCATTTCTGATGCAAATATTTTCTTCCATAATGAATTATCTTTAAATTTTTTATTATGGAAATTTTAAATAACGAGCCTATGTTCCATCATCTTTTTTGTCAGTTTTGTGTCATTTATATATAGCCTTTAGTACTTTTCTGTTTTGTAAAGCTGGGGTGTTTAAAAAGCAAATTCCAAATGTTACTTAGTTTCACCTATCATTATTTCAGTGTCTAGCAGTAACTAGTAAGGATTTTTAGAATTACAAAACCAAACCTACTGTCATCAAGTTGATTCTGATTCATAGCAACTTTTTAAAAGAGTAGAACTACTACTTAGGGCTTCTAAGATTGTAAACCTTTCTCCCTCATAAAGATTGGTGGGTTTGAACTGCCAGTCTTAGAGTTGGCAGTCCAATGCTTAATCCACAGTGCCACAGCACTTCTTTGTTTTTAAAATTAGCACATATTAAAAGTAACCTTTGAAATATCATCTATATCTGTAAAAGGGTCATAGTGCCTGTAGACCCAGAGAGGGAGAGGGGCTGTGTGCTGA
>NW_006408647.1:2463457-2512527 GCF_000296735.1 Chrysochloris asiatica
AAAAAAAAAAAGGTCCTAGTGCAGTATTTAAGTGCTTCCCTGCTCATCAGAAGGTCAGTGGCTAGAACCAACAAGTCATTCCAAGGGAGAAAGATATAGCAGTCAGATTCCATAAAAAATTATACCCTTGAGAACCCTATGGAGAGAAGTTCTACTCTTTTCAATAGGGTTGCAATGATTTGGAATGGACTCGATGTTAGTTGTTTTGGATTATACCTGTAATACCTAATTAAAAATTTCTGATTATATTAAAAATGTGCTTTTACAATTGGTCAAATACAAATAAAAAATTATCTTACACATTGTATTTGGTTATGTGTCTAAATCTGGAACAGTCCCAGATTTTATTCCAGGCTACCAATTTGTTGAAGTTCAGTTGTCCTACTAAAATGTCCGTAATTTGAGTAGTGTGATTGCTTTCTCATCATATATGTCATTTACTCCCTGTACTTCCTATAAGCAGATCAAGAGGTTTGAATAGGTTAAAGTTCGAATTTTGGGGCAAGTATAGTGCGGCGCTGTCAGTTAATGTGCTAGACTGCTAAGTCAGTTTGAACCACAAAGTTGGTGGTTCAAGCTCACCAGCCACTCCTCGGAAACCCTATACAGGGTCACTATGGGTTGGAACCAACTCGACGGCACTTAAAAACAACAACAACAACAACATACAAGGTAATATAGGAAGCATCGGAACCAATTATAAAGTATATTGTTGTTGTTGTTAGATGCCATTGAGTCAGCTCTGACTCATACTGACCCTACGCACAACAGAATGAAAGACTGTCTGGTCCTATACCATCCTCACATTCGTTGTTATACTTGAGCCCATTGCTGCTGCCACTGCACCATTCCATCTTATTGGCAGTCTTCCTCTTTTGTGGTGACCCTCCACTTTATGAAGCGTGATGGGACTGGTCTCTCCTGATAATATGTCTGAAGTGTGAAGGATGAAGACTTGATATCCTGGCTTCTAAGGAGCATTCTGGCAGTACTTCTTCCAACACAGATTGTTCTTCTGGCTATCCATGGTACTTTAATATTCTTCTTCAACACCATAATTCAAATGAATCAATATTTCTATGGTCTTATTTATTCGTTGTCCAACTTTCACATAAATATGAGGGTATTGAAAATAGATAGCTTGAGTCAGGCATTGCCTTAGTCCTCAAACTGACATCTTCACTCTTCAACACTTTAAAGAGTTCTTGTGCAGAAGATTTGCCTAACGCAAAACATCATTTGGTTTCTTGACTGCTGTTTCCATGAGAGTTGACAGTGGACCCAAGCAAAATGAAGTCTTTGACAATTTCAATCTTTTCTCCATTTATCATGATGTTATTTATTGGTCCAGTGATGAGGATTTTTATTGTCTTTACACTGAGGTGCAATCCATACTGAAGGCTGTGATCTTCTTCAGTAAATGCTTTAAGTCCCCTGATTTCAGCAAGCAAGAATGTATCATCTGCATATGGCAGGTTGTTAATGAGTCTTCCTCCCATCCATCTTCTCAGATTATTTTCTGAAAATACAGATTGAATAAGTATGGTGAAAGAATGCAACCCTGGTGCAAGCCTTTACTGAATTTAAACCATTCAGTGTCCTCTTGTTCTGTTCTGCCCTCTTGAACAGCTGCCACTTGCTCTATGTATAATGACTGGCATGCCTGTTATTATGAATAATGTTGAAGTTTGATACTTGCCTTCTTTGGTGGAGAGGATTTTAAGAATCCATGTTGGGGAAGCCATAAATCATGTAGCTTACACTTGAATGTTTTAAATCCTATTGACTTTATTTTCCCAAGACACACCCTGTCACCAATAATTTATTTCCAATTAGATCATTTTTAAAAATCATCTATTAAAATTGGCTTTGCAAACTTTGGAAAGTAAAATTTAATTCTCTTAGTGAAAGGGTAAATCAATTTTTTTTTGCACCTCAATGCTATGTTGGCGAAATGTTTAGAGTCACAGAGCTCAAAAAGAAAATATATTCTGACTTGATACTTAATGTGTTATTGGTTAATCTACTTGATGACCTAATTTTGTTAAGAGAGATTTCAACAGAAAGGCATGGCACAAATTGGACTAACCACACTCCCTCTCCTCAATGAAGAGAGTAAATTCCCAAGAACATGTTTTTCATACTTTTGAAGAGGTGACATAATATAAAATGCGATGTGTTCTTATTGCAATTAATTGCTTAATATTCTGATTTTATAAGCTATTGTTTATCTTTTCATTCACAGGAAGAAGTCATTCCTGTTTTCTGCTCTGTATGCTGCCTTTATATTTGGTGGTCGGCACCTAATGAACAAACGGGCAAAGTTTGAATTGAGGAAGCCATTAGTTCTCTGGTCTCTGACCCTTGCCGTCTTCAGGTAGGTTATTTTCATTTCCCTAATATAATCTTTTCATTTCTTCCAAGACTTTTTTGAAATAAAGCAACAGTCAAGCATCTTGTTTTATATTTTTATATGTTTGATTCTCAAATACCTTAAGGCTAAAATAAAGAAAGCTGTGTTTAGAGCAAGAGCCTTTATTGCAAACAAATTTGCCACACTCTGCATTCTCTTTATAGAGCTCCCCGGCCAACTTCCTTTTTCTCTAAAGCGATCATGGGATAATGCAATTCACCTGTTAGGGATAGAAGGGGCACTTCACTTCCACTGGTGTTGTGACATACGTAGCGAGGAAGGGTTACTTGGAAAGGTGCAACAGTAAAATGCTGAAGTCTGTTGGAAGGTAAGGCTCAAATGTAATGGGCATGCTGTTACTGACTAACACTTAATCAAAAGATGGCACTTGGACGTAAGAGCAGACACTGGACATCTGTTTGTGTCAGTATCACTAGACCTGAGCATGCTTTTGCTCTGCATTCTCTGGAGTACGCTCCACATGGCACCTCCCACTGCCTCAAACACAGATGCTCATGTAGTCACTTCTTCTTCTGCGCATCTGGCAGAACTCACCATACAGACTGTTGTGACATAGCTGGGTCTGCCTCACGGACATCTGTCAAACAACATTCCTTCAGAAGCTGAATGGAGTCGTCCCAGTTTTTATAGTATTTGGCCATCAAGGCAATCACAAGATTAATTAGTAAACAGCTGGTGTCCTAGCAGGTGCCAGAATTTACCTGCAGCGATAACAAAGACACTCTGCTTTCTTTGAGTTTTGCTTGTCAAAAACCCACAGATTTATAATTAGGCTGCAGGTGTGTATGTATGTGTATGGATATACTACAAACCACAGAACTATGTACTTTTAATATTTAGCTGTACTTGTCATTTTATATATTAACTGTTCTAGTCGTGGTGTGGTGCTGTACAATAAGCCCTGGACTGCTAACCACAAGGTCAGTTGTACAAACACACCTATCACTCCTTACAGAATTGTTATGAATCAGAACAGACTCGATGGTGTTTACTAGTAACAACAACCACTAACAAATTGATGAACTCATTAAAAGCCTCATTAACCATTATTATATTATTATGTTTCATTATCAAATACTTTAAGGACTCAAACAAAGCCATGATAAGAAAGAAAGCCTTCATTGCAACCAAATTTGCCGTGCTGTGTGCAATCTCTTAGTTGGAGAGTTCTCCCGCCATCATCTTCTTTGTCCAAAATTGATCATGCTAATAATTCACTTGTTAGCACTGAGGCGACCTTCAATGTTATTATTTCTGCTACATAAAAAAGACTACGGACAACCATTTGATTTCCTAGCCTTTGATTACCTAGTTTATCAGACAGGAAGAGGAATTTCCCATAAACTTCTGTGATCTGCACACTTCTATTATGTTGGTCCTTTGCATCTAAAACACCCATTTCCTGCTATTACAGAATATGCTTTTGAATGTAGTATGTTTTATAAGACTGTTTTTTGTTCGTTTGTTTGTTTGTTTGTTTGTTTTAAAGCCAAAATCCACTGCCATCAAGTCAATTCTGACTCATAGCGACCCTGTAAAGCAAAGAACTGTCCTGTAACGTCTCTAAGGCTGTAAACCATTACAAAAGCAGACTACCTGTTGCAGATGATTGGTGGGTTTGAACCGCCAACTTTTCACTTAGCAGTTGAACACTAGTCACAAGGGTTCCCTTTATAATGCAGTAGACTTAAGGTATTCATTATTTGTGAACTGTCATTATAGACTCCTCTGTAATTTGTGCCAAGTCATATAAAGCAGCATTTTCATTTTATTGGTATTGAAGCTTGACAGCATATTCTACCTACAGTATCCTGACATCTGAAGGGAAATTTATCTTTATTCAAATAAGGCCTTTTAGGATTTCTCAATATGCCCTCAGTCTTTACTTTCAACTTTAACAGATATAACTAGAGAAAAGAGTCCCAATAAACTTCGATCCACTGGTTGTTGTGTGTTGTTGTTAGGTGCCCTTATAATGGCCCTGGAGGCCAGAGTAGAACTGCCCTGCAGGGTTCCCAAGGCTGTAAATCTTTATAGAGGGACTGACACATCTTTTTTCCCACAAAGTAGCTGCTGGCTTCAAAGCAGCAACCTTTCAGTTATCAGCTGAGCACTAACTACTGCTGAACCAGAACTCCTTGTTTCATCTCTATTTCTGCAAATGTCCTACTTCCCCAGATTCTGTTTGAAATCATACAAGTTGAAATGTTTCTGATTCATATGGTACCATTTCTAAAAGTTTTTTTCCCCAATGATTGGAGGAACATTATCTCACACAAATAATAATTCTTTGGTTTCTTGGTTGGTTATGTGTTGTGAACTCAGTTCCAACTCATAACGACCCCTGCATAGGGTTTCAGAGCCTGTAAATATTTACGGGAGCAGAAAGCCTCATCTTTCTCCCAAGGAATGTCTGGTAGTTTCTAACTGCTGACGTTGAGGTTAGCAGCCCGACTTGTAACCACTATGCTACTACAGCTCCTTAATTCTTTAGTATTATTAAAATTCAAGAATTGTTCAGATTTCCCTGGTTGTCTCATAATGATTGGTTTTATGGTGTGTTTGCAAGAAACTAGATCACCATGAGATCCATACACTTTCATTGATTGATTGATCTCTTTTAATTTATAGAATCCGCTTTAATCCTTTTTTCCCTTCCTCTTGAAATCAATCTTTTGAAGAAAACCTGATCATCTAGCCTATACAATTTCCCACAGACTGGATCTTGTCAATTGTATTCTTCCATCTCCTGATTCCTTAAGCTGGTAGTTAGATCTGGAGAGTTGATTATATATTCAGGTTTAATATTTAAAAGGCCTTCCTATATGAAGAAACTTGCCTTTATCAACTAACTATTTAGATGTCCTGGTATGGTATTGTAGGTAAGAACTGGACCATTTGTCACCTTGAGGTCAGTTTGAACCTCAAGGTTTACAGTTCAAACCTACCAGCTGCTCCTTGGAAACCCTATATAAGGTCACTATGAGTCAGAACTAGCTCAACGGCACTTAATGACAAGCCAGTTATCTTGTAATGTGAGTGTGTGTGTGAGTGTGTGTGTGAGAGTCTCGCTATCTCTCTCGCTCTGTGTGTGTGTGTGTGTGTGTGTAGAGGAAGAGAGAGATTTTATAGGAAATCAGTTTAAATGCTTGATACTTTGTCCATTTTTGCCAGTGTTTTTCACCTCTCAAATGATGTTATTACCTAGGATGTGAACAATATAGTATGTTTCCTTAAGTATCGTTAGCCACTTATGGATTTATACATTTATTTTTATCTCTCAGTGAACTTTCTGGTGTGTTTTAGTCCACCGCTCTTACTGTTCTTTTTGATGCTAAGTTGTCCCCTCTGTGGCAATGGTCATTTCTTCAAATTGTCTCTTAAATGCTTTTCACATACCCTGAATAGGAAAAGCTGGATTTGGGGATGGCAGGATATTCCAGGCATTTTTGTCCAGAACTGGAATCAACCCTTTTCCCCAGGAATCCTCCATCCTTAGGAAGATGAGAATGGAATTTAGAGATGGGGTTGTTATTGGTTGGAATTGACTTATGGGCAACAAACCAGGGAGGATTACCTAATAAACAAGGTTTGTTGTTTTTTTAAATCATTTTACCACATCAAAGATGTGGTGAAACCCATGTGAAAGTGTTCACTACAGATTAGTAAGGAAGTACAAGTAAGCATGTCCTTACTTGTGTTTAACAATTAACACCTTTCAGGTATTATAAATTTGAAAACAGATGGTTTCTGTAGGAAGGGGCTGTGGTTTGGGAGAGAAACAGATGCCAGCTATATAGAAATAGTGTCTTGGATGTTGTGAAAAGTAAGATTGTTCACTACAATTAGTAAGTAAGCCCATGCTTACCTTGATTATTAATAATCTAATAATAGCAGTGGGTTTATCTGGGTGCTAGAGCCCCTACTTGGTGCAAAGTATTAAAATGTTCAACTTTTAACTGGATGGTTGGAGGTGCCCCAAAAGAAAGACCTGCTGATGTACTTATAAAATCAGCCTTTGAAAACCCTATGGAGCTTAGTTCTCCTGTGACACACACAGGGTCACTGTGAGTTGAAATTTACTCAATGGTACTTGACATCTGGTGACTAGGGGTGTTCCTTTGAGATAAGTTAGTTCTTACGTTTAGACCTTTTCTGAGGTCAAAATTGAAATGTGTTTCTGAGTTGATATTGATATTTAGAATGCAAACTTAGGACTTGTTCAGTTCCACTGAGTCAATGCCAACTCACAGTGACCCTGTGTAGGGTTTCCAAGGAGAAGTAGTTAGTTGGTGGGTTTGAACTGGTGACCTTGTTGTTGAACTGCCTACCTGTGCTGATTTTACAGCACCACAATTTTTATTTAACTTTCATCTTACACTAAATTTCTTCTTTTTCCTTATCAGAATCCCCAGTTCCCATTGTCAGTGAATAGTTCCTCATTTACTGTCTCTCTCAATGTATTATACAACAGTCATCCATAGTGCCCTTACGTATATTTGATAGACATGTTCTCTCACTTAGTTCCGCTTCTCTTTCTTAGTTTCTCATTTATACTGGTAACTTTACCTAGTCCAGCCCATGTTTTGCATAAAATAAAGAGAGCCACAACTATGTGGAAGAGAGGGCAGTCTAGAATTTTATAAGAACTGATTGTAACAGTCTTAGCAGGGAACTGGAAACTTTTATTATGACATTCTATGATTGTACTAACTGACCATGTTTCATGTTTGGAAGGGTTTACTATAGTTCCTCCCAGGTTAAAGGCTATCAGTCAAAAATTCATTGAGTAAGATAAGCAATTGTTGTTATATAAAATATAAATATAGAATAACTTTTATATTTTTTATATAATAACATTTGTGTAAATTTTAATCCTAGACACAAAACTTCCGTTTATTAATATATTAAACTATCTGGAAGAGATTTAAAGTACATGCATGCACACTAAAGGAAAATATGCTGAATTCTGACATCATGCATTTATTTACTGATGCTTAGTATTGTCAAAGAGTCCTGGTGTGCTACAGGATAATGCGCCTGGACCTCAAGGTCAGTTTGAACCTCAAGGCTGTACTTCTTACAAGACAGATTTGTTTATTCTTCTGGCAGTCTATGGTATTTTCAATATTCTTCTCTAATAACTGAGACAACTGAGATGGGAATTAATTCAGATATTTAGAATACTGAAGCAAAAATTCTCCCTTGACTTCCAGTGTACTTCATAAAGTGGTAGGATTTTTTGTTTGTTTTTTCATTGTATTGTTATTATTATCTTGTAAAATATTCTTATTCTCTCTTTTCTCTTTTACATTTGAATTCAGACAGAAAATTATGGTAGTGTTTCATACAGGCCATATTCAGTGTAGTTTATTGAAAGCTGTCATAGATTTTGATGAGTAAATATGACCACCTAAATATTTGGAAGCCCACAATGGATTTCGTTTCAGATGGATTTTTCTAGAATTCCATCTTTATTCAGAACCAAACCATTAGCTTCTGGAGTCAGTTAATCTTTATAGATATGCCACCTTGGGAAGGTGTGGTGCTGTAGGATAAGCAGTGGTCTGCTAACCTCAAGGTTGGTGGTTCAATACCATCAGCCACGCCTCGGTATCCCTTTGCAGGGTCCCTATGAGTCAGAACCAATTCCATGGCACTCAATTAGCAATGATATCTCAATTGGTCTCCTACAGTGTATTTGTAAAGAATATTTTATGCATTTATTTAATAAGTTCAAATGCCTCCAGATTGGAGGAACATGTGTGTGCTTCTGTTTGGAGCAGTCATGACCAACGTGTGTGTCAGGCAGTGTTTACTTTGCATCAGCAGCATAAGGAATTCCAAGCAGCCCTCTTTGAGGTCTCTGACCCAGAACAAGGTCTAAGCCCGTGTCCAGTCAGTGTACTTTACTTATGAGAATGACTTTGTGCTGCATATTTATAGCTGCCAATATCATGCTTGCTTAAAATTTGCTTACGCCTGTTTACTGGTAATTCACTATGGCTGCAATTGGTTTATGCTTTATTTGTACAAAGCCCAGTGTTTTTTGCACTTTGTAATTTGACTTCTTTCCTGTTTATTAAACAGCAATTTTCCCAGTTAAACCTCATGTTCATTTCCTGGCCATATCACACTGTTATTAAAATTTATCTCAAACTTAAGTTTGAAATCCAATCAAGATTAATTAAAAAAATATTCCTATACCCACCCCTCACCAGTAGGACTTCAATGAACAAAATGCTTAATTATAGCACCTAAAACTTTAAGAAAAAATTTTTTAGCACTGTAGAGCAAATGAATAGTTTGATCAAATCATTAGATATCTGTTTATACATACACATCAATACATAAAATCTGAAAGAAGTATTGCCAGTTGTTTCATTTTACAGGTCAATAAATATGTAATAAAGCCAACTGCAACTGTTCAGATGAGAAAAACAGGGCATTCTAGAGTCCATATTGAAGCAGTGAGAGTATCATTGGTTTATAAAAATGTAATTTTAAAAATGTCAACTTTCAGAACACCTTATACTATAGTCTCTCTTTCATACTTTGTCCTATGATTGTCTAAAGAGGTCCGACTTGAAGCACAAAGATCACTGAGCCAAACAATGCTACTGGACATGTAAACTACATAAATAGCAAAGGTGAAAAGTTCTTATTTTAGGAATAACAGGCTATGAATTTCACATGTTAAAAGAAATCAGTTAAGCACTTTTCTTGCATAAGCAAGAAAACAAAAAAATACCTCAAAAAGCAAAATGCTGAGTAGTGAAAACGGAAAAGTTGCTAAATAATACTGGGTTTATGAAAAGTTTCTTTAATTTTCATAATAAATTTAATCCCATGTGAATTAATATATTTCATTTATGACTATGTGTGTGTTATAAATGTATCGAGGTCTATGAGAAAACTTCAAGATAGTGATTGTCTCGGTTCTGGGATGGGAAAAAAAAAATGGATTTAGGGAGACTCTGAAGGAGACTTTAATTCTTTTTGTAAATAATAACTTATGTCATTGCAAAACAGTCAAGCAAGAAAAAGATAACTGTTTGATACAAATATTTAAAAACAATAACAAAACAAAATTGAAAGCATATGCAAAAGATTCAGTCTTTCAAAAGAGGTGATAACAATTGTAGACATTTTATAAGATTCTGATGAAACACTGAATGTGCATGAAATCAATCAAGTCTGTATCAAAATAAAACTATCCTATTGATAGCCGCCTCTCCACCTGTGGTAGAGATGTAGGTAGAATTGAGAATGCCTTCTCTTCTCTTTTTAACAGTGACTCTGAGTTAAGTGAAAGAACAAATTGGAGATTTTCTTTCTTGTCCATTTGTTGTTCCTCTCTTTAAGGCTCTTGTCATTGTTGATGTTTGGGGACTCTTGGTCAGATAGTACTCTTTTCATTGGTTGTTTATCATCTTTTATTATCATAACTAATTTGATACTTGGAATTGCAAAACTATAATCTTATCTGTATCAGTACTTTGTGCCTTTCTTCCCCTCTTGCTTTTGGGCTGTTTTATGAAAGAACAATAGAAAGTGCTCAACACTCTAATGCCTCAGTTCTGAGGCCAGAATTACAGATAGCAGCCTCTTGTCTCTTATTTTAAAATTGAAGCTAAGGGACATAAAGAAAAATGCTCATTTCTGAAGAAAGAGTGCGAATAGTTTTCATTCTTTGCAGAATCAATTTGATTTTTCTCACACTGCAGAATGTATATTTATTGAAACATTCAGTCATTGAGACTAGAAACAACACTGCATCCAGATGACACAAACACATGACTGAGAGGTCAGGTTGCAGAAAGATAACAACAGAACCCATTTTCTTTTTCTTTTCCTCTCTCTCTGCACCAAGAGAAACGTGAAGCTTCTCTATAGTGAAGGGTGCATGGGAGCAAGTAGGGCAGAAAGTCCAGTAAGTCAACAAGGACACAGCTTAATAAATAGTAGTAAAAAAGTCTAATGCCATAGAAATAGAATCCCTATGTTTATTGTTATTGTTACTTGCACCTAGTCTGCTCCATTGTAGAAATGGTGCCCGGTCCTGTGCAATCCTCACAATGCCTAATGTGTTTGAGCTCATTATTGCAGTCAATTATTCGGTACTTCCAAAATGGTCGCCCTCTATGATGAAGACACCATGGTAACATTTCATACATAAAGAAAACAGGGTCTACTCTGAACGATAATAGAATTGTTTTGTGTTTCAAGTTATATTTGAATCTGTCAGTCTGAGAGTTGCCATTCCACTGTTTTAATATCAGTTTTGTAATTGCCAACATATAAATGAGGCAAAGTAACTACCAGGCAAATTGAAGCTATACAATACAGCAGACTCTTTCCTACCTGTTCCTCCCCAGCATTGTGTTTGCATGCCCAAACACATGGGCTTTATGGACTTTCCTAGCCCACAGAGAAGTTATCCAATCCTTCTATCTTCAGGATCAAATCTAGTAAAATGCCAGGACCTTGCATAACTTCCAGTGTGAACCCAAGGGATCGTAGTTTCTCCCCTCCACAGGTTAGCCATGGCAGGAGCATCAATAACAGGTTGTTGTTGTTGTTGTTAAGTGCCGTCGAGTCGGTTCCGACCCATAGCGACCCTGTACAGGGTTTCCAAGGGTGTAAATCTTTACGGGAGTAGAAAGCCTCATCTTTCTCCCGCGGAGCGGCTGGTAGTTTCGAACTGCTGACCTTAAGGTTCGCAGCCCGATTCGTAACCACTACGCTACCAGAGCTCCTTAATAGAGAGGAATTACATGGCACAGACATCATCATTATCTTCCTGTTTATATCTTTTAGATTCCTAAAACTGGATCCCTTGCCTGAAAAAACTCTGGTCTCCAATCACAATGGCACTAATCGAATCACTTGTCTCCTTTTGAAAAACTAAAGCAATAATAAAAGTAAGAATTGGCAGCTCTCTATCAGGCTTGTAAATCCGGGTCCATCTATCCTGGTTTGCTCTGACAGTCTTAGTTTTTATACTATGGTCTCAGTGTAATCATTAATAGTTCCTCTTTTACTTTCAAAACTGCTCCAGTTTGAGTGATAAATGGACTGGCCATTCTATTTATAACCTGCTGAGAAATTTTGTTGACTCAATAAAACAGAAAAAGGAAGAATACCAGAGATCATTTGCCAAGTAAACCCCTAAAAGAACTTTATTTTTGCATTGATCTCATGTCTTACTCTTCTGCATATGAGACGCACCATCACTCAAATTTAAAATATTCAGACTGGATGGTTTTTTTTATTCCTTTGAGTCCTTACATTTTACCACTGTTTTCCTAGTGTAAATAATCACGTCACTCAAATATACAGTTAACTTACAGCCAGTCACCAGGTTGCATCAATTCTTCTTTATAAATATTTAGAGTAACTGTCTACACCTTTTCATTTCCATGCTGGACACGCCAACCCTAGTCACTTCACATCTGAGGTACTGCAGCCGCTAACTGGTATCTCTCAAATGTTTTCTCTATCCAAACTGCTTTACATCCTGCATCATATCTTTGTTTAATCCTCAGTGGAATTCTGTTGCTCTTAGGTTAAGAACCTTAAGAAAGTATAATCTTTCCTCAGCCCAACTTTCACCATTGACCTATACTAACATTTCCATTAACAAGGAATGTCTATATTGTTGTTGTTGTTAAGTGCCATTGAGTTGATTCCAACCCATAGTGACCCTGTGTAGGGTTTCTGAGAAGCAGCTGGTGAGCTTGAACCTTACGGTTCAAACCCACTTTGCAGTGCAGCACATTAACCCACAACACCACACCAGGGCTCCGATGTCTATGTTATTGCCCAATAAACAAATGTACCTTCCCAGTCCTAATTTTATGTCTTTAGACATATTGTATCTCGTGCCTTTTCTCCATTTTTTACTTATAGCTGAGCCATCATTTGGACTTGCCCTATTTAATCAAGGCCTTTTGGATGATTTCAGCCCTGATCTCTCTACTTCAACCGAACTTATTGCTATCTCATCATTATTGCCTTAGGGAACCCTGGTGGCATGGTAGAATGAACACTGGACTGCTAGCCACAAGTTCAAACCCGAGAGTCACTTTTTGCTCCCATAAAGATTGACAGCTTTAGAAACACTATGCTGTTGCTAAGTGTAGTAGAGTTGGTTCTGACCCATAGTGACCCTGTATAAGATTTCTGAGGAGTGGCTGGTAGACTTGAACCACCAACCTTGCCATTCAAACCGACCTTGTCACCCAGTACATTAAACCATAGTGCCACACCAGGACTCCAAAGCTTACAGGTGCTCTCCCATTCAAGTACTAACCAATCACGGCACTGCATAGCTTCTGAGATCGGTTCTAACCAATCCCAACACTGCATAGCTTCCAAGATCGGTACTAACCAATCCTGATACTACTTTGCTTCTGAGATCAGAAGAGCTCAACGAACACATTTAGTATGGTACGGCCATAGACCAGAAACACTTGACAGCCTCGGAAACCCTATACTACCTTACTGAGGAATTTTCTGCTAGACTGAGTTTCTGCAGCAACAATTGTGTCTTGCTGCCCCTTGAACACATAACACACAGTTCCTGAATTAGTGAGTAGAAATGTCACCCTTGGCAAGTTCTCCAGTTACATTTTCAGAAAATCGAAGCTTGGTATACAATTAACTGCATGTTCCCATGTGTCTTCATTATCTAGTGCTGCTGTAACAGAAATACCACAAATAGTGGCTTTAAGAAACAGAAGTTTCTTTTCTGACCACTTACAAGGCTAGAAGTCCAAAGTCAGACTGTTGGTGTTCTTTCTCTCTCTCTGTTCTGGGAGAAGGTCCTTGTCTCTCTGAACAGCTGCTCCTAGGCATTCTTCATGTGGCTTGACATCTTTCTTCCCTTGTCTCTGCTTGTTCACTTGCTGGTTTAATCTCTTTTGTATCTCTTTAAAAGAGATTAACTCCAGAAGCCCCTTACACGGATCCTGTTCTCATTAACAAAGGAAACCCATTCCCATAAACACAGGTACATTGTGGATAAGTGCCGCTGAGTCAGTTCCAACACACAGCGACCCTGTATAGGGTTTCCGAGGAGCGGCTAGTGAGTTTGAACCCCTGACCTTTTGTTTCAAACCAACCTTGTGGTCCAGGGCTTGCTTTATCCCATAGCGCAACACCAAGGATTTATAGCACAAATTTTGGGAAGATACCGTTCAATCCATAATACTATACAATTGATAGTTTTAATAATTTTATATATATATCCTTTTTTATCCAGTTGACCCGGTGTCAACTGTCTCAGACACCCCAGTCAGTCTTCATTTGGCTTCTGTGAAAATAGAGGCATGCTTCAAGAAGTTAGGGATTGACATCATGTTATTTCAGAATTTCTCCACAGGCCTTCAAGGCTCCACAAAATCTAGTTTTTATTATCTGACCTCTCCTACTCTCCTCTTTCTTCAGCCTCTCGTAGACTCTGCTGTTCCTTAAACGTTCTACCAAGACTTCATATTCAGGGGCTTCGAACTCATGGTTCCCTCTGCCTAGAACATTTTTTACCCAGATAGCGTATTCCCTCACCTTCTTCAGGTCTAACCCAAATTTCACCCTCTAAGTGAGCTCTGTGTAAAATCACAATATTCCCCCTAAGCTACTCTCCTGATAGTTTTTTTCTTTAGCACTTATGACCTGAGGGCAGGGATTATTTCTGTCTAGTTTCCGGTTGTGTCTCTAGTGCCCAAATGATGCTTAGTAAATATTTTTCTTCTAAAAAGTAGTAAGAATAGTGGAAGAGGGTTAGTAATAGTTGTCTGCATTTCTTTCTGAACAGAGAAAAAGGAAACTATTTCTACTTCTTCCTTGAATCTAGGAACCACTTAGAGTTTGAAATGTTGTTGTTGTTGTTGTTAATAATATCAAGGAAATAATTAGATCAATTTAGTGAGCTCATAGTAGTTTGCTAGTTGTTGATGTTTTTAAAAGAATACATAGGGAAGCTCCCAACCTGCTGTGAGCAGTGGGTTAATAGGAAACTCCAGGAAAACATCACCCTGCTATGCAGGGGGCACAGTGGCCTCTGCCCCGCCCCCTCCTTTAATGGGTGTCCTTTCCTGTGGGTTACTGTCCTGCAGTTCATGGTGGCACTCCAGACCTCCCTGACTTATGTGTTTCCTGCCCCCCAGCACCCACTCAAAACTGCTCTTACTGTAATGATTTAATCCAAAGACGATGAAAGTTTGTACCAGGGAGTTTCCAAAAGTTTGTGGGAAAATGAAATTAAAATATAATAACATTTCCCCACTAACTTTTTGAAACACCCTTATAGTTTATATAGAGAACCCAGACTGCCATCAATACAACAACTTTAATTTGGAAAAGAACTTCTGATTGCTGTCTCAAAGGCAGAGAATGGCCTCTCTTTCTCCCAGAACACAGTCAACTAGCTACCTGTTTGTTTCATTGAAAAAGCTACTCAATAGTGTTTTGGGTTTCTTTTTGTAACTAAATAATTTCTCTTTCTAACTAAAGTTCTGAAGGTGAGGATTCCCTATGCATAAAAACAGTATCACAGTAAAGGGCACACCCAAAGCCTTTAAGCTCACTCCCCATAGGTATTTGTTGTTACTATTCTGTGCATGCTCTTCCAGTCATTTAAAGTTATGTTTGAGATTCTCTTATCATAATTTTGGTAATCTGTAATCCAATTAAAATACTTGAATTTAGACAAAAATATGACTTCAATAATATGTTTGTATTACAGGTGCTTTAACAACTTGAAACAGCTGACATGTAAGATATTTTAAATCCTTTTACCAAAATGTCCTCTGAATTAGTATTTAATTAGCTGGAGTATTAAAGCTCTTCTGAAATTTGATTAAAAAATAGCATAGGCTTTCTAGACGAAATTGCATGATAATTTAACATATAAGTAAAATAACCCCTTAAGTGTTAGTTAAAGAACATGGTAAGACTGAATTAAGGATTGCAGTGCTTATAAACTTCTTGTGTTACTTTACAAATCCTTAAAGGGCCTTTCTTGTTTAAGCAGGATATTTAAAACAAAACAAAACAAAAAGAACCCAAACCTGTTAAGATTTTGAACCAAATATTGAATTCTTAAAAAAAAAAAAATCTTTCACACTGAAAGATTAACATTTTATGAAAGTGCCTACTTGTGTATTCTGGAATGCTGACATCTATTACTAAAATGAGGTAACCACAGTTGTAGAATGGCTAAAGAAAATATAAAAGTGAATAACATGGAAAAATACTAGTAGTTTCTGTCCTGTAGATGCCCATTAGTGAGGAGAAGATCTCCTGACACTGAGAGATGAATCTTTGCTCCCCTCAATATTTTCTGATAGTCCACATTCCCTGGAAGAGATCCGTATTTCTGCTCATTCCAAAGAGAATTGACCCCACGGAATGTGGAAATCATTGGACAATATATTTGATATCTCATGTGAGTAAAGTTTTACTAAATGTAATATAAAAATGGCTACAACCATACATTGACAGAGAATTTCCAGAGATTCAAACTGGATTCAGAAGAGGATGGGGGGAACAAGGGATATCATTACTTGATGTCAGATGGCTCTTGACTGAAAGCAGAGAATACAAGAAAGATGTTTACCCATACCTTATTGACTGTGCAAAGGCTTTTGATTGTATGGATCATGACAAGCTGTGGACAACATTGAGAAGTATGAGTCTTCCGGAACACTTAATTGTGTTCATAAGGAACCTGTACATAGACTAAGAGGCAGTTGTTCAAACAGAACAAGAGAACACCAAATGGTTTAACATTAGGAAAGATATGCACCTGGATTGTATTCTATCACATTTATGCAATCTGTATGCTGAGAAAATATTCCGAGAAGCTGGATTATATGAAAAAGAATGTGGCATCAGGATTGGAAGAAGACCCACGATATGCAGATGATACAACCTTGTTTGCTGAAAGCGAAAGTACTTAAAATACTGATTACAACTTAAGACCAAAGGCTTCAGTTTAGGTTACATCTCAATATAAAGAAAACAAAAACCTCACCATTAGACCAATAACAAAACCCATATAAATGGAGAAAAGATTGAAGTTGTCAGTGACCCCCAGCGAGATGGATTGGCACAGTGGCAGGCAGCATTAATGGGCTCAAACATAGCAATGATTGTGAGGTTGGCCCAGGAAAGGGCAGTGTTTTGTTCTGTTGTGAATAGAGTCACTATGAGTCCATAGCGACTCAATGGCACCTAACCCTAACAACAGCAACATTCCCTTAGCCATGAAAAAAGTTTAAGCTACTCTAGAGGAACTGGCCAAAAACAAGACTCCAGAAATTGACAGAATCCATATTTAGATACTTAAACAAATGGATGCAATGGTGTAAGTGCTCACTTATCTATGCCAAGAAATTTGGAAGACAGTTACCTGGCCAATTGAATGGAAAAGATCCATATGTATTCCAATTCCCAGGAAAGGTGAGCCAATGGAATGCAGAAATTGCCAAATACTGCCAGTTGTGTCACACACAAGTAAATTTTTACTGAAAATAATTTCAGAACAATTTCAGCTGTATATGAACAATGAACTGCCAGAAATTCCAGCCAATTCAAAAGAAGATATAGAATGAAGCATATCAATGCTGATGTCATACTGATCTTGGATGAAAGTAGGGAACACTAGAAGGATGTTTACCTGTGTTTCTGTTGGCTGTGCAAAAGCATCCAACTGCATGGATCATAACAAGTTATGGATAACGTTATGGAACATGGGAATTCTAAATCACTTAATTGTGTACATATAGGACCTACATAGACCAACAGACAGTTGATTGAACAGAATATGGAGTGTGTGTGTGAAATTAGGAAAGGTGTATATCAGAGTTTATCTTTTTACCATGCTAATTCAGTCTGTATGCTGAGCAGATAATCCAAGAAGCCTTAACAATTTATAATTTGCAGATGACACAACCTTTTCTGCTAAAAGCCAAGAGTACTTGAAACACTTACTGATCAAGATGACTGTGTAATCTTACGTATGGATTACACCGACATAAAGAAAACAAAAATCCTTACTAGTGAACCAGTAATAAACAATATAATAAATGGAGAAAAGATTGATGTTATCAAGGATTTCATTTTGCTTCGATCCATAATGTCCATGGAAGCAGCCATCAAGAAATCAAAACACATATTGCATTGGGCACATCTGGTGCAATTGATCTCTTTAGCATGCTAAAAGCAAAGATGTCACTTTGAGGGTTTAAGTAAACCGGTTGTGATGCAATGTATTACTGTACTAGACTGCAAGGTCGGTTTGAACTGCAAGGTCAGTGGTTCAAGCTCACCAGCCACTCCTTGGACACCTATACAGGGTTGCTATGAGTCAGTACCAACTCGATGACAATTAACAACAAAACTCAAGCTATGGCATTTTCAAGTCCTTCATATACCTATGAATGCAGGACAATGAATAAAGAAGACGCAGCAAGGCCTTTGAATTGTGGTGCTATTGCATATATCATGGACTGCCAGAAGAATGGACAAATCTGTTTTTGTCTTTTTTTTAAAGTTTTTATTGTAAATTGATTGATAGTTTACATGGGGGAACATCAGCTTTACACTCATCCTATCGTATTTCGTTTCATTGCAATGACTACATTCTCTCCATGGATCATCATTCAACAGCATTGGCTTCTATTCTCTGTTTTTTTGTTTTGTTTTGTTTTTGGATGTACACCAAAGCACTAATGAATATATAATCATTCAGACATCCAAAGGGCACACCCTGCAAGCCAGTCCCCAGCTGCTCCATCTCTCCATGTCCGAACAAATCTGTTTTGGAAGAAGTACAATGAGAATCTTCCTTTGAAGCAAGAATAGTAAGATTTCATCTTACTTACTTTGGACATGTTTTCAGGAGAAAGACATCATGCTTGATTGATAGAGGGTCAGCAAAAGAGAGGAACACCTTCAATGAGATGGATGGACACAATGGCTGCATCACTGGATTCAAACATAGCAACAATAGTTAGGATGACACAAAATTGGATACTATTTCTTTCATACATAAGCTTGCTGTAAGCTTGATTGACTCAATGGAACCTAACAACAATATTTCAACCAAGAACTTCAAATCGTTACTAATTTTTTGATGATGCTGTGGAATTGACAGTTGTCCGTGATCTCACATGCTTTTGGATATGATATACCGAAGTCTCCATTTTCCACCTCATAACCAACAATCCTTTAGCCAATGTTACTTGTGAGTAGATGTTAGATGGTAGAATTATCACCACGAACATGGACGACTTGAGTTCAATTCCACCTCAATGTACATCGTGTACAGCTACCATCTCTCTGTCAGTGGAAGTTTGCATGTTGCTATGATGCTAAACAGATTTTAGCAGAGCTTCTAGACTAGGAAGAAAGGCATGGGAATCTACTTCCAAAAACCACTAATGAATATCCTTAGGATCGCAAAGGTCGAACCTACAACCATTTCATTGTACATGGATCACGAAGTCAGGGATTGACTCTGTGTCAGCTAAAAACAGCAACAGACAATAGAAGGATAAATTTAATTAACAGCTAGCTCTCTTTGGAATTATTTTCTACTATTTTTCTTTAAAAAATTGAAAAACGAAAATTGGTTTTGGCTGCTTGATCTCATTATCCCTTATAACTAATTTGTAATGTTTACTAGAAGCTATGACTGCCAAGCAGCACTCATTGTATTCATTGTTTCCCAGGGTGTTTCTTTCAGTTTTCTGAGCCCTGAAATTTAGAATCAGATCTCTGTAATTAAAATGATTGATTCAGGGTACTATACTTCATTGCTCATACACTACAATTTTCTAACATAATAAAGCAATGATTTTCTCTTAGTCCTCTCATTTTATGCTAATGGTACATCATTGGGTAGAGCAGTAGCTTCTTGTACTTTTTTGTTCTGAGCATCATTGACTTAGAAGTAGATGTGTAGGGTGATTAAAATAACTGAGAAAGATTATTCATTAGTTCTACGTATTGAGGGGAACAGGATTGTTAGCCCAGAGTTGGAACAAAAATCTTCAATACAGCTTAATAGAATTGCTTATGATATGAAGACATTATGAATCATTAAATTCCCTGAAAGAGTTTAGCTTTTAATTGGGGTTGTTGCTAGTTTGAAACAAAAAATAAACTCAAGACAAAGTCTTGCAAAAAAAAAAAAAAAAAGATGGAAGAGCAAGAGAAGATAATCTAATTTTTGCCTTTAAATTGAGCATAGTTCAAATTTTAGAACTTGGCATGGTCTGTGTATTTCATCTCAACTTCTCTAACTGGATTTTGCTACCTGTACAGTTTAGCTGAGCTCAGACCATCTTTCATGATACCTTGGAGTGAAGGGATTATACTTTTGTATTCTCTGATATGCTGACTGACAATTAAAGTATGTATATGTAGTTTTCTTTGTTCTTTAAAGACATGTTGTTATTGTTGTTAGGTGCTGTTGACTTGATTTCCACTCAACAGTGACCCCATGTGATAGGGTAGACCTGCCTCATAAAGTTTTCTAGGCTATAGGAACAGATTGCAAAGTCTTCCTCAGGAAGAGCTCCTAGATGGGTTTGAACTCCTGATGGCTTAACTGTTCCACAATCAAGGCTCCTTCTTTAAAAATACAGATCTTAAAATTCCCAGGGTTAGAATAAAGTTATAGGTTGAGTTTCTTAAAAACTAATGCAGGTGTCCATTTTGATGCCTCATCTATTTCTCTCCTCACTTGACCTGTGAACATTTTATTGATTCTGTTTATCCCATCCCTTTATAATGCATTCTGTAGTTGTTCTTTCACATTCACACTCATGGAAAGATCACAAAAGAGAACTGGATCTGAAGTAAGTTCTGAAGAACAAAAATCAGTTTTTCTCCATAGTTTGATCAAGAATTCCCTCCTGAGGTTCTGTGAAGGTAATCCAGTGGGAGCACAAAGTGTGAGTCATAATTTTGACTCAAATCAATGAAAGACTGAATGGATGATATGCCTTACAAGCGATACTTGGTGTCCTTATGTGGGCATGAACTTGCCTTCTTTAAGGTTTATGATTGACGGGATATGAATTAAGGGTGCCCCGTTTCCTCTTTGATTCTTCCTCAACAAAAGGTCTGCATATAGTTGGTAAATGGTAAGAAACATCTTGCTGCTCAGAAGGAGCCCTCTGAGAAAATGTAGCCCTGCTCCACACACAGTTTAAACCCTGCTGTGGTTTGAATTATGTTCAACTAAAATATGTGTTGTCAATCCTAATTCCTATGCCTGTGGGTATAATCCCTTTGGGGAATGAATTGCCTTTGTTGTTAATGAGGCACGGTTATTGTAGGTAGGGTGTATCTTGAATCAATCTTTTGAGATAAAAAAGATTAAAAGCTAGCTAAGAAGCAGAGACAGGGCAAGAAAGATGCCAAGTCAAATGAAGAACACCAGGAGCAGAAGAATAAAGAGGAAACAGCCTCCCCCAAGAACTGGCACCCTGAATTTAGACTTGTCGCCTCCTAAATTGTGAGAAAATAAGTTTGTCAAAGCCAATCATTTGTGGTATTTCTGTTATAGCAGTACTAGATAACTAAGAATTTATTGCTGGAAGAATGAGGCACTGCTCAAACATTACCAGTTTGAAATTAGGTAATGCATAGAGGCTGGAAGTTTTAAGGTACCTGAGAAGAATCCTGGTGTGGTGCTGTAGCTTAATGCACTGGAATGCAGGGTCACTTTAAACCATGAGGTCTGCGATTCAGTCGCATCAGCTGCTCCTGGGAAACCCTATACAGGTCTTTATGAAAGCACTTAACAGCAACAACAGTAGGAGTCCTGGTGTGTTGTGGGTTTATATGCTGGACTGCAAAGTCGGTTTGAACCTCCAGGTCAGTGATTCAAGCTCACCAGCCGTTCCTTGGAAACCCTTTGTTGGGTCACTATGGGTTACTCCATGGCACTTAACAACAAACAAGAGTAATAAAAACCATTCCAAAGAAAGGTGATCTATCTAACAGAATGCAGAAATTATTAAGCAATACCATTATGATCACCTACAAGTAAAATTTTGCAGACAATAATTCAAAAACAGTTGTAGGGAACTATCAGAAATTTAAGTCTGGTTCAGAAGAGGATTTGGAATGAGGAATATCATTGCTGTTGTCAGATGGGTCTTAGCAGAAAGTATCAGAAAGACATTTATTGACTATACAAAGGCATTCAACTCTGTGAATCATAACAAATTCTGTACTCATGCAATGATTTTAAGAATGGTGCAGAACCAGCAGTATTTCATTCTGTGGGACATAGAGTGGCTATTAATCTCAATGGACTTGACAACACCTAACAAAAACAATAGTTTTCTTAGAAGTGGTCCGTTTGCTGTAATTAATAGTATGTAAACCAAAATCACAGAAAATAGAGGAGAAAGAAAGTCAGACTCATTATATACTTTGTAATGATTTTAACTAGCTTTTTAAGTTTCTTGAGATTTTAGGTAACTGGTTAAAATGACTTGGGCATGGGAGGTGGAGCAGGAGGGAGATTTAGTATTGAATGGAAAATGTTTACTATTCTGAAGACTCCGTCTTCCAAAATGAAAATGTGTGAGAAGACCATGGTTCAAAATGAACAGAGCCCCTCTACTGATCATGGAGAAGAAATTGTACGAGTTTGTTTTCCCTCTAAATGTCTCAACTAATGACCAATTTGATTCCAACTCATGTTGTTGTTGTTGTTGTTAGGTGCCATCGAATCAGTACCAACTCATAGCAACCTTATGTACAGCAGAACGAAACACTGCCCGATCCTGGGCCAACCTCACTATTGTTGCAACTCAATGGCAACTCTATATATATACTGAGTAAAATTACTCCATAGGGATTTTTTTAGATATTATATATTTGAAATGAAATGAAATCCATTGCTATTTAAGGCACTTCTGACTCGTGTGTTACACGGTAGATCTATCCCATAGGGTTTTCTTGGCAATAATCTTTATGGAAGTAGCTTACTGGGGTTTTCTGCCACAGCAGAACTGGGTAGGTTCAAACCTTTAGGTTCCACTAGTCAATTACAAACTACTTTCACCACTTGGGGACCTAGATGTTACATATGCCAGCTGCTTAATCTACACTGTCTTACTCATCTTCACGACAGTTCTATAAAGAAAAATACAATTATAGGGTGGTTACACGTTTTAAGAGTGAATATTTCAAAATACTTATATATTTCAGAACTTTTATAGTTTAACATCAGCCTTCCTATAGAGCCAGTGTCAGTCAGGAAGGAAAATATATTTTCAGAATTTATGAATCTACATCTGAGTAATTTTGTGTTTCAAAAGCATAATTTTAAACAAAACAAATACTTACCTATTAGTAATCTTTCACCATTTCTAACTTTTATTTCCTCCTTTCAAAATTCTGAGGTTCTAATAAAAGTTTTTATGTTCTACCACTAGTACTCCACTTAATAAATATTTGGATGCTATTGTTATATTTGGAGTCCTGGTGTGGCACTGTAGGTTAAATGTGCCAGACTGCAAAACTGTTTGAACTGCAAGGTCAGTGGTTTGAGCTTACCAGCTGCTCCTTGGAAATTCTATATGGATCGGAACCGACTTGACAACACTTCACAACACCAGCAATTGTTATATTTGAAGTCCTGGTGTGGTGCTGTGGAGTAATGTGCTGGACTGCAAAGTCAGCTTGAACTGCAAAGTTGGTGGTTCAAACTCACCAGCTGCTCCTTGGAAACCCTATACAGTATTGCTATGGGTCGGAACCAACTCGATAACACTTAACAACAACATTGTTATATTTCAATGACTGGTGACTGTTAATGGTAGGCGTCCAGTGCGGATTTCTAAGTGCCCTAAGCAATAGGGTAGCTCAGAAGATGATGACCAAAAATTGTATAAGTTTCTATATCCCACTAAAGTAGTGCTCTGGTACTCGCTTTTGCAATGTTTCAAATGCAGGTTAAATCACCTGGGCTGCCAGGTTTGAAATTATGGCAGTCTTGAATATTTTTTTAGAAATAAGAATCTTAGTCTTTCAAATTTTAGGTATGTTGTTAAGTGCTGTTGAATTGGTTCTGACTGATAGCAACCCTTTATAGGGTTTCCTAGAAGTTAGCAATTCATTGATTATCCTACAGCAGCATATCAGGACTGTGCACTGTATTACATGTAATAATAACTTTATAATGCCGTGCAATGTCCCCATTTGAGGATATGAACCTGATGCTTAGAGATATTAAGAAATCACTTAGCTTGTGAGTAAGAGGATCCGGATGTGTTGGTCTGACTCAGCACCATGCTGCTTACATAATAGGGATAGTCAAAACTTAACAGTCCTAAATTCAGAAAGAATTTGGGAGCAGCTTCAGTATGATTTTGTAAGCCTAGGATGGAGGGTGAAATCTTGTGGGTTTCCAAACAGACCTATGGTCCCTGTGCATAAAAACATCAGATGTTAGGTAAAAATTTCCACCTCTGGCCCCTGCCTAAAAGCTATTCATTTGAAGCCTCTGGTGAAGAAACCTGGAAATCTGAATTTTTAACAACCGCCATGGACAGTTCTTAATTGCACTAAAATTCAAGAACCAGCTCCTTAACGACAGTTTCATAGAAATGTAAGGTTGAGAATGTAAGGTTCATTCTAGAAATGTAAGGTTGAGAATGTAAGGTTCATTCTAGAAATGTAAGGTTGAGAAGAACAGAAGCTCCAAGAATATAGCACTTTGGAATTATTTTGTAAGAAAATCAGAATAATGGAGATTTTACCTCTCTAGGAAATTCAGAGTAACTTGTGAACCCCAGAAAATATAAAACTAAGAGTGCTTGGACGCTGGCATAAATAATGCATTTTGTGTTGTATTTAGAATTTCCCTTAGAATAGCAATATAGAACAGACCACAATCTCTAGACTGCCATTATCTCATGCCAGGCCTAAATATGCATAGACCTAACTCTGATTAAGGAGCTCTGGTAGCGTAGTGGTTACAAATCGGGCTGTGAACCGCAAGGTCAGCAGTTCGAAACTACCAGCTGTTCCACGGGAGAAAGATGAGGCTTTCTGCTCCCGTAAAGATGTACAGCCTCGGAAACCCTGTACAGGGTGGCTATGAGTCGGTTCCGACTCCACAGCACATAACCACCACCACCAACTCTGATTAAAATATAGGAGAGATGGCATGTTTTTAATGGAAGTACTTTAAGACTGAAAATTCTGTTGAAGAAAAATATTAAACCCAAAATATTAATCCCAAAGACCTAGAAGTAAGAATAATTATCCTGAAGAATGGCAGACTAAAGTTCTTGGGAATCATAGACCCCAAATTACAAATTCTCTTCCCAGAGAACAAGACCTGGTGGCACAATGGATTAAGTGTTGGGCTGCTAACTGATAGGTCAGTGGTGTAAACCCACCAGGGGCTCTGCCTGAGAAGGATGAGGCAGTCTGTTTCCATAAAGACTGCCAGCCTTGGAAACACTACCGAGAAGTTTTACTCTGTCCTGTACAGTTGCTATGACTTAGAATCAACTCCATGGAGCAGGAGCAGTGGGTTTGATTTTATTGTTTTCCTAGAAAAATGCATGTAAATGAACACTCATAATTAACACACGCTTACATTTATTAAAAAAGTTTGATATAGTTCAGGCATCTTATCTGCCTTCTACCCCTTGTGTGGCTCTTTGGGTTAATGCGTTGGACTACAACATTGCTTTGAACCGCAAGATTGGCAGTTCAAGCTCACTTTTCGCTCCTTGGAAACCCTATACAGGGTCGCTATGAGATAGAACCTGCTCTTCAGCGCTTAACAACAACAACAACATCAGCATCCCCTGGATAGCTCAAACACTTAGCCATCTGGATGATAACCTAACCTAACTTAACATTTGGAGGTCACAGTCCACCCAGAGGCATCTGGGGGAAAATGTCTAGTGATCTACTCTGAAGAATCAGCTCCTGAAAACCCTAGAGTGCCCAGCTCTACTTTGTCACACATGGAATTGCCATGAGTTGGAATTGATTCTATGGCCACTGGTTTGCTATAGTACATGCTTCTTAGATACTAACCTTATTCCCTACCCCAGAGGCTAGGGGCCCTTAAACTAATAATCCCTGTTGAACAACTAAAGGCCTTTGGGAGATATTCAGTAGGTGAGAGATTATGCACTTCTCTGCAGAATGATCAGACTGTGACTCAGGTGAACACTAGCATACTCAGACCTTAATCATGCATTTTTTATTGTGCTTCTGACCTTTCTACAGCCATTTTTCCAGCACCACGGATTAGTAACTGGGTGCTTGAACCTGTGATAACATCAGTGCTCTGGTAACATTTCACTTGAAGGGCTTTGATAACTCCCTTAGCTTCCTGGTCGGCCTGATGCCATCTCTAATGCTAGGAGAGGCAGAGCCTCCCCACTCAGTATCGAATGTCTCTCCATTGGATTCTGCCTCCACTTTGATTTCCTGTGGGGAGATTTTCTACAAGATTCCAACTCCTCCCTCCCGACATCCTTCTATACACACATATGGCTGGATATGCACATTTACCAACTCTGTTCAGTTCCTATATCATACCAGTCTGTATTTTATTTTACCTCAAAGTCAATATGGTCTAAAACTTAGTTATAAAGTGTTCTTAGCTAATCTTTTAGGTAGTTCCACTACTGGGAATATGTCCCAAGGAAACTCCTAAACAAGGAAAGAGCTTCAGATATAATGATATTGGTTGCAGCATTATTTTACTTAAAAGAAGTTAAAAGCAATCTAGAGAGATTTGTAGAAAAACAGGAGTGGTTAAATTATGGTGCAAGCATCTAATGGACTATTATTGAAGTCATAAATAGAGAATCTGGAGTCCTGGTGTGGCGCTGTGGGTTAATGCGCCAATCTGCAAAGCTGTTTAAACCGCAAGGTCGGTGGTTCAAGCTCACCAGCTGCTCCTCGGAAACCCTATACAGGGTCGCTATGGGTCGGAATCAACTCGACAGCACTTGACAACAACAACAACATAGAAGCTCTGGCTACAAGTTGGGCCAATGACCACAAGGTCAGCAGTTCAAATCCACTAGCCACTCCTTGGGAGAATGTCGAGGCTTTCAGCCTCAAAAGATTTATATACTCAAAAACCCTATAGAGAATCGCTGTGTCAGAACTGACCCAAAGGCACACCACCATCACCACCATGGAACTCTGGTGGTACAATGGGCTAAGCGTTGGGCTGATATCGGCAAGTTCTACAGTTTGAACTCACCAGTCACTGCATGTGAGAATACATGGCTGACTGCTTCAGTACAGAGTTAGTCCTACACAGTTGCTGTGAGTCATCAACTCGATGACAGTGGGCTTGGTGTTTCTGTGTTGACATAGAAAAATTGATGAGTAAGAAATGTAGGCTGCACTAAGTAGGTTTCCTGAACTCAGCTATGAACGGAAAATGAATAAGACTGGAAGGTAATAAAATGATATTAGCTGTTGATAGGATCATGACTGATGGATTTTTTTTTTTTTTTTTTCTCTCTACCTCATAAATTTTTCAAAGCCTGCATGCATTTTATGAAACTCTGCTTTTGTTTTTCAGTTCATATTTGTTTCAATTCTAATTCCCCACGTGGTCAATGGCACGCTTCCTTTCTATTCCCAAGGCTCAGCTTATGGCTCCTTGGATTTCACCCTCTTTCTTGTTGGTGTCAGTCATCTTGACCTCATGGCATCCCATGTACCACAGAACGAAATGTTACCCAGTCCTACACCATCCTCGTGCTTCCTGATATACTTCAGTCCGTCGCTGTGGCCATTGTATATTTTGAGTGACTTCCAACCTAGAGACCTCATTCATCAACACTATATCAGGCAATATTCTATGTGATCTATCAGGCTGTTGTTTTTTTCCCTTTAAATTTTATTTAAACTGTTTTTATATGTGTAGTTTAGTGACTTCGATTACGTTCTTTGAATTGTGCTTCCTTTGCTGAGATATTTCTTCCACATTAACAAATATTCATTGGCCAGCCTTATCATGTTTCACCCACAGAACAGCTGGTTTCTAGTCCAGCGCTTATCCTACAGCGCCACCAGGACTCCTTTTGATCCCAGAAGTTATTAAGTGCCATCAAGTCAGTTCTGACTCACAGTGACTTTGTATACAGGGTTCCTAAGAAGCGGCTGGTGGGTTTGTACCTGTGATTAACAATCTAGTACTGATCCAACAGTGCCACTCCAGGAGTCCCATATGTTGTTGTTGGTTAAATACCATCGAGTTGGTTCCAACTCACAAAGACCCTGTATAGGGTTTCCAAGGAGCGGCTGATGAGTTTGAACCACCAACCTTACAGTTCAAACTGAACTTGCAGTTGAGGGTTTATCTTATAGTGCCACACCAGGACTCCTATATAGATAGTCTTAAAAGAACATAAAGGAATCCTGGTGTGGTGTGGTGGGTTAATGCACTGGTCGGCAAAGTCAGTTTGAATTACAAGGTCGGCAGTTCAATCTCACCAGCTGCTCCTAGGAATACTTAAACAGGGTCAATATGGTAGGAACTGACTCGATGGCACTTAACAACAATACAAGAACACAATGCTTAAAGCAGACTTTTATTTTACTAGTTAAGCTAAACTGTTCTTCAGTTTTTAAGAGGATTTGGTTTAAGATTTAGAGATTAGCTCAGGACAATGGTTTCAGGGATTCATCAGCCCTCTATGGCTCCAGAAAGCCTAGAGCTATGAGAATTGAAATTCCCTTTTGATTAGGATTCTGCTGTGGAATTTTTGTTGATGTATAAGATTTTCATTGGCTAATTGTCAGCAGTTCAAAACTACCAGCTGTTCTGTGGGAGAAAGATGAGGCTTTCTGCTCCTGTAAAGATTAACAGCCTTGGAAACCCTATGTAGGCATGCTATGAGTCAGAACCGACTCCACGGCACATAAACAACAACAATTTTCAGAAATAGATCACCAGGCTTTTCTTCCAAATAGTGGGTCTGGAAGCTCCACTAAAGCAAGACCCAAGGAGTGACAGTGCTGGTGTTTGGAATACTGGTAGTTTAGCTTACAGCATGTTGTTAGGTACATAACCAAACACTAAACACTGCCCGTCTCCCTCACAATCTTTTCTATACTTGAGCCCACTGCTTCTGCCACTGTGCCAATCCATCTCATTCGGGGTCTTCCCCTTTTTCTCTGACCTTCCACTTTACCAAGCACCCAGCATCATAACAATATGCAGTTATCTCTCATAG
Source organism: Chrysochloris asiatica (assembly GCF_000296735.1). Lineage (NCBI taxonomy): Eukaryota > Metazoa > Chordata > Mammalia > Afrosoricida > Chrysochloridae > Chrysochloris > Chrysochloris asiatica. The sequence goes on from NW_006408647.1 coordinate 2,492,156, forward strand.
CTCATCTTATCCTTTTTATAGGTCCTTTATTACCATATGTTGTCACATTTGGAGCATTCTTTCTACCTGGGATATGTTGGTATCGATAAGTGCTGTTGAGTAAGTTCTGACTCATAGCAACCCTATACAGGGCTTCTGAGGAGTGGCTGGTGAGTTTGAACTAGGGATCTGTGATTAGCAGTTCAGTGCTTATCCTTTAAAATAATCACCTGACTGGTTCTTCTGCCATCATGTCCAACTTTCCGTCTTATGTGACCTCCAAAAGTCAAAGTGCTCTTTATGTTCAGTCCTAGATCTCTTGTCTTATTTACACTCTCCCTAAATGGGCTTATTTCCCTTGGTGATATGTAAATAAGAAATGACTTCCAAATTGTAGTTTCTAGCTCTGATCTTTTCCCTTAGACTGCTTATTGGTTTATCCAAAGGCTATATCTTCTTCCCTCGACTGTCTGGTAGGCATCTCACATCTAGCATGCCTAAACAGCACTCTTTTGATTTCCTCATTCAAGGCATACACACCCACTACTATATAATTAATTAACTCACAAGTAAATAAGAGTATGTTGATTTCCCCCCTCCATCTCATTTATTACCCCTCATCACTATCTACCCTCTCGATCATGCCAAAAACCTTAATCTTCTTTTCTTACTTGTTATGTTACACCACTTTGTAATCTTACCAGCTAGTTTACTGCCAAAATAATCCCACACATCTACTCTCTACTCATGCCTACTATTACCATGTCCCAGCCTCCATCATCTCTCAACAGGAAATGAGAGGGATCATGTTTTTAAAATGATCTCCCTGATGGCTTTGTTATCATGGTGTAGCCCATTCTCCACACAGCAGCCCCCTTGTGTTGCCTTCTTTGTTGTTGTTGTTGTTAAGTGCCATTGAGTCGGTTCCAACCCATAGCGACCCTGTACAGGGTTTCCGAGGCTGTAAATCTTTACGGGAGTAGAAAGCCTCATCTTTCTCCCGCGGCGCGGCTGGTAGTTTCAAACCGCTGTCCTTAAGGTTCGCAGCCCGATTCATAACCACTATGCTACCAGAGCTCCTTTAGGTGCCATCAAATTGGTACTGACTCACTGCAACCCTATGTACAACAGAACACAGTGCACAGCCCTGTGCCAACCTCACAATCATTGCTATGTTTGAGTCTGTTTGCTGCTGCCGCTGTACCAATCCATCTTGTTGGGGTCTTCCTCTTTTTCTCTGACCCTCCTTTTTACCACCATGATGTCCTTTTCCAGTGACTGATCCCTCCTGACAATATATATGAAGTATGAGACATGAAGTCTGGCCATCCTGGCTTCCAAGGAGCATTCTGGTTGTATTTCTTCCAACACAGATTGATTTGTTCATTTGACAATCCATGGTACTTTTTTATGTTCTCCTCCTTAAAACCCACCAATGTCTATACAAAGCAATTTGAATAAGACATTGTTATTAATATTACTATCTCTGTTCCATATACATTCCCCAAAGGGCCCCACCAGATCTGATCCATGCATACCTGTTGAATTATACCTCATCCTCACTCCAGTCACTGTCAGCCTCCCGGGCCTGGGAGCTCAAACATGCCAGGCTAGTTCATTATTGCTTTGCAATTGTCAAAGTATTTCTTCTTTCAGGTCTGCTATCAATAGTCAGCTTACTTGTCACCTCCACAGAAAACCTTTTTTTAAATATGTAATTATGTATTTAAGGAGTTCTGGTAGTGTACTGGTTACAAATCGGGCTGCGAACCTTAAGGTCAGCAGTTCGAAACTACCAGCTGTTCTGCAGGAGAAAGATGAGGCTTTCTGCTCCCATAAAGATTTACAGCCTTGGAAACCCTGTCCAGGGTCGCTATGGGTCGGAACCAACTCCACGGCAAATAGCAACAACAGTTACACATTTATTTATAAAATAACAAAAAATTAGGAATAATTTTTTTTTTAAACTGTACTATGAAAATGATCTTGGTACATGTGAGAAACATCATAAATCTGAGGCCAACATTCAGTACTGTTAAGACAAAAGACAAATTATAATTTTAGACTCAGTCTTGATTTAAGGGAAAGACTATAAATTATTGACTGGAGTGAATTCAGCATGAACTTAGATTCTATATAACACAAAGCATGTAAGAGTATAAAAGATGTTGGAATCCAGCAAGTCCAAACCTAAATTTTAACTGTAAAGTTGCAGGGACTTTTTGTTTATTCTTAAATATTAGTTTTCTTCTAAGACAAGTAGATTTCATCTCCAAGACATAAGGCCATTCCCTGACTCTTTGCATGAATTCTTATATGACAAGTAACAGGATCCTCTGTTCCCGAGTGAATTGGTGTCTCAATGCATTTGCAAGTGCATATTCTCCAAATATGGAACTAGCATAAAGGTTGGCTGCCATAAAACCACAGTAGCCAGAGAGAACCTTCTCTGGAGTGAGTCCTTTCATATTGGTTGACTTTAATATGTGCTGTAAGTATGCATTTAAATCAATTATATTTGTGTTAACTGTCACTTTGTTTTCCCATTCAAACTTGGCCCTCATTTGATGGAATTCGTCATCAGTGTAAGTTGCCGACTGGATATAATCCATCATGTCAATGTGGATATCACTGAGGACCACACACTTTCTGTTGCTTGGTGCTCCAGAGACATCATAAACAATATTTCCAAAAATTGTTTTATTTTCTATTGATGCTCCTTTGACATTAGCTTTAATATTTGCAACATTATGAGGAGCAAGAGTTAAAGGAGATGGTTTTCCCACAAGTTTCAGATCCCTAAGAGTTGTTGTTGTTGTTGTTGTTAAGTGCCATCGAGTCGGTTCCGACCCATAGCGACCCTGTACAGGGTTTTCGAGGGTGTAAATCTTTACGGGAGTAGAAAGCCTCATCTTTCTCCCGCGGAGCGGTTGGTAGTTTCGAACTGCTGACCTTAAGGTTCGCAGCCCAATTCGTAACCACTACGCTACCAGAGCTCCTTGTAGCTAACTCTAATGTGCAGTTCTGTAAAACATCACTGGTTTGGCTCACAACCAGTACATCCAGGACAATATCATACTGGTTGACATGAACATAACCTTCTGCACATACAGGATCTGAGAAGCAAGGTCAGCTGGGTGACCTTGTTAAGTGTAGATGCTAAGGGATCGGCTGCCTCTTTCCTCTGTGTGTTACCCATGGCTGTCTGCACACTCGGCTGAAATTGATCTTCCTTGTGGTTCATTTCATTCTTAGCAGTTAGTTGCATGAAAGAAATGGGGTCATCAGGCTATATTGTCGCTGTAATGATATTCTCTCTCTACTGTATCATTATCTCTTCATCCAGTGTTTTGTCATTGTGGCCCTTACCACTATCAGAAATCTTACGCTAATAATTGTACGTGTTAGTTTTCTTGCACTAGAATACAGTCTCATTGAAAATAAGTTCTTCGTCTCTTTGTCTTTCTTTCATCCATTGAACCTAAAATGAATCTAGTGTATAGTAGGCAAAGAATCCCTCCCCACCCCCCATGGATAAATTCTGATAGAAATAATCTTAATTAAATCATATTTTTCTAAGGGATATTTGTGTTGATACTGCTTAAGCTAGGCACTGACATTTGTGATTGTCTCAGTCATCAGGTAAGATTGATTAGATTTGATAGTTACTTATAGCAGTCCTTGAAGGAGTTTTTTAATTTGAGGTTTTATGGAGCCCCTCATGGGTTTGTGGATAGTTACTGAGTCCTTGTTCTCTAACAGAAACTTGATGTCGCTTCATAATATGCGGGTTGTCATCGAATTATTATGGATTTGAGTTAGAATGAACTGTACTTATGTCTGATGGGTATGTGTGTGCATTATATCATTTGTAATATGCACTACATATATTGTTGCAGTATGTAATTTGTTGGTGATGACATTCTCATGCCAACCCCAAAGGCAAAGATTGAGATTATAAAGATACTAATAATAAAAAGCAATAATAATGAAAACTTTTTAAAAAAATGAGATATTTACTTTACATCAGACTGACTTTACAATGAAGTCTTTTGAATGGACTCTGTCATAAGTCTGGGACAATGCAGTAAATTATAAAGTTATATGCAGTAAATTATAAAGAACTCTTCTCCTGGCATCCTTATTGTGTGCTTCACAGCATTTTTGTCCCAAGGCAATTGCACTCAAAACTCTCTTTCTTCAGTATGCATCACTAATTCCTTATGTTTACTTGTGAGCAGATTCAATTTATAGCTACAGGTGCTGAGTCATCCTCGGGCAATTTCTGTTTATCTGCCCAGCGTGATGCTGGCTGTGACAATAGAGTCTGTTTTTCTAATCTCCTCTCTGTGTTGCCACCTGTGTACCAGCATACATACAATACCAACTGAGCTGCCCTCCTTATTACGGTCTGGATGAAGTTGTGGTTCATTCTATCACATCTTCATAGTTGGAGGTTTTGAATTTATTTTAGGATGTCATTTTAACATTTTTATCAGAGGTTTAGACTTTTTGATTTGACTTTGGTGTCAATGTGTTGAAGTCATTAACTGGAAGATCCACTAAATTGTTGTTGTAAAAGTCATTGGACTGGGAGATATCTAAGGCCTGTTCCAATCCTCTTGTGATTTACATTCGTTTGTTGCTGGGAAATAAAGTTAGGTAATATGAGATTTTTGGCTTGGGCCTACTTCACCAATTGAAGACAGAATCCATTCACCTAATAATGCTTTTGAGGATATAATGGATTCGGACCCTTTATGTGGGTCAATTATAGTTCCAAGTTCAGGAGATGAAGGGATAGGGCACAGCTCGATCTAGGGACCCTATGAAAGGCCAGGGTCCTGAAAAGAAGGACATTCTTGTAATTCTTCCAGGTTTCTACCTAAATGTCATCATAGTATTGAGCCCTATCCTAACCCAGCACTCCCTAGTTTTCTTATCACCTTCTTTCTTATCACCCTTTAGAGTGTGAGCTCCAAGAAATGTGAGACCTATCAGTTTACTGCTGGATCAGTAGCTATGTCTTACCTACATTCCTTCCAAACTTCCTGAGTGGTCCCAGAATTTCAGGCCTCTCCACCTTAAATATTTCCTGACATATTATCTAACATTCAGGAAATGTTGGTTGATTGAATGAATGAATGATTATAAATTCTTTTCTGTCTCCTGTCTGAAATTCTCAGCCTAATCTAACTACAGTTGACCCTTGAACAACACAGATATATATATAAGTTTTGACTTAGAAAAAACTTAACTACTATAGGGTACAGTTGAGCTTTACTGATAACATCAACAGTCATTTAACACGTATTTTATGTGAGTATTATATACTGCAAGGAGCTTTGGTAGTGTAGTGGTTACAAATCAGACTGTGAACCTTAAGGTCAGCAGTTCGAAAAAACCAGTTGTTCCATGGGAGAAAGATGAGGTTTTCTGCTCTCATAAAGATTGACATCCTCAGAAACCCTGTACAGGGTCACTATGAGTCAGAACCGACTCCACAGCACATAACTACCAACCACCACCATTATATACTGCACCCTCATAAAAGATTTGTTTTCAATATAAGAGAAAAAGGTATTTTGCACAAGGACAAGGTTTTTGCACCTGGTGGACTGCAGTGACGGTTTCTCAGATTTCCTTTTATTGTTCAGGGGTCTCACACTGGATACGTTTGTTTTGAAATGGCCCATAATCACAGCTGCGGATGTCATAATATGGTGCATATTAAACAAGTCACCTTTTTCCTGTAATGTCTCTGCTTCTTGGAAGCACTTCCCAGCATCACTAGTGTCACTTCATATGTGTCCTGTGATCAGTGGTGTTGTTCAAGGTTTACGGCATTGCCCTAAACACAATGAAAAAAACATGAGCACCAAAAGAGATCACTTTTTACTGCGATAGGCAGTATTCTTAAAGGGTGAATTTCTCACGTGGAAGTGATTAGCATCACACAGCATTTTAAAAACAAATCAACTTGTAAGTGGACTTACACAGTTCAAACTCGTGTTCAACTGTATTTGTAATCCCATCACTTGAAAATGTACCTAGTACTCTAGGACCTATAAGGGAGCTTCATTTCTTTGAACTGCATTTGAACTTCTTTTGACTAATTGAGAAAGGACAGTGATTTTCTCAGAGATGGAGGTGCATTAAGAATCTGTGTTTTGAAACCTGAAGTTTCGAAGGGTCACAGGTTATGGAAAAGGAAAGGAGAAAGGCAAAGAGAGATAGGCCAAAAGTGAGATTGAAAATGCCAACCACGTACAAACTACTTTCTAGTTATGCTCTTGGCTATCGTTGTTCATTCTCACTCTTAAACATCAGATGACTCTGGCTTCTCCTACAGACAAGAGCCATGTATAAAAGCTCAAGGGCCTTATCCTCTTTTCTGAGGTGACTGCGATGTCAGAGGTGGGAGGTAGTTTCCTTTGTTCCTCCAACCTGATATAATAGTGAAATGAGGAAAAAACCTGCTTCCCTCAATATCCAGACTGTATGGTCAGTACTTTGACCTCCTGAAGGAAGTTTTTAGGAGTATGGGAATTTTAGCTGTGTATCGTGAGGCCATTTCAAAAATTCATCTGTAAAGTAGGAAAACACAAGATTCTCTGGGATTTTAAAAATCTTTGTTTTTAATTCTCCAGTCTTACTCATATTCATAAATATCCTAAAACACAAATACTCACTGAGTTCTTATTATCCACGCTATGTCTTAGGACTTAGAATTCTTCTGTAGACACAATTCATATCTAGAATTTTGGCCCCCATAAAATTTTAAGATAATTGTGAATCTACACCTCGCAACAATTTAAGCTTTTTCTACCATGAGAGGTAAAAAAAAAAAAAAAAAAAGCCTTTGCTGAAAGACAGGGAAACGCTCCTGGGATTTAACTAGTAGAATGCCAAGTCAGGACTAAGGTCCAAAGTTGTAGCAACTATCAGATCCTATGAGCTTCCACAAATGGTGTGAAAACAAAAAAGATGCAGTTATTTTTGTTAACTTGTGGTCTCAATCAAGTGATTGAATAAGCTTGAAATTTTTCTCAGTGTTAAAACAAGCCAACAGAATTTTAAAGCTATCCTTGTTTTGGTGGTGGTGGTGGTGGTGGTGGTATGCCGTGGTGTCAGTTCTGACTCATAGTGACCCTGCATAGGAGGAATTCCAAGGCTGTAAATCTTTGCTGTCTTTACAGGAGCAAAAACTTAATTTTCTCCCATGGGACAGCTGACAGTTTCAAACTGCTGACCTTGAGGTTATCAGCCCAACTCATAATCACTACACTACTAGAGCTCCTGATACTTTAAGTCACTTTGAGAATCAGATGCATTTTTTATAACCGATGTTATTTTCAATTGTTAATCCTTTAGCATTCAGATACAATTTCTTATCAAGTGACAAAACTATAGTGGTGAGGGGGCTTCAGAACATTCGGGGAGAAATGGAATTAAAAGGTAATGGAATATTTCCACAAAATTTTTAAAGGCCCCTTATTAGATAGATACCTAATCTTGAAAGTTATTAGATGTGTGTCATTAAAATCTAGCCTTAAACATGATCTTTAAAAAATTAGTGAAGAATAAAGAAAGGCACAAAGCTAAACAGGAATAAGTAAGAGAAAAAGTTGAGTTAAATTATGTTTCTAACCTTATTTTAAAAAACTGTGATTTGGATGAAAATTTACAGAGCAAATGGGCTTTTCATTTTCTAATTCATACACATTGTGATTTGTGACATTAATTGGAGTCCTTACAATATAACAGCACGCTTCCTTCCTACTTTGTCTCTGTGTTTACTGTTTCCAGTCTTCTTCCTTTCCTAGCTTTCCCTGCCTTCTAAGCTTAGTCCTTGACAGATGTTGCCCTTTTGGTCTTATATGATTGATTGCTGTGTGGAGTACATGCCTCCTAGGAGTTACTGTTCACCTTATAGGTTGAAAGTTGACCCGTGGGAGTGAGTTTAGTTCCATGGTGTTTAAGGGTCATAGTCTTGGGAATTCCACCGGTCTTTATGAGACCAGTAAGTCTAGTTGTTTTATAGTTTTGATTTTTGTTCCATATTTGTCTCCCATTCTATCCAGGAACTTCTATTACGGTCTTCGTCAGAGTGGTTGATAGTAGTAGCCAGGCAACACCTAGTTCTTCTGGTCTTAGATTGTAAAGGCTGGGGTTCACATGATCATTTAGTCCTTTGGAGTAATTATTTCCATGCGTCTTTGGTTTACATCACTCTTCTTTGCTTCAAATGGGAAGAGATCAATAGTGAGATCAATTGTAAGGTGGCCACTCACAAGCTTTTAAGACCCCAGTCACTACTTAACCAAAGGAAAGTATAGAACATGATCTTTGTGAAGTGTTATGCCAGTTGTCCTTGATGTTTTCCAAGACTGTGGTTCAGAACCTCCAGGTCCAGCCACTCAGTCCCTCCAGATGTTCAGCTGTGGCTAAGAAGTTTTCAAAACTTTGCCCTCTGTATGCTCTACTATATTCATGGATACATTTGCAGCACATATAACGACATTATCAGGAGGCACCAGTCCCTGGAGAATGACATCATGCTTGGTAAAGTGGAAGGCGAAAAAGAGGAAAACTCCCAATGAGACGGATTGGTACAGTGGCAACAGCAATGGGTCAAGGTAACAATGACTGTGAGGTTGATGAAGGACCAGGCAGTGTTTCATTCTCTTGTGCATAAGGTTGCTATGAGTTGGAACCAACTTGTTGGCACCTAACAACAATGTAGAAATCTCTTCTGTCAAAAATACCTTCTGTCTTAGTGTCACACTGTGGATTAATGTGCTGGACTGCAAAGTCAATTTGAACCACAAGGCTGGCAGTTCAAGTTCACCTGGCGCTCCTAGGAAACTGTATACAGGGTTGCTGTGGGTCGGAACCAATTAAACAACAGGTTTGCTATGGGTCAGAACCAATTAAATGACACTTAACAACAACTAATATATATATATACACATATACATATATGTATGTATGTATGTATGTAACCAACTCGATAGCACTTAACAACAACAACAAAGTATTCATGAGTTTATTCCCATTCACATCACCATAAGCAGGTTCCTAATGCTTACAAGTCACAGATCACAATTACCATTCCTCTAGGTGTGACGCTGTGGGTTAATGCGCCAGACTGCAAAGCCGTTTGAACTGCAAGGTCGGTGTTTCAAGCTCACTAGTCGCTCCTCAGAAACCCTGTATAGGGTTGCTATGGGTCGGATCCGACTCAACGGCACTTAACATCAACAACAACAGATGGTCACAGAGTATGTATTTTCTTCAGGTCTTTGAACTAGAATAAACCTGCTAAGAATTTGCATTTCTACTCCAGATATACTGAATTATAATCTATGGTTTAGCAACGTCCCCAGGTAATTCTATGAATACACAATCATTTGGAGATCTGCAAGAATCACTTGGAGATCTGTAAGAATCATCTGAGCATATAATTCATTATATCTGAGATGAAAATGTGAATTCTCAGCAGGAGGTCAAACCAAAATGAACCTGTTGGAAGTCCTTGTTTTCATAACAGAAATTAGATTGTAAAAGAAAACAATGGAGTCAGGGAAATATTTGCTTATAACAAGTGAAAGATTGGAGTAGTTCCCATTTGGGGCACATCCTAAAGAGTTTCCAAGAAGATACGAATATTTACAAGTTTCTGAGTGGCAATGACAGCCTTTTTGAGATAGGAGAGTCAGAGTTGGTCACAGATTGAGAGATGTAAGTCTGCCTGAAGATTTTGCTGAGCTTTCTCTTTGGAGGAGCAGGTGAACTTACAGCATAGTCACTGCCAACCACATGCTGTCAGCATGTCAAATTTGAAGACCCATCTGAGCACTGTCTATAAACACTTTGCAATTGAAGAGTTTAATGTCATTTCACCTAGAAAATAAACTTCCTTTATTCTTAGGTACAGAGGGCTTTTATGGTCTCTTTTTTGAGTCTACAGACTTGTTTCTCCTCTAAGGGTAGCTAGTCAACACCTAAGAGTTACACAGTCTCTTGGGAGAGTCTTTCTGCCTTCAGTTGATAGCTATCTGTCTCCCTATGTTTCATGATGGTGGTTAACTGATCTTACTTTAGAGCTACTGTATTTATATTATAAAGGAAACAGATATAGGCTTGTGATCCCCTCCTTGCATCATTGCATGAGGAATTTCTTTTAGAAAGATCAGCATGAGGTTTGTCCTTAGGAGATAGAGCTTAAAAATTTCCCAAAAGACTGACTTTTCCAATTTGTTGTACCCCACACCATAGTCCTTGATATCAGTCACCACTCCCTACCCCTCCCACTCAAGTGCCAGGGTTCTGCAATATGATGAATGTCTCACAGAATTCATAACTGTTTAAGGAAATGGCTCGTGCTATTGTGGAGACTGGCAAGTCCCAAATCCATAGTTCAGAGACCAGTCTGGAGGATTCTCCTCACCCACATAGTCTCAGGAGCTGAGGAACCCAAATCAGCAGGTCAGACGACAGGCTGTTAATGCACAAAATCAGTAACTAGTGAGTCAAGTCAGGTAATGGGTTGCAAGACCCATGAACTAGAGGTCTGACATAGTGAGCTAAATGCAAGATCCAGAGCAAGAAAGCAAAGTTTGCCAATTTCCATATATTAGATTCAGACCATGTCCTCATGAAAAACTAAGGGTAGTGACTTAAGTCATTGGAGGTGCCCTTAATTCTTAGTTCCACCTTGACCTTCACTCCTTGTTGTTGTTGTTGTTACTGCGTACCCTCAAGTTGGCTCTGACTCATAGTGACCCTGCATAGGGTTTCTGAGGTTTATACTGCCAATCTTTCAGTTAACAATCCAGTTTGTCCTGCAGCACCACACCAGGAATCCTAATCCTTACTCCTTTGTTCCACTTTAATCTATAATTCCATCTTAATATCCTGCCTCATCAACAGCTCACTTCAAAATGGATCCATAATCACAGCATAGAGACTAGGATTTATAATACATCACAGAATGGAACAATATAGCTAGAAAGGCCATAATAAGTAATTAGCAGCCCTGATATTATGAAGTCCATTTACCAAAGAAACTTCAGATCCCATAGTCCTATGGAAGAGCAAAGATGACACTGTTAAAACTAAAGTATGCCTGGCCCACTCTATGTCATTTTCAATCCCCTCATTGCATGTACAAGTTGGACATTGAAAAAGCAAGAACAAGATTTCTGGTGTTGACAAAGAATATTGAAAATACTATAGACTGCCAAAAGAACAAACAAATCTGTGTTGTAATAAGTACAACTCTTTAGAAGCCAGGATGACAAGTTTTCATCTCTCATACTTTGGACATGTTATCAAGAGGGACCTTTGTAAAGCATCATGCTTTATAAAGTGGGGATATACAAGACAGGGGAAGATGGATTGACACAATGACAACAGCTCAACTGTAACAACAGATGTGAGACTGGCACAGGATCAGACCGTATTTAATTCTGTTGTGCTAAGGGTCGCTATGTGTTAGAACCAACAGGATGGCACCTAACAATAACACCAACAATCCTTTGGAAAGTCCCCTGAAACTTTATTTGAATGCTGTGTGTTCTCATCTTAGACAACAACAACAACAAAAAGTAAAGACATAACTGAGCGGATAGTTTTTTTGTCTACTGTTGCTGTCATAAAGAAAAGCAATAAGCAAAACTTATTTTCTCACAGTTCTGGAGGCCTAAAGTACAAATCAGGCACTTGGCCATGGAGCTATCTGTGTTCCTTGTTGTCTGTCTTCCACATGTGTCTGTTTTTGTCTTTGTATAATTCAAAGTCCTAGTATAACCCTGCAGGATAATGTGTTGGACTGAAAGGTTGGTTTGAATCACAAGGTTGGTGGTTCAAACTCACCAGCCACTCCTTGGAAACCCTATACAACAATAATTCAGAAGTGATTAAGTTTAGGGTCAACCTTACACTGGTAAGACCTTAGTAACATAACGAACGTCTTTCTCAAGTAGGATCATGTCTACAGGTTTAAAGGCCAGAAATTCAGTACACCTTATGCGAGGACAATCCAATCTCTAACACACCATCTCTTTCAGTGATGATATTTGTTACCCAGCAGTTTCATTCAAGTTTCAGTGTGAGGAGGAGGTAGTTAGGAAGATAGGTAGGTGAACTGGAGGGTGCAGTTTCCAATGTGTTCCTAACTCAGAACAAAGACCCATTTGAAAAACAAAAAAACAACTCTCCTCTGCTTTTGAGTCATTTCCAACGCATGGCAATCCCATGAGTAGGTTTTCCTTGTGAGGTGCTGTAGGCTAAATATGGGACTGAATGGTTGCATTGAACCGAGAGGTCGATGGTTCAAACTCAACAGCTGCTCCTTGGAATCCATATACCGGGTCACTATGAGTCAGAACTGACTCAATAGCACTTAACAACAACAATTTTTATGGAAGCCGATAACAAAGCCTTTCTTCTATGATGCCATTGGGTAGGTTTGAAGCAACAACCATTAGGTCGATAATCAAGCCCAAGCCTTTTTCTAGGATCCATGTTGTTCTTCTGTACCCTCGATATGATTCTGACTTATCACGACATTATATGACAGAATAGAACTGTGCTTTACTACATTGTAAATCTTTATGGGAGCTGATTGCCAGGTAGATTCAATTCTGATAGATTAGAACCACTAATTTAGGTTAGTAGCCAAACATTTAACTGTGTGTCATCCCACTGCTGTGGAGTCAATTCCAACTCTTAAAACCCCTATAGGACAGAGTCGAACTGTTCCATAGGGTTTTTGGAAATTGTGCATCTTTATCAGAGCAGACTGCTTCATCTTTCTCCCAAAAGAGAGACTGGTGTTGGAACCACTAACCCTGCGATTAACAACCCAATGGTTAAACCACGGTGTCACTAGGATCCTTCCTAAGACTCATGAATATTACCAAATGAGAGGTTCTGAATCAGATGACGTGAGATGAGCCTTAAGCATCAGAATGGTTTTAGATCTTCCTAGCGGTTCTAACGAGTCCTGGTGTGCTTCTGTGGGTTAATGTGCTGGACTGCAAAGTTGGTTTGAACCACGAGGTCAGCAATTCAAGCTCACTATGAGCTCCTGAGAAACCCTGTATAGGGTTGCTATGGGTGGAACCGACTTGATAACACTCAACAACAAGAACAAGTGGTTGTAATGTCCAGTCAGGGTTGGAAACCATTACCCTAAAGAGAAGCCTGGTGAGGAGTTAACAGGGACAGCTTTGGGATAAAAGTCAAAGCGCTAGAGCTGTAGTCAGGATTCTGCTACTTAGAAACTATGGAACCTTGGGCAAGTCCCCTGACCTGTGTCTATTTCTTGGTCTATAAATAGGGATGATAATGGTGCCCCATGAGGTTTTGAAAATCAAATTGCATAATGCAGGATTTCAGCAAAGTTCTTTAAATGTGAAGTATCATCCTAGCATCCAGCACAATGCTTGCTCAGAGTCAAATACTTATTGGCTGGCAAGAATTAAAGTTGGTGTTGTTAGAGCTGAGAGGGTGAAGCAAGCCCTAGTACTTGTTGTACCAAGGAGATGAAATTCCCATGTTCCAAAATTCAAACGTACTAGTAAACTGAAGTAAAGTAAAAGAAAGTCCTGCCCATTTTATTAAACATGTTGTTGTTGTCGTTAGGTGCCATCAAGTCGGAACCAACTCATAGCGACCCCATGCACAGCAGAACGAAACAATGTCCGATCCTGGGCCAACCTCATTACTGCTGCCCACAACCTTAATAAAACTGAAGAGTTGTCAGTTCCCCAGCCTGGTGTTCTAATTTTTGAGGAAATTCTAATAGGACCCCATCAAGATTCCACACCATCATTTTTAAAATCTCTCCTCCCCTCTTTATTCTTCTATCTGCCAGGCAGGTTTTGTCGGGTTCGTTTTTTTCAGACTTGATCCCAACATTCCAGATAATTGAAGCAAAGTGTTATATCCAAGTTGTCATATATTCTAGATGCAAGTGTGGATGCAAGGACTGTATTCAGCAGTGTGTAACGTGTCAGCACTCTGAAAAGCAAAGGAGTCACACTCTTAAGACTTCAGTTTGTTTTTTCCTTTAATTAAAAAAAGTAAAAAGTGCTTAGATTCACAAGTTACTGGAATAACTGATACATCAGAAACCTGATGGAAACCAACCCATCCGATTACACATTTAATTGGAACATGTGTCTCTGACTGAAGTTCTCTGCCTTGTCCAGGGGCTTTGGTCCATCTACAGATACCTGTGTTAGCCACTACAAAGATGCTCTAGGCTGCAAAGCTTTCTTCATTTACTGCTTCTTCCCTGAAGCCTTTCACTCCGACAGCCTTTGTGCTATGACCTGTAGCATTTAACTGTCGTAGTAATTTCATGAATATGATTATGTTTACTTTTGAACTGTTATTTTTAGATATCATTGAAGAAATTTAGTGTAAGCAATTTCATTTCTTGCTTCACGACTGAGCTTAAATGACATTTCTGCTAAGTGTTCTAAACCAGGCTTAGCTCTTTATACCTTGCCTTTTTCTTTCTTATCACCTATCTGAGTTTTTAATTATTTCTTTATTTCTGAGTGGCATTTTTAGTTACCATGGACTCCCAAGTACCTTCTTGACTAAAAGCTTCACAAGGTAGACCCTTTCCTACTCTGCTCATCATAGCTTCCCCAGGGCCTGCTAAGTTGTAGGTGCTAACAACTTTTTGCAGAATGATCCCTGGGAGTTAGGCAGTAGTATTTCTATTTGACCCCTGTGTGTGTTAGATTGAAACTGTGCTCCATAGAATTTTCAGTGGCTGATTTTAGGGGAAGTAGATAATCAGACCTTTTTACCCCCAGCCTGTCTCTGAATGGAATGGAACCTCAACCTTTTTGTTAGGAGCTGAGTGCATTCATTAATCATTAGCACCACCCAGAAGAAACTGCAATTCTTGAATGTCTAATAAAGCATTCTGCTAGCTATATGTACATGTTCCATCAGCAGTATGCAACATGTCAGATCTCTAAGAAGGAAGGGAGATATTATCTAGGTAATATTTAGATCTTTAAGGTTTCCTCATCATTATTATTATTATTAATCCCAAGGATTATTTGACATTAGATGTCAATTTAAAATATGAGAAAGGCATTATAAATATTAGAAATGAAAATTCTAGGTTAGGTTTCTAATAGCTCCTTAAAAAAAATGTGTACATGGATATAGCAAAACAGAAGTCCAAAGGTAATCATTGTGAACATCTTCAAGGGTGTGTCATATTCCCAGCAGTGGAAATACTAGGTCAAATGATGTGTGTACTTATAATTCATGCAATATGCAATTATCTTCTAGTTTCTTGATTCAAAACACGTTTGAGGGTTTTTGTTTTAATAATGTTTTATTGCGCTTTTGATAAAAGTTTGCACCATTAATTGGTACCATTTGATGATTTCTACGCAGACTATTCAATGACATTAGCTACGTTTTGTACAATGTGTCAACAGTCTCTTTGTGTTGTGATTGTTACTTTTTCAGTGCTCTATTTTAGATTCCCTGCCCACTTATTGTCTCACCTTTGCTTTAGAGTAATTGTTGACCTTTTGGTCTTGTGTAAATGATTTCTTCATGGAGCACACCACACTCATGGGTAATATCCCTTCTTTTGTGTACCTGTTAATTCGCTCAAAGATCAATTCAGGGCATAGTTTTGGTTCAAGTTTTAAAGAGTATCTCAGTTTCAGAGAGTCTTCTAGTCTAACTGGTCCAGTAAGTCTGGACTTCTTAAGAATTTGAGTATTATTCCGTGTCTTTTCTGTCATTCTATCAGGGTTTGGGGAGAGACATTTTTAACTTTCTGATGGAGGTATCTCATTGGGGGTTCTTGGCATGATAAGTAAATCAAATTTTAGAGATGATTACTTAGTTTTAGGTGAAGTGAAATTATACACTCTGGATTGGTAGTGAGGGAGTTGTTGTTATATGCCATGGAGTCGGTTCTGACATAAAGCAATCCTGTGTCTAACAGGATGAAACACAGCTCCTACGCATCCTCACTATCATTCCTATGTGTGAGCCCACTCTTATAGCCACTGTGTCAGCTCATCTCATTAAGAGGCTCCCCCTTTTTTGCTGACCGTGCACTTTACCAAGCGTGATATCCTTTCAGGACTGGTTCCTCCTAATAACATGTCCAAGGTATGTGAGACAAAAATCCATGAAGAGTTGAGCAAGTAAATTGCCAATAGAGCTATAATTGAATATTGTTATTTGACTGCTGAATTATTGGATGAAAGATTAAAATCCACATTTTGATGCCTTATTATATTATCTAAAACTGTATTTTTAGCAAAGGCCAAACTCTAGGCCAAATTTAGACGTTCTATGCTGACAAGGTCTATCATCGGTTATCAAAGGTTTTAGAATTTGTTTTTTGCACATTTCACATAGAGGCTTACGGTCTGATGTGGAGATGCCATTATTCTGCATGGCAAACCCCAGAATCCTGACTTCTCAATCCTAGGAGCATATTATGATTGGTTTTCTATTGTTGGGATAGTCTATTCTGGGGTCATTGTATGTTCTTCCTACTCTGGAAACTGAGATCTGAAGACAAACAGCAGTTCAAGTTTTGTTTTCAGGAAAGTCAGTGACTTCTATGTTTAGAGAGTTGCTACTATGGATCCATCAGCTGTTGCCATATTTTAAGAACTGACAAGATCTCACACCCTTTTTTTTTTTTTTTTTTTTTTTTCCTGATTATAGAATAGAAAGCATTTTCCATTACCCAATCTTAGAGAAGAAATTGCATCTTTATTATTGAATTATAGGGTAGGGGGTGGTAAATAATACTTCAACCTAAGTAGTCCTTGAAAAATTCTTTTTTGATTTAAAAATATCTAAGTTGAGGATGAGCAAGTAAACAAGGTTAGAAAGGAGTCTACCATCTGTCTTAGGTTAGATTTTCAAGAGAAGCAAAACCAGTGAAACATATGTTGTTGTTGTTAAGTACTATGGAGTCAGTTCTGACTCATAGTGACCCTGCACAGGGTTTCTGAGGCTGTAAATCTTTACAGGAGCAGAACACCTCATCTTTCTCCCACGGGACCACTGGTAGTTTCGAACTGCCGACCTTGAGGTTAGCAGCCTAATTCATAACCACTACGCTACAAGAGCTCCTTAGTGAAACATATAGATGTGTGTGTGTGTATATATATATATATATATGACTTTCAAAGAAACGGCTTACAATTGTAGAGTACCAGATTTCCAGTGGAAGAGGGAAAGCCTTTTCGTGTCCATTATAATGGGAGCAAGCCACACCCACAAGGAAACATTACTTCAATTGGTTGACTGAACATGACCATTCATCCGTAGAGTTAACTATGCCAGTATTAGGTTTCATCACCATGGGAATAAGCACATCTCAATTGATGTTGTTGTTGTTATATGCCGTGGAGTGGGTTCCGACTCATAGCGACCCTGTACAAGGTTCCTGAGGCTGTAAATCTTTACAGGAGCAGAATAACTGAATTGATAAGCCACTGGAAATCCTGACCTAGTCAAGTTGACACAGAACCCTAACTATTACGCCATCTATTGATGTTCATGTTCAAAAAATTAGAATATTTTCAGTGATTTCTACTTAAGTTTCTTTCTACCCAAGACAGACTTCTGGATTCTTAGACTTATTATTAAAATAATCCACTGCAACTTCAAGATAGCAATACAATTGGAATGCTCAAATACAGAGTTAGCCAACATTTTGTAAAGTAGATCAATGGGAGAGTCTGGGTATAAACGATTAGCCACCTCTCTCACACTTTCTTAGAAATGATCTGTACTTAGACCTGTAAAATAAAAGGAAAAAGAATAGATCCTGTCAGTAAAGACTTGTTTTCTAAACTTTTACTCTAAATATTTCACTGCAGTAAAAAATGAAGACTCCTGGCCCCATCCTCAGAGTGGGCAAAATTAAGAGTTCACTGGCATTCTTGGAACCTCTTGAGGACATGGCTTGTCAAAATGCTAATGATGAAGAAAAGCTCTTTCTGAAATGGTAGTTTAGGAAGAAACACCTCAGTTAATTAGGCTACAATTTCCTATGATGACTAGGGAGAGAGGAAGCATCCACTACCCCCTCCAGTGAGCTCTCTGCTGCTCCATGAACTACTATAATCAAAACTGGGTTTTGACAAGAAAAATGATACAGCGAAACCCATGAAAGCTGGAACTCAATGGAACTACCTTGTTTTTCCAGGTCTCAAGTTTTCTGCCTTTGACAGGGTACAGTTTTCCCACTATTCTTTTGCTGGTTGTAATGAAGAATATTTGCATTTTCCTTTTCTGACAGATTTCCACTTTATACAGGGTCCAGTTTTTGCAAATTTTATTATTACTTCCCAAAAGAAAAGAATAATTAAAAATAAATAAATAAGATACCAGTCTGGCCTTATATAGTAGAGTTGGAGTCCTGGTGTGGTGCTGTAGACTAAGCATTGAACTGCTGACAGAAAGATCAGTGGTTCAAGCCCACCATCTCCTCCTTGGAAATGCTATACAGCTACATATTGGAATCAATTTCACGATACTTACCAACAACATCATAGCAGAGTGTCTGCCCTCATTAAACAGGGTGGTCCGTGTTCTCCACCTGTTTGAGAACTAGATATAAAACAACCTTTTTCATCTGATTTAAAGATACATTTCATGACATTCTCTTCTTTTCATGAGATTCATGAAGTTCTATGGAGAATGTTTATTTTGCCTCCTGTTGTGCACTTAGCTGTTGTTGTTAAGTGCCTTCCAGTTGATTCTGACCCATAACCACCAATATAGGGTTTCCAAGGAGCAGCTGGTGAGCTTGAACCACCAACCTTGCAGTTCAAATGACTTTGCAGTCTGACGCATTAGCCCACAGTGCCACACCAGGTCTCCTGTGAACTTACTAGCTACCATTTATTTTATGTAAAACTTGGCTCACTGAAATAAAATGAAGCACAGAAACACATAGAAGCAACTGAACAACATGAACAATCGCTGGTGTAGTTCCCTTGACTTTCAGTTAGAAACAATTATCCTTAACGTCTCTTACACAACAAAATAAGATGAGATCTAAACACAATTTTCAAAGTTGAAGGAGCATCAATTTACAACTCATGTATTGGTGGTGATGTAGAGTGGTTGAGAACTTTGGAAATTGTCCCGAAAAAGTATCTTGATTGATTAGCAATCTGCATGAACATAAGAAGAGGACTGAAAATAGCAGAACACGAGCTGTGTATTTTCCTGTCTCTTAAGGTATTGTAACTTAGGAAGAGAAAAAAAGAACATGTCTTGTTCTCTTAAAATATATTTCGCTAAAGTACCACAGTCTGAGGGCATTGTGCCCAGTTATAATAAAAGCCACATGGTTACAAAGTATGCCATGGCTGAGATGTGCCAGGGGCCGAGCTAATGGCTTCCCACAAATAACAATCATCCCATTGGCCGAGTGTCTCCCCTACTGTAGCATTGTCACATCGCAACAATGCGCCTTTGCCTGCGGACACATAGGCCCAATGGCTGGCACTGCTGGTTTCCATGAAAAGTGCCTCTGTCTTTTGTTCTCAGTCAAGCTTTGTTTTTAAAGTTTAGGGAGGGAGGCTTATGTCGAAATATGGGACAATAATGTGTGTTATACACTATTGTCAGTAATATTGTGGGTCACCATGATATCACATTTTCAATTCTACTATGCTCTGAAATGCTTTCCTCACCCCTTAGCCCCGCAATTGTGATTCACTCAATTCAAATATCACTTCCTCTCAAGTCTTCTAGGACCACCAGCCAGAGTTAGCTTGTTGATGTTTGTCACTCCAGCTTGTTGATGTTGCATAATTCCTAGGTATCTTGAGCTGGAGTCAACAGAGAAGAGGATATGTTTTAAAATGCTTAGAAAAATTATAGAACTGAGCCAAATAAGCAGAGATCAATATACTTGAGGGAGCCCTAGTGCATAGTGAATTGGGATGTTAGCCGTAAGGTTTGTGGTTCAAATCCACCAGCTGCTCCACAGGAGAAAGGTGAGGTTTTCTGTTCCCATAGAGATTTGCAGTTTTGGAAACTGTTCTGGGTCTCTATGCATCACACAACAACAATGACAACAATATATTTTGACAATATGTCATTTGTGTTTTATTATTTGGGACTTGTACAAATCATTGGCAACTCCCCTACTAGTATAGTAAAAGCAGATGACTTTCTGTTTTTGAGATAATATGTCTTTCTTATTGTCTAAACCATTCTGAATTTTCTTTACCACTACCTGCAGCCCAATACATTCTAGTGGACACAAAGGAAAATTCAGAATGGCTTATATAAGAAAAATATATTATCTCAAAAATAAGAAGTCTACATTCCCACCCCCTCCACACACA
>NW_006408647.1:2513957-2564416 GCF_000296735.1 Chrysochloris asiatica
TTACATCTCCAAAGGGCACATTCTGCAAGTCTGCTCCTGGCCACCAGTTCTTAGTCCTTCTCTTCTTAGTTGATGAATCTAGAGTCCTCAGCTGCTCCCCCTCTCCATGCCGCCATCTCTGCCTCCATCTTTGGCGCTGCTGCTTCTCTGGATAAGGTCCCGCATTGGGATTTGACTCTTGAATGGGCAACTAAGAGTGTCTGCTACATATACTCAGTGGAAATGCTATGTCCATATTTCCATATTACTTTCTGTAGAAGCTGATAAACTGTTCAAGATGTAAAATCTTAATTTGTGACAGAGGCAGTTTTTCATATTAAAGTTTAGTCATCATTGGATAAGGTCAAGACAAATAGAAAATCCATTCAAACTGGTAAAAAAAAGCCCTAGTACTTGGCCAATCAAATTCAGTTCCCCACATCCCCTCCCCAAATGAAGATAACTTAATACTATAAAAGTTGAGAGGTTATTCCATTGAGGGAGCTGTTTCTTGAGATGAGGGAGTAAGAAGGAGCCAGTTATGAAGTGAAAAAGACTGATAAAATTGTATGGCTTACATGAGCAGAAAGAGAATGGCAGCGGTGACGGTTGAAATAGGGCCGGGGCAGACTATTAGGAGCCTTGGATGTTCTAGCCAGGGGTTGAGGTTTCATTGTAAATTCAGTGGGAAGCCACTGAAGGATGAAACAGGGACTCTATAGGATCACTATGAGGCAGAATGGACTCAATGGCAGCGGATCAGTGGTTATAATGTAACAAGGGCCCTAATAGCTCAAATGTTTGCAGTAGACTATGAACCCAATGGTTGGTGGTTTAAACTCACCCAGTGGTGCTTCAGAAGAAAGGCTTAGCTGGCTCTCTCCTTCTGTAAAAATTACAGCCAAGAAAACCAATGGAGCCATTGTATTTGGAAACACATGGCGATACCATGAGCCAGAATTGATTGAACATCAACAAATTTGGTGAGGATGTCAACAAGCTTTGTCCCCTAACAGTCTTCTAGATCCTAGAAGGGGATGCTGTCCCTTAAGACAGTAAAAGAATGGGCAGGCTCATCGCTACCCCACAAGACTGGAAGCCTCCCTTTCAGTCATGCTGAGGTTTGCAAACTCTGGGGCACACTCTCAGGGGTTCACTTCACGAAGGCTCTCCTCTCCATTTCTAAGTCCTTTCACATTTGGGATTACATTGCTGAGCACATACCTTCCAGAACGGATGCTCTCCTTTTTCTTTAACACTTCCTTAATAAAAATTTCATATGACAGTTTCTCCTTGAGATTTTTCCCTCCACATTTCCAACACCCTTCTCATCTGTGCTTATGTAGAATTTAACACCTTACAGGGCATTGAAAAACAGTGTTAGAGCAGAAGTATGTACATGCTTTGGGGAGTTCAGGGAAGTGAGCATTTTGTCTGCTTGGGTAGGCTTTCTGGAGACACCTGAATAGATGAAAAGAGCTGATACTGGAGAAGGGAGACTTAAACCAAACCAAACCCACTATCATTGGTTGATTCAGACTTAGAGACTCTGTACAGGGTTTCTGAGGTTGTAAACCTTTACGGAAGAAGAAAGTCTTTCTCCGGTACAGTGACAGGTAGTTTTGAACTTTCAAACTGTCATTAGCAATCCACTACTTAGCCTACAGGGTTACTATGGCTCCTTGTATGTTATCTTCCACTCTATCCACTGCCATCAAGTCAGTTCTGACACATGTTGATGTTATGTGCCATGGAGTCGATACTGATTCATAGTAACCTTGTATAGGGTTTCCCAGAGTGGCTGGTGGGTTTGAACTGCCTCCCTTGTGGTTAGCAGTCCAGTGTTTATGTGACAGTACCATACCAGGTCTCCTTCTGACACATAGTAACCCTTTATAGGGTTTCCAATCTTTATGGGTACAGATAGCCTCAACTTTCTCCTGAAGAGTGACTGGTAAGTTTGAACTGCTGAACTTGTGATTAGCAGCTCAGTGCCAAACTACAGCACCATAATTAAGTAACCACTTAACTATTAACTGAAAGTTTGTTGGTTCAAACTTACCCAGAGGCACCTGTGGGAAAACAAGCTTGGCAATGTGCTTCCAAAAGGTCACAGCCATGGATAATCCTGAGGAGCAATTCTCTAATGTGCACACGTAGTGTTGTGATGAGTTATGATTGATCTCGGAGTCCTCTGTGGCATTGTGGGTTAATGCGCTGGATTGCAAGGTCAGTTTGAACCAAAAGGTCGGCGTTCAAGTTTGCCAGCTACTCCTCAGGAACACTATACAGGGTAATTATGAGTCAGAGCCAACTCACAGCACTTAACAAGAACAACAGTACATACATGTGTCACCATGAGGCAGATTTGATATTCAACAGCGGCAACTACAAAGAAGAAAAAGTGATAACCAGGGATAGCGCTGTTGAAGGCTGCTAGAGGAATCCAAGGAGTCCTGGTGTGGCACTCTGGATTAATGTGCTAGACTACAAAGTCGGTTTGATCTGCAAGGTCGGCGGTTCAAGATCACCAGCCGTTCCTTGGAAACCCTATACAGGGTCACTATGGGTTGGAACCAACTCAACAGCACTTAACAACAACAACAGGAATCTAAGTCAGTCCAGATGAGGAAGAATAGGATTAAAGAAGTAAAAAGATATTCAGGGGATAAAACCAGAATGATTGGACAGAGTTTGCAGAAAACCCCTCTCACTCCACAGAGATGGTTCTCAAGTTGAAATAAAAAGATCATCAAAGTTCATCAAAGGCATCTACCCCTGCCTTTCATGATTTCTTTTGGGTCATTGATGAAAAGCAAGTAGAATCGTTTATGGTTTTTACAACAAAGCACTGAAACGGTTTATGAGCTCTTGCTTACAGATTACAGAATACTTCCAGGGTAAATGCAAATTATTGTGCTTCATCTGTGTCTGTTTCCCCCATCAATAGCAATCCAGTCTTCTAAGTATAGTTAATGTTAGAAGTTGAGACTGTTTACCTGATGTCGTTTCTTTTCTCTTTTCATTGTGAAGTATATTCGGTGCTCTTCGAACTGGTGCTTATATGGTGTACATTTTGATGACCAAAGGCCTGAAGCAGTCAGTTTGTGACCAGAGTTTTTACAATGGACCTGTCAGCAAGTTCTGGGCATATGCATTTGTGCTAAGCAAAGCACCTGAATTAGGTGAGTGTCTTCTCGCCTTCCTTTTTCTCCTTCTTGCTCTTTGTAGCTACTTGTATATCTACAACAGTGGTTTAAAAATAATAATAATAATTTTTTTTTGAAGGTCCTATTTTGTTCATTGCAAGGAAGTTACAATGATTGAGTTTGAGTTCTTGGCTGACTTTCACTTTGTTTTTCTCTCCCCACTCCTTCCCTTCTTTTAAATAATTGTATATTGTGTATATTAAAAGAGTAAAATCATTTACATAGAACATGCAGATTTTTAAGCATAACTAAAAATATGCTTCCAGAGGCTTGTAAAATATACACAGCCTCTTCTTTAAGGGCCATTAACAGCTGAGCTAATATTAGAATATGGAGAGGAAAGAGCAACAAAGCTGTTTCCAAGTCCCACATCTAAACATGCTTTCAACTCTGGAATTAGGCATCAGATTAGGAAATTAAGCTTTTCATTTGGGTATCCTCGTGTTCTCATTAACAATTGCTATGGGATGTTCTCTGGTACTGTTTGATTTTAATCATCAAAGAGATGGGCCAGAGGGAAAGAGAATGTAGTTCACCTTCCAGAAATTAATAGAAAATACTGGCTATCCTTGTAGATACAGAAGATTTTTTCCTTTACCTCTTTAGAGATCTTGAATATAAGTGTGGCACAGGTTAGCAGAAGCAGTCAAAAATATAAATGACAAGGATTTGACATAGGGACAGTTCTCTAGGAAAATACTTTTATTGCTAGAAAATAGAGATTTACCAGTGATAATAAACTCATGGAGTTTATCCATGAGCAGTGGGGGCAACCATCCCACAAACTGGTATGCATTCTTAGGGAGAACCTTGGCACACTATGACTTTCTTAGTTTTTTTTATCCGAAGATAGAAATTGTATATATTTAATTCAAAATCCTTATAGTATTTATTATACATCCTTAGTTTCCCTAAAAAGAGGTTAGATGTTGGAATTTCATTTTAAGTCGAGTCCTAGTGTGGCACTTTAAGATAAAACACTGGGACCACAGAATCGGTTTGAATTGCAAGGGCGGCAGTTCAAACTCACCAGTGGCTCTTTGGCAACCCTTTACAGGGTCACTACAAGTGTGTATTGACTCAACAGCAACCACAACGTAATATAAACTACTTGACAGTCTTTCTGTAAGATGCGCTTCCTTCTTGTCCTATTCATGTAGGATCTGTGGTCTCTGATATGTGGGTTATCTACTTTCCAGTGCATGCTATACATCTGCCGCTGCCTATGACTAGCTGACAACTGTTCTGAACTTTAGTTTTGACTACTGTCTTACCATGTTAAAGGTAAAGGAAAAGCAGCAGTAGAAAACTTGTTCTGAAAAACTTTCCTAAGAGGGAGAGGAATACAAGGATAGACTCTCTACTCAATTACAAATAACTAGATAATTATCACACACACATGGCCTATGAAAACTGCCTCAGAGTGAAATGCATCTGTATGGATTCCTTCATTCACTTACTCCATAAATTTGCATTAATCACCTACTATGGGCCAGCTTTTAATGCAGCTGGTACAGAATGATTACTTTATCTATAAGAAACTTTATTATATGAATGTTATGAAATAGGTTTTTTTTAGTATTTGAACTGAGATTATTGGTGCAAACTTAGAGAAGTGATTTTCTAACTTTGATTTGTAGACAACGCTGGAATTTAAATTTTTAGGAATTTAGCATTGCATTTTGTGTTGTGATTTTATAGATAATCTTTTTTAAATGACCATGTTGAATATATTATTGTCATAATAATTTTGTTAAATTTGACTCCACTATGGAAAGGGAGTCCTGGTGTGGTACTGTAGGATAAGCACTGGACTGCTAACATAAGCTTGGAAGTTCAAACATACCAGTTGCTTCTCAGGGTCACTATGAGTTGGAACCGACTTGGTGGCACTTAACAACAAGTTACATTCATAGATTTTATGAGTTGGAACATTTGTTCTTAAACGGGGGTTGGCCCAAGAATGTATATGCCTTATTGTTGAGGTTCTACAACTTTTTTAAAAAAGCCATTAACTCATACATTATTAAATTTAAGAATTATACAGGTGGAAAAATGTTTATCCCACCCCTTGACTTTTAATTTATGCCACTCTGGTGTATGAGGGACTTCAAAAAGTTCTTGGAAAATGAAACTCAAAGATAATAGAATTTTTCATTAATGTTTTTGAAGCCCCTCATTTTTCAAGTATCCTCTTTAATCTAGTTCTCAGTCTTTCTTAATATGGGATTGACAAAAATAGAGGAATGTGGTAAATGCCTGAAACATGTTTTCCCCTACATGCTATCCTTAATACTTTTAGAGTTTTCAGCTCTTACTACTCTTAACAATGTTTATAAACTAAAGCAAAAACAGAAAATACATGCATTTGTAGCAGAGATGTTTTTGATCCATAAGCCTCAAAGAAAAAACCTTCAAGATATTTTGTTGTTGTTGTTAAGTATCGTGGAGTTGGTTCTGACTCACAGTGACCCTGCAGAGGGTTTTCGAGGCTGTAAATCTTTACAAGAGCATAAAGCCTCATCTTTCTCCCACGGAACCACTGGTAGTTTCGAACTGCTGAACTTGAGGTTGGCATCCCTACTTGTAACCACTATGCTACCAGAGCTCCTTAAGGTATTATTTTAGAAATACCTTTCTCCTGAAAGAGCTTCTTAATCTGTGATCCAGGCTCTTCATTTGTATTGGAGGGGTTTGAGAATAAAAATAGTCATTGCTACTTCTTTCAGGGATCCTTAATTGAAATATCAGTCTATCGATAATGATAACTTTCTACTTGTATTCTAAATTTAAATCAAAGTTTTAGGTTGATAGAGATAGATCCTAACAGAACTATTAGCTCAACATTCAGAGATATTAATGCTATCATCCTGTATCTCATTATTTTGTTGGTTTGATGACATTAATGAATCACCCGTATCTTAGTCTAGGCACAAATGTGCCAGTCTCCACTACCTCATGTTCTTGTTAGGTGTGGTCGAGTGAGTTTTCAACTCATAGCAACCCTATGTGACAAAGTAGATCTGCCCCATAGGGTTTTCTAGGCTGTAATCTTTACAGAGGTAAACATCATGGTTCCATACAATAAGCACTGGATAGCAAACTACAAGGTCTTCAGTTTGAGCCTACCAGCCGCTCTCTTGAAGAAAGACAAGACTTTCTGCTCCCATGAAGATTTGAAGCCTCAGAAACCTTACACCGAGTCATTCTGAGTTGGAACTAGCTCTACAATACTTAATAAAAGCAGCAACAATCTTTACGGGTACATTTCACCAGGTCGTTCTCCCATGTAGCCATTGGGTAGGTTTGAATCCTCAACCTTTCAATTAACAGTCAAGCGCTTAGCCATTGTGCCACTAGGGCCTCTCACTGCCCTACTACAACAGTGTAATGGAACACCAGTCTTTCTTCTTGAGCCCAAAGAGATCCACAAGTCAAGTCCACCACGTATAGCTGATTATAGCTCCATGACATTACACTCCCATTCCGTTCCTTGGAGAGAATCCTCATTCACCAGAATAGTTTGTAGATTGGATACACAGTAATCCATCCTGTCACAATTAAAATAGGGATTCTAGTGTTGACAGTGGTGCAAAGAGTTGGTGGGGGCAAGGGGAGTGGAGAATCAACAATATCCTAATATTGACACAGTGAGTCTAGTTAGTAACTCAAAATCTTCAGGTCGTTTAAGATCCATTACATAGATATTTTCATATCTTGTGAGCCCTTTCTGCAGTGAAAAATAATGATAGATTTCTCTTCAGTTTCCCAATCATGGCACTCATTTGACATTGGCCTTCCAGAGATAACTGCTGAGTCAAAATAAATCCCAAATCCCATGCAGTTTGAGCGTGTCTGAGACAGTCCACATTTAGAGAGTGTACATGTTGCAATCCAGATTCCTTTTCTTTCATTTTGGTGGTTAAATTCTGGCTAAGTTTTTCACACATAGAAAACCTTCTCACTAGCATTTATTTAATTAAGAATGATTTAGCCATTTAAATAATTTAGAGCTTTTCTTATTTTTAAACCCTAAGTCCTTCCTTCCTTGTATCGAAGTTTCGGGACTTCTTTATGAGGATCAGGAGTTTATGAGCAAAGCAGATAATTCCTCATAGTCAAAATATTGAAGCTCTATTTTCCCCAAGGGGAAAAAAAAACAAACCAAACCCTCACACGCCTTAAGTTTTCACTAAACTCCAATGCAAGAAGGGCTTTCTGTTTCAGCAGAAACAGTGAGCTCATTACAGTGAATTGTAGGGTTATAATCTACTAGAACAAATGAGGAGAAGAGAGCCACCAACCTGCTTCATGTGTCAAAATCTTTGAGCACCTACTGTTGGAATTGTATTAAAACCTGCTGAGAGTTAGTTCTGCTGAATCTTGGAAACATCTACTATGTGTGTACATCCCTGCTCAGTTGGACTTGTCATTGTTTTTGAACCTCTGACTCAGCCATGCTCCAGCTAATTCTGTGAAGATGAGCACAACCATCCGTTATAAACCACACACTCAGAGCATGCTGGGGATTTCCAAATGCCAACAGATTTCTCCATAGCTGCATAGAAACCTGCACTTACCAGGCAAACAGGCAGGGAGGCATAGTTCAGAGGAGGTAAACTTGGGTACAAGGAAGATCCTTTCTGCAAAGCTAGCTTTTGACTGCAGATAGCTGAAATAATGCCAGACAGATCATGGTGGAAAAGGAAAGGAACCAAGGAAGCGTCACAATCAAAATGTTCAAAAGTCAAAAGTCTAATTGCTTATACTTGACCAAATAATTGACATAATGCCTACTGAACCTTTGGCACAGAAAGACTGGTTGGCCAGCATCGAATGCACAGGCTCTAGGATATTTTGCATTTCTAGGTCATTCTGTAGTTTCTGGCAAGCCGGTAAATAACTATGCTTGGCATGATGCTGGGTCCTGACAATTCAAATGTGTTGCAGTATAGCTTCCCCAGGGGGTATCTGTAAGTCCCTCTGGAACCTTGTCAGTTTCTTCTCACCTGAGGGAAACTGCCATTCTCTGAGTCAGCAGTCTTGGAATAATGACCTTGATAAGGCATTGCAAGTGTTATATCTGAGAAGCTTTAGAACCATTACTGGGAGATCCTTATCTTCATTACTCCATGTACCATCCTACATAATTGCTCTGTAAAAGAATTCTCAAGTGAATTCAAAGTAATTTTATTTTGAAGAGTTCATGACATTCTACCAACCAAGTAATTACAAACATTGAATATACCACAGACTTGTAGAAAAATGAACAAATCTGTCTTGGAAGACTATACAGTTACAATAATCAAAGACTATCAGACTATACAGTTACAATAATCAAACAGCCTGGAAAAGAATTGAGAGTGTTGCAATAATCCCACACATCTATATTTAACAGATTTTTGACACGGGTGCTAAGTCTATTCAATGGAGAAAGAAGAGTCTTGTCAATAAATGGTGATGGTAAAATTGGATTTCCAGATGCATAAAAATAAAATAGGATATGTATCTCATACCATATTTAAAAAAAAAATTCAAAATGCATCAAGGTAATAAATGTGCAAACTAAAACTACAAATTTTTAGAAAAAAAAAAAGAAAACAGAGGCAATACTGTCAGACCCAGCTTTTAGCATAATCTAGCATAATGGCAAAGAAAAGATAAATAATTGGGGCCAAATAATCAATTACAAAAGGAAAAATATTGCATGGCCTCAATTATGGGGAAAGATTTTTTAAAAATTAGAGAGGGAGCAAAGTGTATTAGTAGCTATCAGGGGCAGGGAGGAAAGAAGGTTAATTATTATAGAAATATGTTGATAAGGATACGGTTGGACATCCAATTATTGTAATTATTGCCAATATGTTGTACCTCTGTAAAAAGTTGAATTGGCAAAAGTGTGTGATAAATTTATTTATGACAATGACAAAAAAAACAACAAGAAAGAATAGCTTCTGGGGCTGATTGTGTACAGTCAAAAACCTTTATAGGATTTGGATTGTTGGGTTGAAGGTTTGGGGTCATGGTTTCTTTGGAATCCTGGTTAATTGGCCTAATAACATATTTAGTGCATCTGTGCTACCTCCTACTCGGATGTGTAGTGCCTGTGGTTTTAAAAGTTTGCAAGCAGCCAGTTAACACATAATAATTGTTCTCTATTTGTACGGTGCTAACTGAAACGTTAGTGGTTAAAACCCACTAGCTACTCCTTGAAAAACCTATGCTGGGCCACTATGGTTGGGAACCAGCTGGACGACACTTAACAACAACAACAAAGGAAGATGGAGAATCAGGACTAGGAGGAGGATGCAGAGTATCTGGTTAACTCCTATCATGAATAACTACCTCCTTTGCCATGAGACCAGAACTGGTTGCTGCCTGCCTACCATTAGTGAACATCTTAATCAAAGATTCCATAGAAGAATCCTAATCAAAAGAGGGGAAATGTAGAACATAATTTCAAATTTTCAGGGACTCTAGAATGTTAGGAGTCATGGAGAGTTGATAAACCCTGAAACTATCACTATGAGATCATCTTTAAACTTTAAACCAAAAATATTCCCTGAAGTGGTTTTAAAACGAAATAGTAGTTTAGCATAACTAGTAAAATAAACATCTGCCTTGAGCTGTATGCTCTTTTAAAAACCATCTATATGGAATCAAATTGACTTCAGCAACACGAAAGTTTAGATAGTAACTCTAGGGGCCAGTGAGTTTGTTAATGGGAAGGGATAACTCAGAGAAGAATAGGTACACAACTCAAGAATGTCATCAGTATCTCTAAATGGTACATTTAGAAACTGTTAAGTATGTGTTTAGTTGTGTATGTTCTCAATAGTAGCAACAGAATAAATAAAAATGTGTGTGTGTGTGTGTGTGTATAATAATAAAAGCACAGCCTGAATGCTTCTTAGCACGTCTACATATTTTGGACGTGTTATTATCAGAAGGGACCAATAGTTGGAGAAGGACATCATGGTTGGTAAAGTAGAAGGTCAGTGAAAATAGAGGAAGCCCCTGTAGGGGACTCACACAGTGGCCTCAATAATGGGCTGACCATATTAATGATTGTGAGGGCAGTGCAGGACTCAGCAGTCTTTGGTTCTGTTGTACATAGGGCTGTTAGGAGTCAGAACCAACTCAGTAGCGCTTAACAACAATTAAAGCAAATAAACGAATACTTCTTATTGTACGGTATCTGTCTCCACCTGTATTATTCCAACCATGGTCACCAGAACCTTTAAGTCTTTCTAAGACCCATCAGTCCCAGTCCTTCCTTAGAGCCAAGTGTAGCTATGCAGTCTCAGAGGGAGGAAATTTTATGGCTCACTGGGCTCTCCACTAGTTCTCTTTGGGTCTGAATAAATTTCAGAAAACGAGAAGCCTTGTTATTATACAAGAAGAAGTCAAGTTTTAATTAATCCCATACAAATAGTCCTGGTGTGGCACTGTAGGAAAGCACTGTTAACCACAAGGTCAGCTAACCACAAGGTCAGCAGTTCAAACGCATCAGCTGCTCCTTTCCAAACCCTATACGTGATCACTATGACGGCACTTACCAACAATAACAACAAGGTTATTAGATTTTCCTGCATCTGATAGTCATAGAAAAAGGAACCATCATCACTCACCTGCATAAATTCTGTTTCTGTTCCACACCCAAGCGTCTGTTCCCGTTTTTCTTCACTTGTTAATGAATTGGGTTTTATTATTATTATTGCATTTGCCCATGATGGGGATGCACCAAATTTATTTTTTCTTCATTCCTCTTTATAAAACTATGCTACAATATATTTCCCAGACTCCTTAGACTTTTCAAGGAATCATTACAGAAAAATACCATTGTTACTGAACCTAATTCTAGTTTCCACTAATATGAATTTTCCACTTCTTTCTTCAAAGCGATATTTTTATAAGGTCCTTGAAAGCTTTTTATAGTTGACTCCATAAAAAAACTAGAGTCGTTTCGAATTTTTCATCACATGATTCATTATTAAAAGCTTGCCTACTACCCTCTTCAAGGATAGTACTTCTGGTAGCGTAGTAGTTATAAATCAGGCTGCGAACCTTAAGGTCAGCAGTTCGAAACTACCAGCCACTCCGTGGGAGAAAGATGAGGCTTTCTGCTCCCGTAAAGATTTACAGCCTCAGAAACCCTGTACAGGGTCGCTATGGGTCGGAACTGACTCAACAGCACTTAACAGCAACATTACCCTCTTCAGCAAATGTTTGTGTAAAAAATGTCATTTATTTTTTTATCTCTTTTTGCCTTTTGTTTACATTTTGTTTTGCCTGTTGCCATATGGGAAGGCTTCACATTTTACAGGGAATGCACAAAGACAAGTGTTGGAGGGGCACTTTTGTGTTGAAGTGGAGATCAGTTACAATGGTGTTGCTGCATACCTCTTTCTCTTAGTTGCTATCTGATCTGAGACAAGTCAGTGGAGCCCTGCAGGTGATATTTTCCTAAAATATATGGTCAAATAGAACATGATTACTGCTGTCTCTTCAGATGAAAAAAATTAATGGGATTTTACGTAAAATACCTTCTTAAAAGTAGCATTTATTCAGTGCTTACTATCTGCCAGGAGATCATGTCAATGACCCTATTTAACCTTCATACAACTCTGAACTACTTATTTTCTTAAAAGATTTTTAAATGTTTTATCTGTACATGTGCAATTCAGTGATGTTAATTACATTTCCCATATTGTGTATCCATCACCACTTTCAATTTCCAAACTAACTCCGAACTGATTTTATTATGTCCATTTTTCAGATGAGGAAAAGTTAAGTGAAGGTATGTCACTTGCTCAAGGTCACAGAGCTAGTAAACACTGATTTAAGATTCAAACCCACTCAACCTGGCTTTCAAAGGAGCCCTGGCAGCACAAGGGTTAAGAGTTTGGTTGCTTAAGAACGCTCAAACTTTCATTTGACCTCGCTTCGATGGCTTGATGATCATAACTTCACTAGAGGAAGATAAAGAAATCTGATACAGGAAGCAAGTGTTAAACTGCTACAATTTGGTGAACTTGACCTCTACTTATGGATATGATGTTGTTGTTGTTAAGTACTGTGGAGGCAGTTCCAACTCATAGTGACCCTGCACAGGGTTTCTGAGGCTGTAAATCTTTATGGGAGCAGAAAACCTCCCTCATCTTTCACTCGCAGAATGGCTGGTAGGTTTGAATTGCCAACCTTGAGGTTAGCAGTCCGATTCGTAACCACTATGCTTACCAGTAGCTTGAAATGCCAACCGAGAGGAAAGGAGTGTTCACATCAAGGATCAAGCTTATCTCTTCAGTACACAGCCGGGATAGGGACAGGTAGCTGGGACATTGGCTACCTAAAATGGGGTGGGGGGCAATAAAAGCACGAAGTGACTGACTTACAAGTTCTCAAGAGGGAATTTAGTTTCAGAGCAAGGGGGGGAAGTAGAATTCCTACTGAATAGTTTTCCTCTTGTCTAGATGGCTATGGTGAAAGGAGATGGGGATAGGATTCTTTTGATTCAATAGTGAGTAATTGTTATCATGACTAACTGCGATTGTCACAACTGTAAAAGAAGTAGTAACAAAAATGGGGGAGTAGTTAATCTTACATTTCATGAACAGAGGAACTTAGTACCATTAAGAGGGAACAGCATGAGTGGAACACTGGACCCTAACCAGAGAAGCAGTGACACCAGAGGCAGAGGTGATGCCATAGAGAGAGAGCAGCTGAGGACTCTAGACTCATGGAGAGAGAAAGGCTGTGTGCTAGAGGGCAGGAGGCTAGCTTGCAAGATGTGCTCCTTGACTGTTCAAATGATTATATATTCCTGCGTGTTTTTGTGGACACCAATAAATAAACAAACAAAGTGGGGAGGGAAAAAAAAAAAAGAATTTGGTCACTTACTGAAAGGCTGGCAATTCAAGCCCACCAGCCACTCCACAGGAGAACACCTGTAATCTGCTCCCATAAAGATTTCATCTGAGGAAACCCTATGGGACAGTTTCCTCTCTCTAGGGTGACTGAGAATCTTACATTTTAGTTCAAGGTATCTACTCTCTTGCAAAAGTATAAATTATTATATGATGGTCAGAGGATGCATGTACATTTTTTTTCTTCTTTGTCTTTCAGGAGATACAATATTCATTATTCTGAGGAAGCAGAAGCTGATCTTCTTGCATTGGTACCACCACATCACTGTGCTCCTGTACTCTTGGTACTCCTACAAAGACATGGTTGCTGGGGGTGGTTGGTTCATGACTATGAACTATGGCGTGCACGCTGTGATGTACTCTTACTATGCCTTGCGGGCAGCAGGGTTCCGAGTCTCCCGGAAGTTTGCCATGTTCATCACCTTGTCCCAGATCACTCAGATGGTGATGGGCTGTGTAATTAACTACCTGGTCTTCTCCTGGATGCAGCAAGACCAGTGTCATTCTCACTTTCACAACATCTTCTGGTCTTCTCTCATGTACCTCAGCTACTTTGTACTCTTCTGCCATTTCTTCTTTGAGGCCTACATCGGCAAAATGAGGAAAACAATGAAGGCTGAATAGTGTTGGAACTGAGGAGGAAGCCGTAGCTCAGGGTCATCAAGAAAAAAAAAAATAGACAAAAGAAAATGGCACAAGGAATCACATATGGTGCAGCTAAAACAAAACAAAACATACGAGCAAACACAAAACCCAAGGCAGCTTAGGGATAATTAGGTTGACTTAACCCAGTAAGTTTATGATCCTTATGTGGTGAGGACTCACTGAGTTCACCTCCATCTCAAAGGAGTGCTGCTGGAAGACCCCATCCCCTCTTTTATGTATCAACTCTAGGACAAATGAGAACACAAGTGAGACAGAGACAGAGAGACAGAAACAGAAGTCAAACAAAGGCTATTAACACAATATGAAAAAATGTATTTACTGTTACGTTTCTCTAAGGATGAAAGCATTTTACTTTAAAAAAACAAAACTGTGTGAGAACACATATACATACAATCCTTCTTATTCTTTTTCAGTACTAAACTGGAGCCAATAGAAAAGAGAAAAATGAAGAGACACAGGGTGTGTATCTAGAACAATAAATGTCTTTGCAGAATTCAAACCTTTTTAAGAAAGATTAGCAGTCATAGCCCCAATCCATGGAGGAAAAAAGATGTCTTAATCATCTCTTAAGGAGCCCTGGTATTGCAGTGGGTTAAGTGTTAGGCTGCTAACCGGAAGGTGGGTGGTTTGAACCTACTCCCAGTCAAGTGGGAGAAAGATGAGGCAGCCTGCTTCTATAAAGATGTACAGCCTGGCCACCTGTATGGGGTAGTTCTACTAGGTCCTGTAGGGTCACTATGAGGCAGGATCATCTCACAGGAACAGTTCTGTCTCGGAGCATTTCTGGTAGGTAAATCACAATTTCTACTCTTAAATGAGCATTAGCCTTTGTCCATTGGCTCCAGGCTTTTGAACAGAAAAACAGAATGGAAAAGATAAAAACTCTGTTGAAAGACTTCAACCAAATAATTTGAAAGTGGATATTGTACTGTCTGTAAAGGAGGTTTGGGGAAACACCATTCCTGAGCTGAGAAAAGGGAAAAGATGGTGGGAGAGTGAGGTGAGGCCATGATTCTATAAAGCAGACAGCTCCTCCCTGTCTGACTTCATACATACATATAACCTTCCAGATGAAACCCTGTGGTACAATCCACATTTTCTATAGTTTGTGAATTTCAAAAAGAAATCTGCAGGGCTCTTCGTGACATGCGTGAACACTGTGTTTTTGCATCATCTGCATTTGCTCCGCTAAGCAATGTAGAGGTGTTTAAAGTGCCCTCTGCTGGTCAAGTGGAAATACTTCAACATAGCAAGTGTGGCTGCAACAGTTTGACAACAAAGGGCCCCCCTATAGACTTACTATAGTTTTAAATGAGGTAAATATCCATCGTTTTCTTTTTGAAACCAAATTAGAAGACAGCCTGCTTCAAGTCAGCTTCAGAAATATTTTAAAGGGAATTATGCTCTGGAACTCAGAAAATCAATTTATTAAGAGCCATATTCTTTAAAAACAACAAACAAAAATGCTAGATTATATTATCTGTACTATCTCAGTCCTTTGCAAGCCAAATAAATGTGTAAAATGTTCCTAGTATTTCAAAGACAATTATGTAAAGTTGTTCAATGTGATATGATAGTATTCTAATTGGTTAAGTAGCTTAATGATTAGACACACTAGATGAAAAGATTTGGGGCTACCACACTGCATAGATTATTCACGCATAACCACACATATATGCACACAGATGTGGGGTACACTGAACTTCAAAGCCCAAATGAATAGAAACACATTTTCTGGCTAACAACAAGAAAAGAAACTTGTTTGTGTTCTTGCTTTATTGGAGCGTGTACAGTAAAAGGATTTTCCAAAATTATTTTTTTTATTATTTTAGCTTTAACTGTGCTGTCATTCATGAAACAGAGCCACTCTGCTTTTCTGTCAGAGATGACAAGGGCTTTTTCAGCATCTCGCATATGTGTGGAATCTTAAAAGAATAAAAGTTTTATTCCATTCTGTGTGAATGGCTTGAACTATGAACAAAGAATCCATGTAAACCAAGTTATGGCTGGTAGACCTGGGGGAAGGTGTGAGCAGGAAGGAAGCTGTTACATCTGTGTTAACTTATTGTCTACAGTCTGTGATGACTTGATATTGGTTCATGGATGAGAAATAATCGATATGGCGGAATGTACTGAAACTGACAGGAGCTGGAAAGACCGGTTCTGCAGTAAAAAACAACTAGTAGGAATTTAGGATTCCAATAATGTTATTTTGAGCTTTGAAAATACTTGATACTGTGCAATAAGCTTTTTTTTCTTCCTTATAACAGAAAATGAGCAGAGTCATTAAAACGAGGTAAAGGCAAAATAACAGTTGACTTGGAGTTTAATTAAGAGACCAGTTAGAGACTCACCTGGTTGATTTAACTTAATTATTTAATTTAATGCTTTGTCATTGTTCCTTTACTGTAGGTTAGAATAAAGAAATGAGCAGAAATCTTAAGTAGATCCCCAAAGATGGTTCCAAAGCACTTCCATCTTGGTATTGGTTTTGTAAGTTGTGTTCACTTGTGAAATGATTTAGGTTTTTTGTTTACAGGTTGAAATGTGTAATAAATAGTTTTAAATTAGATAAATATATCTAAAAGCATTTCTGATGTTTATCATGGCAAAGGAAAAAAACAAACACATTTTAAAGATCCAAATTCTGGTTCTACTCATTTAATACAATGTTTTGTAACATCCTAATAACTGCTTCATATCAAGATATGAAGCTGGATCACCAGCCCATGGCAAATCCGAAACCTACCAGAGAATCAACTGCCACATAGAAAAACCTGCTATTAGTTAACATTCCAGAAAATCTTGGGCTGGCAAGTTTTTATAGCTGCCCCACTATGCTGCAATAGATTATCTTTCTATTAAAGATGTTCCACTACATTCTGATGAAAACATCATTCCTGAATAAAAATGAACCCTGACTTCATGTGTTTGTACATGCACTTTTATGCACTGGGTCTGAGCATCACCCATGAGTTTGTGTTGTAAAACAGTTTGAGAAGTAGGGGATCTATCTGGATCTTCTAGTTAGATTATGAGAGAAGGAATAACTACTACATTATTCTTATCCAAAGCCAGGTCCAGGGTAACAAATTAAAATCATGAATTAAAAATATTATTCCAAAACTTTATTCTCATCCTTCCAATCACCGTCCACCACAAAAATTATTTAGGGAGGAGGGGGAATGAGGAGGAATACATACACATATACTGCTTGAGGGAAAATAAATAGATTAATCATTTTCCCTTCACTTGTCAGAAACATCATTTGAATGGACTATTTTATAATTTAATAGAAAGATAGTAGGAACCTAAGAGGGTACCTTTAGCAAGGCAATCCACAGAATTGTTGTAAAAATCAGATGGGGCATCTTTATGATAAGATCCTGCTTATCACTACAGAGAACTAAGAAAGTACCTGGAGTCAATTATACCAGAATAGAACATTCCAGAAATCTAGCCTCATTCCCAGACTGCTAAATTATCGGGGAGAAACAACATGGTCAGGCTACCATCTTAATCCTTTTTTATGCTAGAACAGTCTCTGCTCAAAAATTATATATGTGTCGTACAACTGAAACAGCTAAAGCACAACTCAAGGCCTTTTCTTTTCTAGTTTAATTAATGATTCTTTAACAAAGTCATTGGATTGACCATGTTCTGATTCAAGAGAGCTGTTAGAAGACCAAACTCACCTGGCTTCCCAGAGTTCAGTGCTGTGAGCCCTATTATTTGTATAGGTGTGGCCCATTGTCTGCCTCTTTTAGATTACTTCTCTGAAAAGTTTCCCTCCTAAGAAGTACAATGATGTGAGAATTTCATAATGAAAGCCCAGAACTTTCCAACAGTTGATGGGAAAATAATGTCCAATCTTTTTGTTTCAGCGGTAGATACTTTACTATCTATTTGAGATAGTATTTTATAGGGTAATATAGTTAATACTGTGAGTCATTGTCTTACAGCTTTTCTATGTTGTTCTTCTGTCGTTTTTATATTTGTTTCAAATATGCAAGACCTGATTCTTTGTGCCTCAGATTCACTACAATATAGAAAGGAATTTGCTGATAATGTACCTCAGGACTTGGCCTGTAGTGTATAAACATTTATTTGAAAGCAGGTAAAGCAATGATACCCAGTTTTGTGTGTACGTTCAGGATAAAATGCTAGATCCCAGTTTGCCAGTGAACCAAGAGTCTTATATGCTCGTACCTGATACTTAAAACCAGTGTCAGTGCAGTTAATACATTTTCTTGAACACCAAGTTGTTGCAGACTCCAGCTATCCTTGGACTGTATGGCAGAACACATAACTGGAGAGGCCATTTTAGCACACCTGGGCAAAGCATTGAAGAATTTCCGCAGCCTCTTGAGTATTCAAGTTGGTTTCCTCAGAATCAGAAAAGGGGGGTGGGGGGTGGGGTGGGGAGAGACAATTCCCAGGTTCTTTTAAATTATACTTTTTTTTTTTTTTAAGTGAAATCGAAGTTGTCCTAGCACTAAAGAAACAAACAGCAGGAGCACATCAGTGTGTATGGTTGGGGAGGTCTCAATAATGGCACTTTGATTTTTAGGTGGGGCAGGCAAAAGTCTCACATCAGTTCAATGGAAATCCAAACCCAAACCTACATTGTATTGTAGTAAACTTCTTCTGAAGTAAATTGGTTCAAGAAACTGGTCCCATAAATCAAGGTCAAGCCGTATTTGCAAAGCATTTTGGCCAGAACTAGAGAGCCTGACTCATGCTGGTATTTAAAACTCTGCTCTTTTCCCAATGCTTGGCTGCACTTGAGTCTTTTTCTCCTAGCGGGCAAAAATCAAGACGCCTCCAGAAGCAGCCAAATAGTGGCTCCCCAGTCATGTCCACTTAGATT
Source organism: Chrysochloris asiatica (assembly GCF_000296735.1). Lineage (NCBI taxonomy): Eukaryota > Metazoa > Chordata > Mammalia > Afrosoricida > Chrysochloridae > Chrysochloris > Chrysochloris asiatica. The sequence goes on from NW_006408647.1 coordinate 2,532,608, forward strand.
GGTGTTCAGGCAGGAGGTCGCTTGCTGTACCTTGAAAATCACTGAGAGATTTAGCCTCTTAAGGTGCCCAGAGCCTATGTACATATAGAAACCCACCCATACAAGCCTCACAGAGCAAATCACAGCAATGTTGGGATTGTTATTTTCAAGTGCTTACTTCACAACATTTTTTAAAAATTTATTTTTTTCTGGTGTATTAAAATTAAAAATAAAATCATAACTTTTGATTTAAAATTCAGCTATGTATCTGTTTTCTTTCATCTCTGTTCCCAGACAGTTCAAAGGGGGTATGAAGGCTACTCAAAGTCTCAATAAGACCATCCTACACTCAACACCAATATGCTCATGGAATATAGAGAAATCATTACAACTCTGTTCTCCAGTGGAGCACAACAGTCGTTAAAGTCAACCCAAACCTCTTGCTGTGAGGTCTGTTCCAATTCCTGACGACCCCATGTGTGCATAGTAAACCCGAACCACAGGGTTTTCAAAATTGACCTTGTGGAAGCAGATTGACTGGGCAGTCTTCCAAGGCGTTTCTGGGTGTGATTAGAACTATCAATTTTAACTTTCTATTAAGCCTGTTAATAATGCCATATATATGGTATTATATATGGCACAGTGGCTTGTTAGGTTAAGTACTATACTTTGAACCACAAGGTTGGTGGTTCAAGACCACCAAGCATTCCATGGGAGAAACATGAGACTTTTTGCTCTGGCAAAATTTGCAGACTCATAAACACTATATTGTTGTTGTTATGTGCCATGGAGTCGGTTCTGACTCATAGCGACCCTGTACAGGGTTTCCGAGGCTGTAAATCTTTATGGGAGCAGAAAGCCTCATCTTTCTCCTGCTGAACAGCTGGTAGTTTCCACCTGCTGACCTTGCTGTTCACAGCCTGATTGGAGCACTGTAGCGTAGTGGTTACGAATCGGGCTGCGAGCCGCAAGGTCAGCAGTTCGAAACTACCAGTAGTTCTGCGGGAGAAAGATGAGGCAGTCTGCTCCCGTAAGGATTTATAGCCTCGGAAACCCTGTGTAGGGTCGCTATGAGTCGGAACCGACTCCACGGCACATAACGACGACAACGACACTACTACAGATGGTTACTATGGGTCAGAACTGAAATCTATGGCATTTAATGATAATGTATAGATCATTTTAAGGAGCCCTGGCAACGCATCAATGAAGTGCTCAACTGCTAACCCAAAGGTCTCTGATTCAAAGCCACCAGCTACTCAGGGAGAGAAAGACTACTTCTGTGAATATTCACATTCTTAGAAACCCTGTATAGCAGCTCTACTCTGTCCTATAGGGTTGCAATACGATGACATCGTTTTACAGTTCACAAGATTTCTCCACATCTGATGGCTTGCCAGAGCAGTCTTAGTGGGCAATCTAAATTGGATTCCTGTTTAGATCAAAAGTAGAAGGGATGAGATTTCAACCTAATCATAACTTCAATTTCATAGATATTAAAGTCTTTGGAAAGAAAACCCACTGCCATCTAATTAAATCTGAGTCAGTGACCTTATTATATATGTTGTTGTTAAGTGCCATCGAGTTGGTTCCGACCCATAGTGACCCTGTATAGGGTTTCCAAGGAGCAACTGGTGAGCTTGAACCGCCAACCTGGCAGTTCAAACCGCTTTGCAGTCTGGCGCATTAACCTACAGCTCCACACCAGGACTCCGACTTTATTTATAGTCTTATATAAAGACTACATCTTTGTGGAAGCAGACAGCCTCATCTTTCTTCCTTGGTGTGACTGGTGGGTTTGAACCACCAACCTTGAAGTTGGCAGCCCAATGTCTAATCCACAGCACCACCAGGGCTTCTTTGGAAAGAAGTAGTGTATAAATTAATAAAATTCCAATTCTCTGCACTGACTAGGAAGCACATTGCTATACAATTAATTGTTCAGTACAGGACTAACTCGTCATCCACTTAGTGTAGTCCTTAAATAATTTGGCCTTCAACTTCAGTATTCATTTCTTATGTTCTGTCTTAAACTTTTTAAAATTCAAATGGCATGTCATTCTTCATGGCTTTTTAGAGCAGTTAGGCAATGTGTGGTATCCTATTGGTGCAAACAGTTTGCAATCAATCGACTAGTAGCCTAAATGGTGATGGTTCCAACACATTCAGCAGCACTGCGGAAGAGAGACCTGGCAACCTACTTCCAGAAAGATTACAGCAAAGAAAACCGATGGAACAGTTCTACTCTGTAACGCACAGGATCATCATAAACTGAAATCACTCAGTAGCAGTGGGTTTACATAATGTATACAATAGCAATGCCCCTATAGCATTTACATTTCAAAGCCAAGAAGCTTCTATTTGTGGGCATTTTCCTCAGCCAAATTATAAGCATTATGTCTCCTTTCTCATCACCTCAAAATATGCTTCTATAATAAAAAAAAAAGTGATTTCTTTTGCAATCTAATGTATTTTCTTAACTCAAGGTGATAATGATAGTGGGCGTTGTGCCATCAAGTCAGTTCCGAATCACAGGAACCCTGTATTGGGTGTTTGAGGTTATAAATCACAGGAGCAGAAAGCCTCCTTGTTCTGTGGAGCAGCTGGTGGATTTGAACTGCTAACCATAAGGTTAGCAATCCAGTGTGTAACTCACCATGCTACAAAGGCTGCTTATGCTCAGAGTAAAATGGAGGAAATGCATAATGCACACAAAATAGTTTTCTTAACTTTAAAAATCGAAAACCAAAACTTAAGAGGTCATTTCTGCATTTGACAGCAGAGTCCTAGAAACCCAATGCAAATGACTACTATCATGTAGCTCCTGATCATATCAAAGCACAATCTCAAAAAATGCAAGCTTCAGAAATAAAGCAAACATCGACATCCATGCAGTTTCACATTACTATCTGACTTATTGCTGTAGAGTCAATTCTGACTCAGCAACCCTGTAGATCACAATATAACTATCCCATAAATTTGCAAGACTAATCTTATTGGCTGACTGCCACATTTTTCTTCCACGGAGCAGTTAGTGGCTTAGACCCTCCTACCTCTCTGTTCTAGCTGAAGTCCTGGTCTGGCACTGGACCACACGGTCAGTTGGAACCACAAGGTCCACAGTTCAAACTCTCCAGCCACTATTAGGAAACCTTATGCAGGGTCCCTAGAAGTCGAACCGCCTTCAAGGCACTTAACAAACCTCTCTGCTGGAGTTCTGGTGTGGTGCTGTAGGATAAGCACTGGGCTACTAACCACAAGGTCAATGGTTCAAATCCACCAAGTGTTCTTTGGAAATTCTATACAGGGTTTGTCGGCGTGGAGTCGGTATCTACTCAACGGCCCTAAGAATACCTCTGGGTTAGCTGCTGTGACTTCAGGGATCACTATCTAGCTGACAAAAATACCATTACTTGTATAACAAGGTTTAACATCATTGACTTCCTAGAGGAAAAAAATACAAGCATAAGACCAGAATACCAATATGTCAGTTTCATGACTGAAATATAGACTTTTTTTTAGTGTGAAAGAAATTCACTAGAGCTACGACAGGTGACTCGATGGCACCTGACGACAACAACAAGAAGTGACCGAAATCTAGGATCACAGTTTAAACAATGTAAGGGCTCCTCACTGGCTTATCTTTGGTTGGTTAGTCATGTGCCTAACAGTCGGATCCGACTCATAGTGACACTGTTCAGGGTTTCCGAGGCTGTAAATCTTTACGGGAGCAGAAAGCCTCATCTTTCTCCCGCGGAACAGCTGGTAGTTTCGAACTGCTGACCTTGAGGTTGGGAGGCTAATCTTTAATGGTACAGGCTGCGAACCGCAAGGTCAGCCGTTCGAAACTACCAGCAGTTCCGCGGGAGAAAAATGAGGCTTTCTGTTCCCGTAAAGATTTACAGCCTCAGAAACCCTGTACAGGGTCGCTATGAGTCGGAACCGACTCCACAGCACTTAATAACAACAACAACAATTTACCCAGTTGGAGTCCTGGTGTGTCGCTGTAGCTTAATGCGTCAGACTATAAAGCCGTTTGAACTGCGAGGTTGGTAGTTTAAGCTCACCAGCTGTTCCTCGGAAACCCTATACAAGGTCCCTATGGGTCGGAACCGACTCGACAGCATTTAACAACAACAGCAGCTTACCCAATTAACCTCCGGAATCCCGGTGTGGTGCTGTGGGTTAATGCGCTGGACTGCAAAGTCAGTTTGAGCTGCAAGGTTAGCCATTCAAGCTCACCAGCTGCTCCTCGGAAACCCTATACAGGGTCGCTATGGATCGGAACCGACTCCACGGCACTTAACAACAATTAACCTCCAGGTTCATAGGTCTGGGGTGGGGACTCCTGATTATTGCCAAACACCTCACCCTGAGATCTAAAGCAGGGAGAACCTGCTGAGAAGCAATGGTGAGCACAGAATTTTCCATAGTTGTCGGGACAACAACAACAATGAACGACGGTGGGGAGAATCTCCCCTGTCCACAGACCGGAGAGTTGCAGCGTTGCGCATGCGCTGTCCACCAGTCTAGGTTCCCAGCATTCTCGTATCACTGATCAAACACTCCAAGCAGGAAAAGACAGACTCTGGATCACGAAAAGATTGGATCCTACTGATCTAATTGTCCCATTGAGTTGTAACAGTTTAGATTGTCTTCTGCTTTTCATTTTTCTTCCCGTATGTGATAGGAGTCCTGGTGTGGTGCTGTGAGTTAATGCACTGGACTGCAAAGTTGTTTGAACCGCAATGTCAGTGGTCACAAACCACCATACACTCGTCACAAACCCTATACAGAGACGCTATGGGTCGGAACCCACTCGAAGGCACTTAATAACAACATGTAATAGGTGGGAGAAGAACTCATTGCTACTTTTGCAGTATGTATTTATGTTAACATATAAAGGAGCTCTGGTAGCGTAGTGGTTACGAATCGGGCTGCGAACCTTAAAGTCAGCGGTTCGAAACTACCAGCTGCTCCGTGGGAGAAAGATGAGGCTTTCTACTCCCGTAAAGATTTACACCCTCGGAAACCCTGTACAGGGTCGCTCTGGGTCGGAACCGACTCGACGGCACTTAACTTAACAACAACAATGCACTATATGAAAGGAGCTCTGCTAGCGTAGTGGTTACGAATCGGGCTGCAAACCGAAAGATCAGTAGTTCAAAACTACCAGCTGTTCCGTGGGAGAAAGATGAGGCGTTCTGCTCCCGTAAAGATTTACAGCCTCGGAAACCCTGTACGGCGTCACTATGAGTCAGAACTGATTCCACGACATATAACCACCACCATCATGCACTGTATGGAGACCTGATGTGATACTGTACGGTAAGCACTGGACCACATGATCGGTTTGAATGGCAAGGTTGGCGGTTCAAACGAACCAGCCGCTCCTTGGAAAGTCTATACAGGGTCGCTCTAAGTCGTAACTTAACAATAATAATGCACTATAAAGTATGTATTGCTCTGGTAGCGTAGTGGTTACGAATCGGGCTGCCAACCTCAAGGTCGGCAGTACGAGACTACCAGCTGTTCGGCGGGAGAAAGATGAGGCGGTCTGCTCCCGTAAAGATTTACAGCCTCGGAAACGCTGTGTATGGTCACTATGAGTCGGAACCGACTCCACGGTATTTAACAACAACAACAACATTGCCATAGTGCAGTGGCTTGTGTGTTGCTATGATGCTGAATGCTCTGCCTCTAGTATCTCAAATGCCAATAGGGATCCCCCCTGGTGGACAGCTTTCAGCAGAACTTCTAGACTAAGACCAGAATGAAAGGCCTGGCAATCTTGTGAAAATTAAACAGTGAAATCCTATGGGCCACAAGAGAATGTTGTCTAATATAATGCTAGAGATTGGCCTCCTAGGTGGGAAGGCACTACAGTGGCCACACTATAGATCTGAGCATACCACAATTCATAATCTTGAAGATGGCACAAAACTGGGTAATGTTTTATTCTAGTACACATGGGGTTGCCATGAGTCAGAGCTTATTTAATGACAACTAACAACAGCAAAATTTATATGCAAATGATTATACAAGCAAAGCATACATGCACACACCACACACTTGATTCAAGCAATGAAGCAACCTAAGGGTTAAATAAGTATGACAGCCACCTCCTGACATACCACTGTGGGATCTCACTATGTGGTTTCTGTAATCTTTGGTCTTTTCAGACCCCCTCTGCTACACTCTAGGCCTTCATACACAGTTTCCTTTTCTATTGACTACACTAATTCCTTTCATGCTAGAGGGAAAATCTGTTCCCCTGGGTGTTTCTCTGCTATGTTTTATTTATGAAAACTCCAGTGGGTGTTTCTTAAGGCAGCCAGTATCTTTTCATGAAGAGAAGGCAAACAGTATTTTCTATTCCTGCATCCTCCTCCACTGTTCATAGTTATATGTAAGTTACTATAAAATACCAGAGCATTTCTGCAAAATGAGCGCTTTCTCTTCAAATTAGATGCCTCTCGAATTTCGATTTCGTTTTAGAATAATAAAATCAATACAACATAAACAAACTTATTGAGCTTCCCAATGGACTTGGGCAGCTCTGCCAACTCGATGGTCCATTTAACCATAACCCGAATTTCCCTAGGATCCGTCAGCCTCTATCAAGGCAAATTTTGTTGCTGGGTTGTTGTTCTCACTGATGCAGAACCTCTGGTTTCTTGCCAAATCTCTTATATCTAATTCTGGAAAATGCCAAGGGGTGTCTCTCAGCCTCTATTCTATCATGCATTTCTGTTACGCACACTCTGCTCCACCAGATACTGTGGTCAGCGCTGCCCCACCCCCCTGCTCCCATCACAACAGACCCAGCAGCTGCTGCATGTCTCCACTGGGACCTCAAATCATTCTTTGTGCTCTGAAAGGCAAGGCAGGCACTGCTCTGCTGTGGGGCAAGATGCCTCTTCCCCACTCATTAGATGTTCTATGTAAGAAAGCTGGTCCCTTCTCTATTGAGCCAGATAGGCACCTAAGAGGCAGAGTGTGGATTTGGGTAACCACCACCACACTGCATCAGAATCTCTAATCCACCCACCTCCTGCCCCTTACCCTCAACCCTGCATTGGCCAAAGCTTTACACTGGGCTCAGCTCACACAGCATAGATTCTTCCTTCACTTGATGGGTACCCTCCTGGAGATGGTCCTCAGCCCCATTGACATGGACTCTTGACCACCATTCATGCTTTCCAGACTTGCCCAAACATAGGAGCTGAAGTGAAATCACAGCTTAGGTTCCTTTTCTAGAAACCCCCTCAGATTTTCAAAATGCAGACTCCCCACCGCACCCCCACCCCCATAAGTCCAGACATCTCCTGGTTGCCCTGTTACACATGTAAACTAATAATGAAGTATCTACCAGTTGCCATCACGCTAATTTCAACTCACGGTGACCCCAGGTGTTCAAAGTAGAAATGCATGCCATAGGGTTCTCAAGAGTTGTGATCTTTCAGAAGTAGGTCACCAGGCTTTTGTTCCAAGGAGCCTCTGGCTAGATTCAAACTTCCAAACTTTCAATCAATAGCTGAGCTTGTAACCATTGCACCACCCATGGCACAAGTGTAAATGGCTATAAAACAAGTGCTTTTTTCAGTGAATATCAGCTTTCTAATTTAAAAGCAAAATTCAGAAAGGCACAATAAATTTTTAGATTTTCTCTGCATATTCCTGACTCACACCTCCATCCGTCTGCCTGAAAACTGCAGGTCAAGGCATCCTGTCTTGTTCTCAGGGCACTGTGTTCTGCTTGGGGGGAATTATCACCACCATAGGTGAGTCCTAGTGAGGCATTGAAGGGTAAGCACTGGACTGCTAACCAAAAGGTCAGTGGTTCAAATCCATCAGCAGCTCCTCAGAAACCCTATATAGGGTCGCTACAAACTCTAAAGGGCAAAAATCTATTTTGCTTGCTTTCCAAGTTAGCTCCAGAACTTGGCAAAAGCGAAATAGTTGTTGAATAAATTTTACTGTGTGCTTCCGTATTAAAGCCATACAATAATAGAGCTCTGATTTCTCCCTCATGTGTATGTATGTATGTTTGGTGTTTATGTATATGAGTGTGTGTGTGTCTGCATGTGTATTGGAAAAGTGCTTATGGTTTTTAATCATCTACTTTTAAACGGTCAGAACTGTGTTTGGGGGTATTACAATAAAAACCTTATTTCACTGGAAAATGTGTGTCTTATTTCACAGGAAAACTTAAAAAATCTCATTTAATAGAGTAGTTGTGATCAACAAAAGTTCTTGTCTGGAACTAAAGAACATAGACTCTTGAGTTCAATCACCTGATTTCACCATCTACTTGAGGTACTTAATTTAACCACATTGTGCTTCAGTTTCCTCATATGTGCAAAGGGCCTATAATGGTACCTGTTATTGTTGTTGGTAAGTGTCTTTGAGTCAGTTTCAACTTACAGCGATCCTATATAGGGTTTCCGAGGAGTGACTGGTGAGCTTGAACAGCAGACTTTGTGGTTCAAACCGACATTGTGATCTAGCACGTTAACCCGCAGCACCACACCAGGACTCCATAATGGCACCTACTGCATAGAATTGTTGTAAGGATTAAATGAGATTGTCATTATAAAACACTTGGGATAGCATTTGTTAATGTTGTTAGCTGCTGTTGGTTGCAACTCATAGCAACCCTATACACAACAGAATGAAACATTGTCCGGCACCACCCTCACAAGTGTTATGTTTGAGTCCATTGTTGCTGCCACTGTAACAATCCGTCTCATTGAGGGCCTTCCTCCTTAAGCTAACTTTCCACATCTCCCAGCATGATATCTTTCTCCAGAGACTAGTTCCTCCTGACAATATGTCCAACATATTGTCCAACAGAAGAAGTCTCGACATCTTTGCTTCTAAGGAGCTTTCTGGCTATACTTCTTCAAGACAGATTTGTTTGTTCTCTGGCAGTCCATAGTACTTTCAATGTTCTTCACCAACACCATTATTAAAACGCAGTGATTCTTCTCTGGTTTTCCTTATTCACTGTCTAACTTTCACATGCATTTGAGGTGATTGAAAATACCATGGTTTGTCTCAAGTGCACCTTAATCCTCAAAGTGCTCATGAAAAAATTTTAAAGGTCCTTTACACAGATTTGCTTAATACAATACATCATTTAATTTTTTGACTCCTGCTTCTATGAGTGTTGATTGTGCATCCAAAACAAGTGAAGCCTTTTATAACTTCAATCATCTTTATCAAGTTGTTATTATGAGTCTAACTGTGAGGAATCTTTACATTGAGATGCAACCCATACTAAAACCCATAGAGTCTTTGATCTTCATCAGTAAGTATTTCAAATATGCCAACAAGCAAGGTTGTGTCAACTGCATATCTCAGGTTGTTAATGAATAATCCTCGAAATATGATGCTATATACTTCTTCATATAATCTAGGTTCTCTAATTATTTTCTCTAGCATACAGGTTGCATAGGTTTGGTGAAAGAATACAAGCCTGGTGCAAACCTTTACTGATTTTAAACCATTCAGTTTAATGACTGTCATTGGTCTATGTGCAGGTTCCTCTTGAGCACAATTAAGTGTTCTGGTATATTCATTCTTCACAATATGGTCCATAGCTTGTCATGATCCACACAATTGAAAGCTTTTGTGTAGTCAATAAAGCACAGGTCTGCTGCACAAGACCTTTTTAAAAGTTTGAAGAGCAAAGATGTCAGCTTGAAGACTAAGGTGCACCTGACCCAAGCCATGGTATTTTCAATAACCTCATATGCATGCAAAAGCTGGACAGTGAATAAGGAAGACCATAGAAGAATTGATGCTTTTGAGTTATGGAGTTGGAGGAGAATATTGAAAGTGCCATGGGCTGCCAAAAGAACCAACATATCTGTGTTGGAAGAAGTGCAGCCAGAGTGCTCCTTGGAGGCCAAGATGGCCAAACTTCTTCTTTCATACTTCGGACATATTGTCAGGAGGGACCAGTTGCTGAAGAAGGATATCATGTTTGGTAAGGTGGAGGGTCAGAGAAAAAGATGAAGACCCCCAGTGAGATAGATTGGAAAAGCGGCAGCATCAATGGGCTCAAGAATGGCAACAATAGTGAGGTTGGCCCTGGACCAGGCAGTGTTTCATTCTGTTGTCCATAGGGTTGCTACGAGTCGGTACCAAATCGATGGCACCTGACAAGAACAACAAACATCTTTCTGTATTCTCTGCTTTCAGTTAAGATCCATATGATATCAATAATTATATACCTCATTCCAAGTACTCTTCTGAATGTGGCTTGATACTCTGGCAGCCCCCTTTCAATGTTCTGTTGCAATCATTTTTAAATTACCTTCAGCAAAATTTTACTTTCATGGGAAATGTGGATAGGTCTCTTGTGATACAAGGGTGAATACTTGCTACCAGGTCTGATTGCGAAGGTTGTAAATGTAAAAGTAGACATTTTGTGGCAAGGAGGGGAGTGATTAACTTTGCAGACTAGGAGCAGAGGTTCCTGGAACCATGAAGGGAGAAGAACGGAGAGCAGGACCCTACCCAGAGAAGCAGTGATCCCTGAGATGGAGGCAGAGATGATGACGTGGAGAGATGGAGCAGCTGGGGACTCGGGGACCAAGGGAGGGAAAGGGCCTGTGTGCTGACGACCAGGGATGGAGGTGGGATGGGTGGGGTGGAGCAGGATTGTAGGATGTACCCTTTCATTGATTGGTGATGCATGGAGGGGATTGTAACCATGGTAATGAAGCAATATACGATAGGATTAATGTAAAACTAATGTTCTCCGATGTACCCATGTAAACTATCACATAATTCACAATAAAACTTAAAAAAATTTTTACTTTCATGTGATATTAATGATACTGTTTGATGATTTCTGCATTCCGTTAGTTCACCTTTCTTTGGAATGGGCATAAATGTAGATCTCTTCTAATAGGTTGGCCAGGTAGCTGTCTTCCAAATTTCTTGGCATAGATAAGTGAGGGCCTACAGCAGTGCATTAGTTTGTTGAAATATTTCAATTTGTATTCCATCAATTACTGGAGAATTGTTTTAAACCAATGTCTGCAGTGCAGTTTGGACTTCTTCCTTCAGTACTATTGGCTCTTTAATCATGTTACATCTTGAAATGGTTGAACTTTAACTATTTCCATCTTCTTTTGATATTTCCTTCAGCAGTCAAGATTTTGCCCATAGTATCCTTCATTAAGGAAACTTGTCTAACATGATAAGTGAATGCTATAAGCAATAAAGCTAAGCACTGGATCACAAGGTTGGTTTGAATTGGAAGGTCAGTAGTTCAAACTCACTGGCTGCTCCTCAGAAACTCTATACAGGGTCTTTATGAGTTGAAACCGACTCGACGGATCTAAGAACAATAACAGCAACAACATCCTTCAATAAAGCAACTGAACTCTTTCTTCTGTTATTTCAGCTTGAGAAGTGCTGAGTGTGCGCTTCACTTTTGATTTTCTAACTCCATGTCTTTGCACATTTCTTTATACTTTACTTTGTCTTTTGGCGCTGCCCTTTGAAATTTTCTGTTCAGTCTTTTATTGTATCATTTCTTCCAGTTGCTTTAGCTTCTCTACATTTGAGAGCAAGCTTCAGAGTCTTCTCATATCCATTTTGAGCTGTAGTGCTTTTTTCCTGACGTTTTAGTGACTTTTTGCTTTCTTCATGTATGGTGCTCATGACGTCATTCACAACTCTTCTGGTCATTTGTTATTAGTGTCTAATGCATCATATCTGTTCTTGAGATGGTCTTTAAATTCAGTTAGGACAGACTAAAGATTGTATTTTGGCTCTTGTGCATTTGTTTTGATTTTCTTCCATTTCAGCCTGAACTTGCATATGAGTAATTGATGGTCTGGGCCCTTTTGTGGCACTGTAAGATAATTACTGAATTACTAACCTCAAGATCAGCAGTTCAAGCTCACCAGCTGCTCCCAGAAAACCTCTACAGGACCACTATGAGCCACATCAGACTGGATGGCATACAACAATGGACAGGCTGTTCCATGAGCTGCCCTGATCTTGTTTTGGCTGATGATATTGAGCTTTTCCATTGTCACTTCCCACAGATGTAGTCAATGATTCCTGTGCATTCCATCTGGTGAGATTTGTATATAGTTGCTATTTATGTTGTCAAAAAAGATATTTTTTAAGAATGTCATTGTTTTTGCAAAATTCTATTATGTGATATCCAGCATTGTTTCTATTGCCAAAGCCATATTTTCCAACTACTAATCCCTCCTTTTTGTTTCCAGCCTTTGCATTCCAACCACCTGTAATTATTAATGCACTGTGATTGCACGCTTGATCAATTTCAGTCTGAAAAAGTTGGTAGAATTCTTCAATTTCACCATCATTAGTAAATATGAATAATAATGGTATTATCTTGTTTTCCTTGTAGGCATATGGATCTTATCCTATCACAGACATCTTTGTACATCAAGATTGATCTTAAAATGTTCTTTTTGATGATGAATGTGATGCCATTCCTCTTCAATTTATCATTCATAACATAGTAAAATATACAATTGTCAGAATCAAAGTGGCCAATTTCAATTCATTAATACCTAGGATTTTGATCTTTATGCATACCATTTAAATTTTTACTATTTCTAATTTTCCTAGATTCACTCTTCATACATTCCATGTTCTGATTATTAATAGGTGTTGCAGCTGTTACTTCCCATGTTGAGTTTTCCCCATCAGCAAATGAAGGTCTCAAAAGCTTAACTCCATCCATGTCATTTAAATCCAACTCCATCCATGTCGTTTAAATTCAACTCTACTTTGAGGAGGCAGCTCTTCCCCAGTCGTATTTTCAGTATCTGAGGGACTTTCAGCACTATGTTAGACAATGTTCTGCTGCTATTAATAGGGTTGTCAGTGACTAACCATTCATAAATGCTCTATGTCTCCTGATTCCTAGTTTTTTTTTTTCATCTGGAAGCTCCACTGAAACCTGTCCACTCTGTGTGCTTTACTGGTATTCAAAATACCAATGACATAACTTGCAGCATCACACCAACACAAAACCACTACAGTATGACAAACTGACAGATGAGTGGTGACAAGTAGGTCTTTGTTGTTGTTTTTAAGTGCTGTTGAGTTAGTTCTGACTCACAGCGACCCTATATAGGTTTTCCAAGGAGCAGCTGGTGAGTTTGAACTGCTGACCTTGTGGTTCACAATTTATAGCTGATCCTACACTGCCACACCAGGAGTCTTGGTAAATAGCAATTGCTTAATAAGTCTTAGTTAATATTACTATTTGGAGTTCTGGTGTGGCACTGTGGGTTAATGCGTCAGACTGCAAATCTGTTTGAACTGCAAGGTAGGTGGTTAAAGCTCACCAGCTGCTCCTTGGAAACCCTATACACAGGGTCGCTATTGGTCGGAATCAACTCAACGGCACTTAACAACAACAACAACATTACTATTTACTTTCTTACTTATTTTAGTATTTCTTACTTTCTTTTTCTGAGTGGGCTATACATGGACCTCAGTTCCTTCTTTTCCATGATCCTCCAGAAGTTTGCCAAGAGAACCTGGCTGTCTCATCATTATAACACAAATGACAAGGAAAAAAGACACCTTTTTCAAGTTAATAGAGGATGAATTGCTAAATAAAAGCAATATTTTCATTAGTGTAAAATGCAAACTTCTTTCTGAGATTTTTGTTGTGTTTTGATTTTGTGCACTAGCATTAATATTCATTCATGATGGAATAGACAAAATTCATGCTATAAAGAAGAATGTTTCCACCTGAATATCCATTTTCTGAGTCCAGATATTATTCTAAGAGATTATTTTTCACTACAATCTCACTTCTAACATGAATAAGAAGAATTATTATATTGGGAAGATACAGATAAATTCCTGAGGTAATGTAGGATAAACATCAAGATCAAGGTTCAAACCTACCAGCCATTCTTTGGGAACTATATATGGAGTCTCTTTGAGTCAGAACTGACTCAGTTGCACTTAACAACAACAACACCTTAAATAAGGAGCGCCAATGGTGCAGTGGATGGCTAACCTGAACTTCTGCAATTGAAACCCACCAGCCACTCCTAGGGAGAAAGATTAGGCTGTTTGTTCCCTTAAAGACTTACAGTGTCAGAAACCCTAAGGAACAATTCGACTGTGGCCTATAGCGTTGTTATGAGTTTGATTTGACTCAATGGTAGTGCATTTGTTTTTGTTGTTTTTTTTTTGTTTTGTTTTCTTAGTTTGTTGTTGTTGTTGTTGTTGTTGTGAAGTACCATCGAGTTGGTTCTGACTCATAGTGACCCTGTATAGGGTTTCCAAGGAGTGGCTGTTGAGTTTGAATCATAGACCTTGTGATACAGTGTTTATCCTACAGCATCACACCAGAACTCCTTTTTATAGCTTAAATATGAACTTTTCAGCATAATACAATTTGGAATGATCAGAGCTAGTAATAGGAACACAAACATTATGATTTAAAATAGAATGGACCTTCTGTATTGTTATTCTGAAGGATGAGGCTGTCAAGAACATATGTTTCTTGTTACTGGGTTTTCTAGAAAAAGAAACTTGATTCCAGAAATAGAGATAACTCCCAAGTGATTGTTCTATTCAAAATGCTCTGAAACTCTGGAGTTTCATATAAAATCCCCAGCTAATTAAATATGCCTTTGTTATTTGAAAGTATTGAATGATATATTACTCACTAGGAGTGTCATTAAATGTAGATCTATTCACTTACCTTTAAACTCATGAGTTAACTTTAATTCTAAAATGTAGAACACGAGATCAAGTATATGCAGAATTGCCAGAAGTTGTGCGTGTGTCACAGAAGAACATTTTTTTTTTCTATTCAAACTAAATAAACTATATTTGAAGGCTTTAAGTTATGGAATTTGCTTTGCCTGGCATGATACTGTAACATAAGCATTCAACAGCTAACCGCAAAGTCGTTTCAAACCCACTAGCTGCTTTTTGCAAACCCTATATAGGGTTGCTATATGACTCAGAACTGACTGGTCAGCACTTAATAATTACAACAACAACATGGGAATTTTAGAAGTTTCATTTATTTTACTCGTGTTGCTGTTAGTTACTATTGAGTCAATTCTGCTCATGGCAAGGCCAAGAAGAGCAGAACAAAAGGTGGCCAGGTCCACACCATCTCCAAGATTATTACTATGTTTGAGTCCACTGTATATTTTGAGAGCCTTCCAACCGAAGGGACTTATCTTCCCAAAAGAAAATATTCTGTTGGGATTCATTGTTATTGTTGTTAGGTGCCATCGAGACAGTACCGACTCACAGTGACCCTATGCATGACAGAAAGAAACATTGTCTGATCCTGGACCAACTTCACAATCGTTGCTACATTTGAGCCCATTGATGCCACCACTGTGCCAATCCATCTCATTGGGGGGACTTCCTCGTTTTATCTGACCCTCTACCAAACACGATATCCTCCAGTGACTGGTCCCTCCTGGCAATATTTCAAACTATGAGAGACGAAGTCTGGCCATCCTGGCTTCCAAGGAGCACTCTGTCTGTAATGTTCTTTTGGCAGCTCATGCACTTTCAATATTCTCTTCCAACACCATAACTCAAACGCATCAATTCTTCTGTGGTCTTTATTATTCACTGTCCAATTTTCGCATGCATATAAGGTTATTGAAAATACCATGGTTTGTGTCAGGCGCACTTTTAGTCCTCAAACTGACATCTTTGCTCTTCAACATTTTAAAGAGGTCTTGTGCAGCAGATTTGCCCAATGCAAGATGTTTGATTTCTTGACTGCTGCATCTATGAGTGTCCATGGTTGATCCAAGCAAAATGAAGTCTTTGACAACGTCAATCATTTCTCCATTTATTTGGATGTTGTTTATTGGTCCAGTGATGAGGATTTTTGTTTTCTTTACATTGAAATACAATCCATAGGGAAGGCTGTGGTCTTTGATCTTTATTAGTAAGTATTTTAAGTCCTCTTCACATTCAGCAAGAAGTTGTATCATCTGCATATCACAGGTTGTTAATCAAACTTCCTCCAATCCTGATGCCATGTTTTTCTTCGTATAATCCAGTTTCTCGTATTGTTTGTTCAGAATACAGATTGAATAACTATGATGAACGAATACAATCCTGGCACACACATTTCCTATAATTTTAACCATTCGATGTTCCTTTGTTCTGTTTGAACAACTGCCTCTTGATCTATGTACAAGTTCCTCATGAACACAATTAAGTGTTCTGGAATACTTATACTTCGCAATGTTGTCCATAGCCTGTCATGATCCACACCATCAAAAGCTTGTGCATAGTCAATAAAGCACAGGTAAACATATTTCTGGTATTCTCTGCTTTCAGCCAAGATCCATCTGACGTCAACAATGATATCCTTCATTCCACGTCTTCTTCTGAAACTGGCTTGAACCTCTGGAAATTCTCTGTCAATATATGGTTGCAGCTGTTTCTGTATTATCTTTAGTAAAGTTTTACTCATATGGGATATCAATGATATTGTCTGAGATTTCTGCATTCTGTTGGGTCACCTCTCTTTGGAATGGGCACAATTCCAGTCATTTGGCTAAATAGTTGTGTTCAAATTTCTTGGCATAAATGAGTTAGTGCCTCAGGTGCCACTTCACTTTGTTGAAAGATTTCTATTTGTATTCCTGGTGCTTTGTTCTTTGCCAATGACTTCAATGAGCCCTGGGCTTTTTCCTTCAGTATCATTGGCTCTTAATCATATGCTACCTCTTGAAATGGTTGAACATTGACCATTTTTTTTGGTGCAGTGACTCTATCTGTATAGTCCCTCCATCTTCTTTGTGTGTGTGTGTGTTGTATTGTGAATTATGTGATAGTTTACATGGGAGAACATTAGCTTTACATTCATCCTATCATATATCGTTTCATTGCCATAGTTACAATCCCCTCCATGCATCATCAATCAACCAAAGGGTATACCCTGCAAGCCTGGCCACTGGTCTTCAACACAGAGCCCCTCTCCCTCTCTGGATCTAAAGTCCCCAGTCGCTCCATCTCTCCACATCATCTCTGCCTCCATTTCTGGCGTCATTGCTTCTCTGCGTAGGGTCCCGCTCTCTGCTCTTCTCCCTTGATGTTCCCAGGGACCTCCGCTCCTAGACTGCAAAGTCAATCACTCCCCTCCTTTTGCTGCAAAACATCTGCCTTTATATTCCCAACCCCCACAATCAGTCCTGATAACAATTATTCACTGTTGTATCACAAGAGACCTATCTGCAGTTCCTTTCATCAGCCCCACCCAGACAGATTGGGTACTACTCAGTGGAAATTCTACCTTTCTCCACGACCTCTGGATCTAGGCTCCCTCTTGAAAACTTGTAAGCCAGTCACTTCTTGCCTTTGTAGCCACCCCCATTTTGAGTAGCCAATGTCCAAGTTGCCCATCCCTGTCTACTCTGTGTATGAAGGGGGTGGCAATGATCCTCACTATAAAGATTTGTTCCCTCTTTTGAGCTACTGTATCCATAGGTGTAGGTCAAGTTCATCAAATTATATCAAAGTACTCTTTTTTTTTCCTCTTCTTCTTCTTCTAGTTGAGATCTGATCATCCAGTCATTGAAGCCAGGTCAAGTGGGTATCATCTACAAGTGTGGGTGTTCTTGTGCATGTGCCCTCTCTTCTTATCAGCTGGACACTTCACTCTCCACTCTAGTCCTCTGTGGCTATTTCACTGACTCTGGGCCCAAGAGTCCCCAGGTCTTGCCACACTGCTGGCCAACCAAGTCTCCACCCGGGTACACAGGAGACTATTGAACATTGTAGGGCTTAGCTCACAGCTTCATTGCTGTTTTTTCCTCACTTCCCCTTATCGGTGACCAACATGGTCACCAATCAGAACATGTATTCCCATTGAGTCTTAGTCTTGGAAGGGGCTTTGCCCTGAGGGGACCTGACCACTTGCCTTGATGTCTCCTGGGTTAGCAACTTGCTTGTTCTTGTAGTAATCAGTCAGATTGTGTGTATTGTTTTGTATTTTTCCTGTCAGTCTTTCTGTCAAGAAGTATCTTTTGTTCTTCTAGCCACTCCAGGCTGGTCTGTTTGACCTTTCAAGTGGAAATTTCTCACCTCAGAAGACTCTGGATAGGGTTCAAGATTCCACCTATGGTCTTATGTAATGCAGAGGTTCCGCAGGAAGCCTCCTTCATTGGGCACATTGTAGCCCCATTTTAGGTATTCCAATCAATTATAGGCAGAAGACTGACTTACAAGCTATCTATGGTGATATTTCTGGCTATTGCTTTCTCTCCCCCTCAAGTGTCTATTTTATAATTGTCTGCCAGGGAAACCAAGATTCAAAAAACAGCCAAGCATCTTAACATTATTTTCCCCATTCCAACCATGTCTCAATCCCTGTATCCCAGAGCCCTGTTGTTCCAAGGTTGTGCATACATCGTTATTTACTTCTGTCACACTTAGCCCATGCAAAACTGCCTAATTGTTTTCCCATCTGCTTAGTTCTTCCATTCCCCTCCCTTTTCTTCTGTATTGCCCCCTCCCTAGCACCCAAACTATCCTGTGTCTATTTCCTACCCTGTGCTCCACCGTCCCCTACCTCCCCTCACCCCACCCCTCACATCCCGGTAACCAGCAAAAACTTCTCCTCCTACTTTAGTAGCTTCCATCTTCTTTCGATGCTTTCTTCATCATTCAATATTGTGCCCATGTTGTTGTTGTTAAGTGCCGTCGAGTCGATTCCGACCCATAGCAACCCTATATAGGGTTTCCAAGGAGCAGCTGGTGAGCTTGAAGCACCGACCTTGCAGTTCAAGTGACTTTGCTGTCTGATGCATTAGCCCACAGTGCCATACCAGGACTCCCATAGAGTACTTCAATATCAGAAGTCGAGGTTTAGAATTTTTTCTTCAGTACCCGCAGCTTGAGAAATGCTGAGCATGTTCTTCCCTTTTGGTTTTCTAACTCCAGGTCTTTACACATTTTGTTATAATATTTGACTTAGTCTTCTCGAGCTGACCTTTGAAATATTCTTTTCAGCTTTTGCACCTCCTCACTTCTTCCACTTGCTTTAGCATCTCTACATTGGAGAACAAGTCTCAGAGTTTCTTCTGACATCCATTTTGGTGGTTCCCTTCTCTCGTGTCATCTCAATGACTTTTTGCTTTCTTCCTGTATGATGTTCTTGACATCATCCCACAACTCTTCTGGTCTTCAGTCTTTAGTGTCTAATGCATCAAATCTGTTCTTCAACTGCTCTCATAGAGTTTATAATTGGCTAATTTTGGAACTAGATTACCAGACCTTTATTCCTAGTCTGTTTCCATCTGGAAGCTTTGCTGACATCCATTCACCATAGGTGACTACTGGTATTTGAAGTATTTTCCACCATCATAGTGGAATAGTTTCCAGCATCACAACAACACCCAAGCGACCACAGTACAACAAATTTACTCATAATACTGTTTAGAAGTGCTTTCCTTATCTTGGCTTTTGGTGCACTGTCAGTGCTATGTTGCAACTATATTATAGTAACTGCATTTAAGTTACAGTGGCATGCTACTTAAACTTCAGTTCTAGTCAGTAAATCTTACTATTTACCTCGTGTCCAGCTATAAAACTGGTATTAAGCTGAGTATTCTCAAAAGATAAAATATATAAGTCTGTTTGCCTTTTTTTTCTTCTTCTTCTTTTATTCCAGGGAATGGTTCTCCCTGCTTTTTTCTCCATGTCAGATGGTTTATAAAGGATTAAGATGAATGACCCTATGAAATGACTCACATTCTGATTTGTCTTATTGTTAGCTTGTTTTGTCATTTATCTTATCCTCTAGCCCTGGTATTAATTCTAAATTAGAATTTAGATCTTAAATAATAATTATATTTAAACTTAAGGTTTTGGGCAAAACAAATTTTTTATTAGGTGATATAGTACAGTAGTGAGGTTGGCCCAGGATCTGGCAGCATTTCGGTCTGCTGTGAATAAGGTCGCTATGGGTTGGTACCGACTCAATGGCACCTAACAACAACAACATCAACAGTATACTTCCTATTGCTTCTCTAAGGAGGCATAAATGTTCAAATGTTCCATTTTTAGGGAGACTAGGATTGGAGTCCTGGCTCTGTAGGATAAACACTGGACTTCTAACTATAAGGTTAGTGGTTCAAACTCACCAGTCACTCTTTGGAGACCCTATACAGGTTTGCTATGAATCAGAACCAACTCCTCAGCACTTAACAACGACAATAGCAACAGGATTGACCAAGAGTTCCTGGGTGGTGCAAATGGTTAACATGCATTGCTGCTAGCTGAAAGGTTGGAGGTTTGAGTCCACCTAGAGGTACTTTGAAAGAAAGGCCTGGAGCTCTTCGCCCAAAAAGCAATCATTAAAAACCCTATGGGACACTTGCCCGCCCAGGAGACATCAAGGCAAGTGGTCATGTCCCCTCAGGGCAAATCCCCTTCCAAGACTAAGATTCAACGGGAATATACGCTCTGATTGGTGACCACGTTTGTCACCTAAGGGGAAGTGAGGAAAAAACAGCAACGAATCTACAAGCTAAGCCCTACAATGGTCAATAGACTACTGTGAACCCAGGTGGAGACCTGGTTGGCCAGCAGTGTGGCAAGACCTGGGGACTCTTGGGCCCTGAGTAGTGACATAGTCAGAGGACTAGAATGGAGAGTGAAGTGTCCAGCAGACAAGAGAGGGCATATACACAAGAATACTCACACTTGAAGATAATACCCACTTGACCTGGCTTCAATGACTGGATGATCAGATCTCAACTAGAAGAAGAAAGAAGAGGGAAAAAAAGTATTCTGATACAATTTGATGAACTTCACCTACACTTATGGATGCAGTAGCTCAAAAGAGGGAACAAATCTTTAAAGCAAGGATTATTCCCACCCTCTCCATACACAGAGTAGACAGGGATGGGCAACTTGGACATTGGCGACCCAAAATGGAGGGGCTAGAAAGGCAAGAAGTGACTGGTTTACAAGCTTTCAAGAGGGAACCTAGATCCAGAGGGCATGGAGGAAGGTAGAATCTCCACTGAGTAGTAGCCAATCTGATGAAAGGAGCTACAGATAGGTCTCTTGTGATACAATAGTGAATAATTGTTATCAGGACTGACTGTGAGCATTGGAAATGTAAAGGTAGATGTTTTGTAGCAAATGAAGGGGAGTGACTGACTTTGCAGTCTAGGAGCAGAGGTCCCTGGGACCATCAAGGGAGAAGAGCAGAGAGCAGGACCCTACCCAGAGAAGCAGTGACGCCAGAGATGGAGGCAGAGACGTTGACGTGGAGAGATGGAGTGGCTGGGGACTTTAGACCCAGAGAGGGAGAGGGGCTGTGTGCTGATGATGGGGGCGGGGGCAGGCTTGTAGTATATACCCTTTGGTTGGTTGATGATGCATAGAGGCGACTGTAACCATGGCAATGTAAGAATATACGATAGGATCATTGTAAAGCTAATGTTCTCCCATGTAAACTATCACATAATTCACAATAAAACATTTTTTTAAAAAAACGCTATTGGAGATAGTTCCATTCTGAAACACTTGGGTTAGGATCGACTAGGTGGTATTTGGTTTAGGATTGATCAGGTGGTTCTGATGGCAACATCGACTGTTCCTCTTACTGTCATCTTTGGCTGTATATTCTACCACTGTTTAAGTATCCAGGTCCTATAATCTTTTTACCTAATCCTTTTGACAACCATTTGGATAATAGTTGCCTGAATTTTTATTTAATTGGAAGAGAAGAATTGTGATTTTTCTAATCCTACTCTTTCATCCATTCTTTATCAGCTAAAACAATTTGGGCTTCTGGAGACACAATATACATACACAAGATATGCAGCATAAATGCTCAGTTCTTTCCTTCAATTACCAATTTTCTATTATTAATTTGTTGTTGTTGTTGTTGTTAAGTTCTGTCGAGTCAGTGCTGACCCATAGAGACCCAGTATGGGGTTTCCTAGGAGCAACTGGTAAGCTTGCACCGCCAACCTTGCAGTTCAAACAGCTTTGCAGTCTGGCGCATTAACCCACAGCGCCACACCAGGACTATCAATTGATTGCAACTGTAAATCTTTATGGGAGCAGACAGCCTCATCTTTCTGCCACAAAGCAGTTGGTGGGTTTCAAATACTGACCTTTCAGTTAGTCCAATGCCTAATCCACAGCACCAACAGGCCTCCTTATTTAGTGCTCTGTTGTTGTTTTTAAGTGCCATCAAGTTAGTTCTGACTCATAGTGATCCTGTATAAGGTTTCGAGTAAGGGGCTAGTGGGTATGAACAACTGACCTTGCATATAACCTGTCCAGTGCTTATCCTACAGCATCACACCAGGACCCCATTTAGTGTATTGTTGCTGTTGTTGTAAGTGCCATCAGTTGGTTCTAACTCAAAGCAACCCTGTATAGGGTTTCTGAGGAGTGGCTGGTAAGTGTGAATCATTGACCTTGTGCTTCAAACACATTATGTGGTCCAGTGCTTTATCCCACAGTGCCACACCAGGACTCCATAGCGTCCCTGTAAAGGGTTTCTGAGGAGCAGCTGGTGGCCTTGAACTGCTGACCTTATGGTTTGCAGTCCAGTGTTGATCCTACAGTGCCACACCAGGAGTCCACCAGGAGAGTATTGGAGTCCACCTCCAATGAGTCTTGAGGTTTTCCTTTATTTCACTCTCTACTTAAAAAATTATATTTATGAATTCATGAATTTTTATACACTCAATATATTTCATCTGATTGTAATTGGTATCCTTTAAAAAAAAAAAATTATTGTGAATTGAATGAAGATTTACAGAGCAGATCACCAGTCCTACATTCAACAAATCATACACTTTTTTTCATTACAATGACTGAAATCCCCTCCATGTACCATCGGTTAACAATTGTTGCTGTTGCTGTTGGTAAGTGCCATCAAATCGGTTCTGACCCACAGCAACCCTGTATAGGATTTCCAAGGAGTAGCTGGTGAGCTTGAACCATCTACCTTGCAGTTCAAACCAACTTTCTAGTCCAGGACATTAACACACAGGGCCACACCAGCACTCCTCAGTAAACAGTATTTACCTCTATTCACTTTAACTCGTGCACTTTTCCCTGTGTCTTCCACTACCTTCATGTCAACCTCCCTCTTGTTGTATATTACTTTCCCCACCACCCAAGATGACATGACCCTCTAGCCAGTGAATAATTTCCCCTCTCCATCCCCATCCTTGGTAACCATCATATTGTTGTTATTAAATGCCATCAAGTCACTTCCAACTATAACGACCCTGTATAGGGGTGTTTCCGAAGAGCAGCTGGTGGGTTTGAATTGCCAACCTTGCAGTGAGCAGTCCAGTGCTTATCCTACAGCACTACATCAGGATTCACTTAGAATGTTTCTTTTAGCAAGAAAATCTTTTCTGAACTTTTTACAACAGTGGTCTCATACTATATTTGTCTTTTTGTGAGTGACTGATTTCACTTTTTTGGCTGCTCAAATTATCCCCTCTTTGGCCACTGGGAACCCTTCCAGATGGCTTATATTCTTTGGCACATCCACAGTCATTTCCCTGCCTGCTTTATGTATACACAAAAATCACCTAGGGATCTATAAGGATCGCCTGGGGATCTTGTTAAAATGTAGATTCTGGTTCAATTTATCTGTGGTGGAACAGCAAATTATCAGCAGGGGTCAAACCGGAATAAACTGGTTTGAAGCCCTGTTTCTGTCACAGAAGCAATCATTTCTCCAAGGAGTCATGCTTTCTTTTAGTAGGAACATTACCAATGGACTTTTTTGCCTAAATTAAAATGCTTACATTTCAAAATGGATGTGAGTTTAACTACACTGTTAGATTTAAAATCAACTTATTCCAGATATTAAAAACACACTTATGAGCTGCTCACAAGATATTTTCATTAAGGTCAACCACCAGACACATACATGTATGATCTCAAAGTATTTTGGGTATTTTTTCATTGGTTCCACAATATTCTCATTAAATTGATACAAAACTGCTTTATCCTCATTTAACAAGGTGAGCTGAATAGAAATATACAAACTTAATTATGCAGAATAGTGGATGTATGAAAACCTTAAAGAATCATTCCTGTTCTCTCACTATTGTGATAGGATCCACCTGACGGCAGTGGATTAGTCAAGACTTAAAAAAATTGAACAAAGCAGTCCAAGAATCATTATGCAAATGATATTAATTGGCAATTATTTAATATTATATCAATTAAAGAATTAAAAGGAAATGTTTTGATTATAATTTTTTTCCAAGTAACTTTTTTTTCAAATTACTCCACATGAACATTCATGTATTCAGTTGAAATCCTTCTACAAATCCATTATTCACTCAGTCTATGTGCCTGGAAATCTGAAACACAGATATTTAGTCCTTATATCTGTAATGTTTTAAATTAATTTCAAGAGATAGGAATTTTTTTGTGTGTGAATGTAAATCAATCACAATGAAATTTTTGCACAGCTGTCAAAGGTAAAATAAAAGTATCATGATATATTCAAAAGACCTAAACATGTGAAGAAGAAATTGGCCTAGTTTCCTGGCATATCAAATCTCCTGAGATCCTTGACACTTTGCAATTGATAGCCTCTTGTTTTTCACTGTTCAGTGTGGTTTGCGTTAGGTTTTCAAGCCATAAATTTGCTTTTTGGTTGCCAACTTGTCATTATCACCCTCCCAACCAGCCACAGCCACTTCATTGTCAGGCATCTTTTCTACCATAGAGCAAATTTGTGCCAAATGTGTTCTTCCTCAGAGGACTCTTTATGACTGGATGGCCCAGGAGACTTCCAATATGGGATTTTTTACACATTTGACTTTGCCTCTATGTCAGCAAATGCCTTGTCACCAGAGCTGTTACTTTCCACTGTTACTTTTCAAGTGTGACCTGATAACTCAATTCCTCAATTTATAAGGCACCATTGAGAGTCCTGGTGTGATACTGTAGGGTAAGCACAATGGACTGCTAATGACAGGTCCAGTGGTTCAAACCCATCAGTCTCTCTTCAGAAACCCTATACAGAGTCACTGTACATTGGAACTGAGTGGATGGCACTTAAAAACAACAACAACATTGTGAAAATAGCTTTGTTCTAGGAAGCCAACATGCTAGATCTCTATAAAACTCTTTCTGTGCGATTCCGCATGATCTTGGACAAGTATTTGTCATTTGCTGGCCTTTAGTTTCCTCATCTCCAGAAAATCTCGAAGATTCTTGATGCTCCAACTTTGTTTTCCAACTACAGTGACAAATATCTCATTGAGCTATCAGGCCACACTTGAAAAGCAACAGAGAAAAGCAATAGGTCTGGTGGCAAGGCATGTGCAGACAGACAAAGAGGCAAAGTCAAATGGATTTTGTTTCTTCAACATCCTTTTCCTTTTGACTTTGCCTCTTTTTGTAGAGACAAAATCCTTTTACACATCGATATTGGCAGTGGGAAATATGCTTCAAGTCAAATCCAGGATTGTTTTTTGTTTTGTTTTGCATCACCACACTTTGGTTCTTTTTAACTGTTATAGACTCATAAATAAAAGTAAGTAGAGACTTCAGGAAAATAAGATGGAAACAAACAGCAATTGAGGACTTAAAAATCATCTCCAACTACCTGACATTTTAAAAATAGATGGTTGCTGAACAGAATTGATGGAATTCATCAGAAAAATATCGAATTCCTACTTAACTTTTTTGCAGAAACACTGCCTTGCTTCAAACTGACTTAAGTAATTTAAGTCTTTAGGTAGGATCCTTCTCCAACAATTTCATAGCAAATAGCTAAGAACATGTGCTCTTGGAGTCAAACTATCTAGGTTTAAATCTTACCATATTACTAACTGGAGTCCTAGTAGGATAAGCACTGGACCACAAGGTCAGTTTGAATCAGCAGCTACTCAGACCCTATACAGGGTCACTATGAGTCAGAACCGACTCCATGGCACTTAACAACAACAATGTATCACTAACTAGCTTTGTGACTGAGGGCAGGTTACTGAACCTCTCTTTGCCTCAATTTCTGTACCTGTCAAATGTGTGCAGTAACTGTTGTTGCTGTTATGTGCTGTCTGGTCAGTACCCACTCATAACAACCTTAATGCACAACAGAACGAAGCACTGCCCAGTCCTGCATTAGTTTCGCAATCATTACTATGCTTAAGCCCATTGCTACTGCCACTGTGCCAATCCGTCTCATGGGGGAGTAGGGGGTGGGTCTTCCTCTTTTTTTCTGACCCTCCACTTGACCAAGCATGATTTTCTTCTCCAGGAACTGGTCCCTCCTAATAATATGATGTCCAAAATATGAGAGACAACGTCTGGTCATCCTGGTGTCTAAGGAGCATTCTGGCTGTCCTTCGTCCAACATAGATCTGTTTGTTCTTCTGGCATTCCATGGTACTTTAAATATTCTCCTCCAACACCATAACTCAAATGAATCAATTCTTTTACAGTCTTCCTTATTCACACTATCCAACTTTTACATGCATATGAAGCTATTGAAAAACTAAAGTTTGGGTCAGGCACACCTTAGTCCTCAAACTGAAATCTTCACTCTTGAACACTTTAAAAAGGTTTTGTGCAGCAGATTTGCCTAATGCAATAGTGGGTAGTAATAATACTACCTTTATAAACAAATACATTAAAATTTGTATACAGTGCCTGGTACATCCTTAGTCCTCAATAGCTCTAACCTAGTATGCAGGAGCTCTGGTGGTTACGAGTTCGGCTGCTAACCAAACAGTCAAAAGTTTGAGAGCTTGCAATCTGCTCCCTTAAAGATTTCAGCCTTGGAAATCCTATGGGGGAATTCAACTCTGTCTTAGGGCCGCTCTGAGTAGAAATCGACTCCACAGCTCACAACAGTATCCATCACACCTAGCCACAACTCCTGACCTGAAAACAGAAGATTTGGTTTCCTTCAACATATCACTGTCACCTTTATCACCCACATCCCCAAACTCAGGAGTCACTACATTTTTTACTGAGCACGTAGCACCTGTGGTGACAGTTAAATCTTCAAGGCAGCCCAATACAGAAACCATAACTTCCAAATATTCCTAGAACACTTTCCTCAAGTTAGTAGCTGTCCAGTTGCAAATCAATCAAACCCATGCTGGGCCGTTATTGGTCTCCTGAGAGCAGCTCAAAAATTCTGTCTCCTGGCAAGGGAAGCAATCCACTTCTTCTGCATTTTCCCCCCTGACAAGTCAAAGCTACTGTGGTCTTACAAATGTATATGAATACTGAGATACGTAAGTCCTTCAAGTCCTTATAAGCTACTCAGCCCACTACCTCTCTACCACAGACCTCAGCAGTTTTCACTTCCAATATTCATAACCAATGGCTGGAATAAAAATTAAGTACTTCCTTTACTTGTGGTTGCTACAATAGTTATAATATTTTCATAAGGAACATTTATAAGTGGGTTCCCTAAATGCAAAATTTCCCCAAATTCCTTCACGTATGCTAAATGTGGGAAGAAAATGAAGTTACCTTCAGAAAAGTATTTTCTTGTCTGCTGTAGGGACTACCCAGAGTAGCCTGACACTATAAAAACATGCCTGAAGCTTATTTTCCTGTAAATTATAAATGGATTCACATTTATAGTTTAATCTATCATTCTGGAAGCCTCTAAGCAACTTTAAGAAAAACAATTTCTCAGTTGTTTACATGAAACGATTGAGGCAATATGGTTGTGTGTTTTTTTTTAACACAAAGTGGTAATTAATTCTGGTTCCCACTTATTTTTGTGACTATAATATGAAAAGAGCGCTAGCGGTGCACTATGCTGCTAACCTCAAGGTTGGTGGTTCAAACCCACCA
Organism: Chrysochloris asiatica; assembly: GCF_000296735.1. NCBI lineage: Eukaryota > Metazoa > Chordata > Mammalia > Afrosoricida > Chrysochloridae > Chrysochloris > Chrysochloris asiatica. The sequence continues at coordinate 2,560,427 of NW_006408647.1, forward strand.
GCCGCTCCACACAAGAATGATGAGGCAGTCTGCTTCTCTGAAGATTTACAGCCTTTGAAGCCTACTCTGTTCTCTAGCATAGACTATGAGTTGGAATTGACTAGATGGCAATATTTTTTCAATAGATACATTTTGGTGATTTCTTTCTTTGCTCTCTTTTAAATGACATTTTGCTTTCTTCATGGATGATGCCCTTGATGTTATCCCACAATTCCTCTGGTCATTAGTGTCTAATGCATCAAATCTGTTTGGGGGATGGTTTCTAATTTCAGGTATGATAAGGAGCTCTGGTAGCGTAGTGGTTACGAATTGGGCTGCGGACCTTAAGGTCAGCGGTTTGAAACTACCAGCTGCACCGCGGGAGAAAGATGAGGCTTTCTACTCCCGTAAAGATTTACACCTTCGGAAACCCTATACAGGGTCGCTATGGGTCGGAAACGACTCGATGGCACATAACAACAACAACAACAATGCTCAAGTTCAAATTTTGCCTCTCATAGATTTGTTTAATTTGCATATGAGCCGATTAATGGTCAGCTCCACAGTCTGCCCCTGACCATGTTTGGCTGATAATATTAAGCTTCTCTATGATCCCTTCCCACAGATATAGTCAATTTGATTCCTGTATAATCCATCTAGTGAGATCCACATGTGTAGTCACTGTTTATGTTGTTTTAAAAAGGGTATTTGCAATGAATAAGTCATTGACCGGTCTTACAACATTCTATCATGTGGATATTAATGATATTGTTTGATAAATTCCACATTCTGTTGCATAACCCTTCTTTGGCATAGGAATTAATATATCTTTCTCATACTTTGCTTTAAATCTTTGTTTAATAGATTGGCAGGTCATTTTCTCTCTTTATTAAATCAGTTCCCAGGCATAGGTACTATTGTCCTGACACTCGTACACATCTGTCCCATTGCACCAGTTGATGCATCCTTTTGAATACCAATCGAAGTGAAGTGTTTCAACAAAATGATGCCATGCTGGAGATGCTCACTCACTCTTCTATGCCCCAAAATTTGGAAGACAGCTACCTGGCCAACTGATTGGAAGAGATCTATATTTGTGCCCATTCCAAAGAAAGGTTACCCCATGGAATGTGGAAGCCATTGAATAATATCATTAATATTATATGAAAGTAAAATTTCACTGAAGATAATTCAAAATTGAATGTAGATTCAGAAGAGGGTGTGGAATGAGAAATATCATTGCTGACGTCAGATGGATTTTGACTGAAAGCAGAAAGATGTCTACTTGTAATTTCTTAATCATGTAAAGGCTTTTCACTGTGTGGATCATGACAAATTATGGATAATGGAGAAGGATATTGCAAAGAATTAATGAATAAATGCTGGTGTTGTTGTTACCTGCTTTCGAGTTTGTCCCCAACTCATGGCACTCCCTCAGATTCCTGGTGCAGCGCTGTAGGATCAGCACTGGACCGCAAACCACAATGTCAGCAGTTCAAACCCACCAGCTGTTCCTTGGAAATGCTATGTAGGGTTGCTCTGAGTCGGTACTGATTCAAAGGCACTTAACAACAACAACTCCAATGCACAATGGAAAGAGCAGCTGCCCAGGCTTGTGCCATCCCTGTGAACAGTAAGAGATTTGGACCATTGTAATCTATAAGGTTTTTGCTGGATGATTTTCAGAAGAAGATTGCTAGGTCTTTTTTCCTGTCTGACTTAGTCGAGAAACATTGCTGAAACATTTCAGCATCGTAGCAACACATTAGCTTCTACTGACAGATAGAGATGGTGGTTGTTATTGAAATACATCATCTGGAATTGAACTTAGGTCTCCTGCATGGAATACAAGAATCCCACTGCTGAACCATCATTTCCCCTATTCATTAACTACAGTGAAAAATTATTAAGGGCAGCCTCATTATGAGGGCAACAGCTTTGTATACCCAGTACATCGAACACAAGTAAAGTCTCCATATTTTTTGCATAAATGAAATAAATGAAATAAATAAGCCAACGAATAAGTGAAGTAAAGCGAGTATGGACCACAACCAGAAAATTCTTGCTAATGACTTCAGGTTAGCTTTATTGGCCTGTTTCCCACCTTGAACCCACGCATTTCCTTAGTAGCATTCTGTTTGTTTTCCCGAGTGCTTGGCATTCCATAATGTAGGTCAGCATGCAGTTGCAGTGAGGAGTTCACGCCACTTCTTTTAGTCCTCAGTGATTAACCCCTAGGACTCTTTTCAAGCATCCTCCTTTCATCCTTCAATAATATGCAAACTCCTTTGAACTTAAACTTTCTCATTATCTGTAATTATTCTTTGAGGCACATGAGATGTTAACAAGAAGTACAATTATCCAACTTTGTAATAAGAAGTCATATTTATTGATACTGTGATTAGGAAGTCACTAAATATAGATGTGGGAATCTTAGGCTTAGTTCCAGCAACCAGATGATTGAAATGCACCTTTTCCAGATGGCCAGACCAATTTAAATGGTATGATTACATCATGGTTACATAAATCGTTGTCCAGAGATACAAGGTAGGATTATAATTAGAGATGCTTCGAACAGTGTTGAGACCCAGAGGCAGAGGTTCTGAAAATCTCCAAGGTTACAACTGAGAGGCGCAGACTGAGAGAAAAAAATGGAAAGTAAGGCAGCATCTCTCTTATCGACCCCATCCCATTTTCCCAGTCAGGACATTATCTATGGAATACAGCTTTGCTCAAGACTCATAACCTATTCACACCCCACCCAACCCCACATCCCTCTCCATTCCTTATCACACAGACTATGGAGGTCACATGACCCTAAAGGCTAATGATTCTCTTCTTGGTTCCCAGGCCTGCTTCACAATAAACTGACTGATATATTTCGAAACCCACCTCCTGATTTTCTAGTGGATTTTATAAACATGACTGGGCTAGTATCTCCACGGAATCTATACAACCACCTACATAAGTTTCAATGAAGAAAAACATTTGCATTAATACATCAAAGCCCCCTGAATTCAAGGAAATGATTTTGCAAGAAATGTGTCCTTGAGCATAAAAAATATAGTAATCAGGATTCTTGGTTTAAAATGACAGAAAGCAAACTCAAACTGTTAAGACCAAAAAGGTAATATCCACACTTGGAAAGGTCTGATGAGATGCAGCTTGAGCTGTTGCTCAAATGAAGTCAGTAGCATATCTCTCTCTGTGCATCTCGCTTTTTATCTCTGGCTCCGTCTCTGCATTTCTCATTGTGGGACACCATTTCAGCCAGGATTTCCCAAGAGGTGGCAAAATTGCCCAGCAACACCATCCTATGTCTTACCAGCTTAGCAACTCCAGTAGGAACAGAGGGGCTGTTATTAGCTGCCATCTAGTTGGAAGAACACGGTCAGCATTTCTCAAGCGGGAGGAACTGAAGAAAAAATTCAAGCCTCGACTTTCGTTATTGAAAGATTCTCTGGGCAAATTATTGAATGATGCAGAATGCATCGAGAGAAGATGGAAGGAATACACTGAATCATTTATCAAAAGGAAATGGTTGGGACATAGGCAGCAAACTGAGAATGGCCGAGTCCACGGGCCGGAGCCGGCCCAGTTGCACGACAGCGCCTCCTTCGCTCAGGTGTCCAGAGGCCCCTTATCTGTGGCGCAGTTGGATCAGTCGGCGTTAAATTACTCAGGTAACACGGTGCCGGCAGCGTTTGCCATCCCAGCTGCCAACAGACCTGGCTTCACCGGCTACTTCATCCTACAGAAACCAGGCCTGGATGTCCTACGCAGGAGAGAACGAGCTCCCGGGCCAGTGGGCCGACTCGGTCCCCCTCCCAGGATACATTGAAGCTTACCCCCGGTCACGTTATCAGCAGAATTCACCATCAAGGCTGCCTCGCCAGTACAGCCAGCCATGGAACCTACACCCTAGCTTGGAGCAGGCCCCAGTGCCCTCCGCCGCAGCTTCGCAGCAGAGCCTTGCAGAGAACTACCCTTCCGACACACCTCTGACCAACA
>NW_006408647.1:2564516-2566637 GCF_000296735.1 Chrysochloris asiatica
CAGAGGCCCCTTATCTGTGGCGCAGTTGGATCAGTCGGCGTTAAATTACTCAGGTAACACGGTGCCGGCAGCGTTTGCCATCCCAGCTGCCAACATACCTGGCTTCACCGGCTACTTCATCCTACAGAAACCAGGCCTGGATGTCCTACGCAGGAGAGAACGAGCTCCCGGGCCAGTGGGCCGATTCGGTCCCCCTCCCAGGATACATTGAAGCTTACCCCCGGTCACGTTATCAGCAGAATTCACCATCAAGGCTGCCTCGCCAGTACAGCCAGCCATCGAACCTACACCTTAGCTTGGAGCAGGCCCCAGTGCCCTCCACCGCAGCTTCGCAGCAGAGCCTTGCAGAGAACTACCCTTCCGACACACCTCTGACCAACATCTCCATGGCAGCCCTCGTCAAGGCCATTCGGGAAGAGGTGGCCAAACTGGCCAAGAAGCAGACAGACATGTTTGAGTTCCAGGTCTAATGCCTTGCTACTAGGGGTCTCTTGACTTCTAAACTCTGAGGAAACAGTCTTGAGATTTCTCAAGCCTACCATGTTGGGACTTGTGAGAAGGCAAAGACGTGCTGCTCACCCTCCATTTCTGATAAAGTGAACTGTGGTACTTCTGAGAAACAGAAAACTCTGAACTGACTGGCTTCTTGGCTCATTCAACTAATCTATGTGTCAAAAGTCCCTGTTTAGGTTCTTATGTTTGACATTGTGTTGTGTTAAATTTAAGAAGCATGGGTATGTTCCCTGTGGAGCGATAGTCACAAAAGGTACTAGCTAATCTACAGGTTCCTGTGCAATGCCACATTTTAATGAATCACAGGGGGGGGGGATGGGGGGAGGAGGAGAGAATCTAGCTCTATCTTCAGTGACCTCTGCAAGTTAACTCTGTTTCTGTGTTCAACCCAATGCAGAAGTGTGGATTAAGCACCAGACTGTACTCTCTTTCATTCAGCCCTGACTGTCATCGTAAAAATCATCTCCAGCCTATGAGGGAGGTGCTGACTCCAGCAAAGGAACTTGAGTCCTTTTCTTTCAGAAGTTCAGATTCAAAGTCAAATGAGTTGCAGGAAAATCAGTACTATCAGTGGCTGTGCCTATAAATAGCCCTGACTCTCCTCCCTCCCCCATTGATTGAACAAAAGCCAAGGAAGAAAGGAAATGAGAAGGGATGGTGGATTTGTGTAGATGGGGTTTTGAAAAGGTGTTGTCATTTGGAAACAGAGTACCTTACAAGTTGGAATTGAACTGAAAGAACATAGGTGCTAAGAGCTTTTAGGATCCTACAAAAGAAAAACAGTTATGTGTGGACGTGTTTCTATGGCCTACATTGAAGATGGCCTGAGAATGGAGCATCCCTCTTTTTTAGAATAATAGTTCACCGACTTTTATAAGAAAACCTCTGTCTATTTAACAATTCGTGTCCAGCATGTGCTACCAAGTGCTACAAAAGGAAACAGTAATAGGTGTCTGTTAGAAGCTGGAGTGGGGGACCCACGCTCTCCCTAAGTTGCAGCAAGTGTGTATAGAATCTTATGAATGTAGAAAATCGGTTGCTTTGTGTTAAGCGTCAGTAACATTTTTCAAAGTGTATGGAGTTAGTCAGATATCTATAGTTCATGGACACAGAAGACATTTGCTAAAACAATAGGGTGACCTGGTGTGACGCTGCAGGTTAATGTGCTGACTTCAAAGTCGATTTGAACCACAAGGTCAGAGATTCAAGTTCACGAGTTGCTCCTCGGAAACCCTATATGGATCACTATAAGTTGGAACTGACTCAATGGCACTTAATAACAATAACAACCTTTTGAGCAGGATATAGGAAATTCACCCTCCCTGGCATGGGAAATCAGCCTCTTGAGCTCCAGCGAGAGGATGTAACCTTGCAACATTGAAGGCGTCAATGATTCACAAACCCTCAAAGCATTACTACTGACTTTAGTAGGGGAGAGGGAAGGAATTCTTTGGTTTTCTCACCAGATTTGGGAGCTGTGTACAGTGTTGGGGCCTTACTTAGTATCTGCTGGAGAATGAGGTATTTCAGTCCATGATCCATTTAGCTTCAGCAGTTTCCCTCCCCTTCTGAGCCCATCTTTCCATTCTCCTCATGAGTTTCTTTGGT
>NW_006408647.1:2570877-2575600 GCF_000296735.1 Chrysochloris asiatica
TCCAAAGGGGCAGCTGGTGAGCTTGAACCGCCGACCTTGCAGTTCAAACGGCTTTGCAGTCTGGTGCATTAACCCACAGCGCCACACCAGGAGTCATATGGGAGGCTGTAAATGACTCTTCCTCCAATCCTGATGCCATGCTCTTTTATATTCCAGTTTCTCAAATAATTTTCAGATTGAGTAAGTATGATGAAAGAATACAACCCTGGTGCACACCTCTTCTAATTTTAAACCTTTCAGTATTCCCTTGTTTTGTTCTAATGACTGCCTTTTGGTCTGTGTGCAGGCTCCTCATGGGCACAATTAAAGTGTTCTGGAACACCCATTTTTTTGCAATAGCCATATCCCTTATTCATAGTTTGTCATGATCCACGTAGTCAAAAGTCTTTGCATAGTCAATAAAGCACAAGTCAACATCTTTCTGATAATTTCTGCTTTCAGTCAAGATTCAGCAGACAGTGATATCTCTCATTCTACATCTTCTTCTGAATCAGGTTTGAATTTCTGGCAGCTCCCTGTCAATGTACTGTTTCAACTGTCCTTTAATTACCTTCAGCAAAATTTTACTTATATATGATAGTAATGATATCATTAGATGAGGTCTGCATTTTGTTGAGTTAGTTCTTTTTGGAATGGGAACAAATATGGAATTCTTCCAATCAGTTGACCAGATATCTGTCTTCCAAATTTCTTGGCATACACTACTAGGTCTCTCCAGTGCTGCATCAATTTGTTCAATTACTTCACTTCAATTGGTATTCAGTCAATTCCTGAAGCCTTGTTTATACCAATGACTTCAATGCAGCTTGGACTTCCTCCTTCACTACCATTGATTGTTGATCATATGCTACCTCCTGAAATGATTAAGCATTGACCATTTCTTTTTGGTACAGTTGCTCTGTGTATTCCTTCCATCTTCTTTTATGCTTTTGGTATCATTCAACATTTTGTCCATAGATATTGCAATTCCAGGCTTGAATTTTTTCTTCAAGTTCTTTCAACTTGAGAAATGTGAAGAATATTCTTCCCTTTGGGTTATCTAACTCCAGGTCTTTGCACATTGCACTATAATTATTGACTTTGTCTTCTCGAACTGCACTTCAAAATTTTCTGTTTAGTTCTTTGACTTTTTTTCTTCCATTCACTTTAGTTTCTCTACACTTAAGAGCAAGTTTCAGAATTTCTTCTGAAATCCATTTTGGTCTTTTCTTATTGAAGGTTATATTTTGGCTCTCATGAACATGTTTTAATTTTCTTCAGTTTCAGCCTGAACTTGCATATGAGCACTTGATGATCTGTTCCACAATCTGTCCCTGGTCTTGTTTTGGTGGATGATTTTGAGTTTTTTTGACCATCTCTTCCCACAGATGCAGTCCATTTGATTCCTGTGCATCCCATCTGGTGAGGTCCATACATATAATTGCCTTTTTTGATGTTTTAAAAAGGTATTTGCAATGAATAAATCATTGGTCTTATAAAATCCTATCATGTGATCTCCAGCATAATTTCTATCACCAAGGCCATATTTTCCAACTGCTGATTCCTTCATCTTTGTGTCCAACTTTCACATTCTAATTAGCAGTAACTATCAATGCATTTTAATTGCATGTTTGATAAAAATCAGACTGAAGAAGTTGATGGGATTCTTCAGTTTCATCTTCACTGGCTCTAGTGGTTGGTGCATAAATGTTAATAATAATTGTCGTATTAACTGGTCCTTGTAGGCATATGGATACTATCCTATCACAGACAGCATTGTACTTCAAGACAAATCTTGAAATGTTCTTTTTGACAATGAATGTGACCCCATTCCTCTTCAATAAGCCATTCCCGGCAAAGTAAAGCATATGATTGTCAGATTCAAAATGGCCAATACCAGTCCATCTCAGCTCAGGAATGCCTAGAATATCGATCTTTAGGCATTGTAATTCATTTTTTACAACTTCCAATTTCCTAGTTTCATATGTCATACATTCCATGTTCTGATTATTAATGGATGTTTGCACCTGTTTCTCCTTATTTTGAGTTTGGCTCATCAGCAAATGTAGGTCCTGAAAGCTTTACTCCATTCATGTTATCATGGTCAACTTTACTTTGAGGAGGAAGCTTTTCCCTGGTTGTATTTTGAGTGACTTCCAACCTGAGGTTCTCATCTTCTGGCATTATCTTTGACAATATTCTTCTGCCATTCTTAGGGTTTTCAGTTGGCAAACATTCAGAAGTAGTCTGATTCTCCTTCTAGTCTGTTTTAGTCTGGAAGCTCTACTGAAACCTGTCCACCATGGTGACCTTGCTGGCATAGCTTCTAGCATCACAGCAACAAGCAAGTCACTACAGTTTGACAAACTGACAGATGAGTGGAAGGTAGTATTCAAGTAAGAATACAACTAAACTCATGGATTTTATGTTATAATTGTAATTTTTCTAAAACATACTAAAAATAAACCCCTAGTAAATGCAAATTGAAACCACCATGAGATACCATTCACATAACTGTAATGGGTACCTTTTGACTATAGGAAACTGAAATGCTCATGGATCACTCATAGAAATGCACATAATAAAACCACATTAGAAAAAATATTCACATTTTCTTATAAAATGAAATATACTGTTGACTCTTGACCAATAACAAGTTTCCACCACAGTGGGTTTATTGATCTGTGATTTTTTAAAAATGCCATGTAATGTTAATCACGTCCACGTCAGTAGTTCATCTCTCCATATCACAGTCAAAAGTGATTTCTCACAGTTCTCATCTTTCCTTTGTGTGTGTGTGTGTGCAATGACATAAGCTTTGGAACCCACTAGTGGAAGTGCTCCCAAGAAGCAGAGAGATATGACATTACAGGAAAAATAGACTCTGTCGAGTGTAGATTGAGGTTTACAGGTGCCATTGACCACCGTTTCAAGATAAATTAATCCATGGTAAGGAGCTCTGGTAGCATAGTGGTTACAAATCGGGCTGCTAACCTCAAGGTCAGCAGTGCGAAACTACCAGCCATTCCATGGGAGAAAGATGAGGCTTTCTGCTCCTGTAATGACTCTACCACCACCACCACCACCAAGGACCATGGTAAAAAAACAAGAAAAAGAGATTTTTGAAGCTGTAAATTGAAGTTATGCTATTGGACTAAAGACTTCAATTTACAGCACAAAAACCATGCACTTTTTATGAAATGCCTTTTAATCTCATATTGAAAATATAGTTTTTATGTGGGTGCAGTATATAAAATGTTGTTTTTGTTGTTAAGTGCCGTCAAGCTGGTTCTGACTCATAGTGACCTTATATGAGTTTCCGAGGAGCAGCTGGTGAGTTTGAATTGCTGACCTTGTGTTTCAAACCGACTTTGCTGTTCAGTGCTTATCCTACAGCATCACACCAGGACTGCACATAAAACATAACATTCAAAATATGTGATAATTGCCTGTCAATGTTATCATTGGCAAAGCTTGTGGTGATTGCTAAGGCTATTGCTGTTGGTTGCTGTGGAGTAGGTTCTCACTCATAGCAACCTTATTCACAACAGAGCAAAACACTGCCTGGTCCGGCACCATCCTCACCATTATTGTTAAGCTGAGTCCATTGCTGCTGCCACTGTGCCAATAAATTTTGGGGGAGTCAAAAGTTATATGCAGATTTTTTACTGTTGGTGTCCCTATCAAGGATCAACTTATCCTAAAAACCCAAACAATAATCCACTGCCAACAAGTCAATATGGACTTATAGAAACCCTATAGGACAGAGTAGAACTGTTCCTTAGGATTTCTTAAACTGGAGATTTTTAAAGGAGCAATTGCCTCATCTCTCCCTGGAGCAGCTAATTGGTTCGAACCACCATCCTTGCTGTTGGCAGTCCAAAGCTCAGCCCACCACACAACCAGGGCTTCTTTTATACCTGTCTTATGACCCTTCAATTTCAATTCTAAACATTCTTCCCAGAGAAATGAAAACAGATTTGCACAAAAAAAGACTTAAATGAGAATGTTCATAGAGCCTGTGAATCATCTTTCAGCTAAGCAATAGGCAAGCTGAACAGTAAGCTGAACAATGCATCAGGGAGGTATGCACTTCCTAGAACAGTCAACCATACTAGATCAAAAGGGCAACATTGCCCAGGAGTAAAGTTCAAAAGGACTCCTGGTCTGGTGCTGCACGTTAGTGCGCTGGACTGCAATGTCAGCGGCTCAAGCTCACCAGCTGCACCTTGGAAACCCTATACAAGGTCACTATGAGTTGGAACTGATTCTAAGACACTTAACAACAGCAACACAAAGCTCAAAAGGCAGAAAGGAATAGGAAGGAAGGACAAATGGAAGCAGAACAGAAAGGAAGTCGGAATAGTCCTGTTACGTTGTGGGGATTGCAATCAGTGTCATGAAATAAAATGTGTATGAATTGCTGAAAACTGATTTGCTATATTAAACTTTCACTCTGATCACAATTGTTATTGTTGTTAAGTGTAGTCAAGCTGATTCTGACTCATAGGAACCCTGTGTATGGTTTCTAAGGAATGGTTGGTGGGTTTGAACCTCCGATGTTGTGGCTCAAACAGCTTTGCAGTCCAGCACATTAACCCACAGCACCACACCAGGATTCCCAAATCACAATGTTGTTGCTGCTGTTCAGTATCATCAAGTCGGTTCCAACTCATAGCCACCCTGTATAGGGTATTCAAGGAGCGGCTGGTGAGCTTGAATTGCTGACGTTGTGGTTTAAATG
>NW_006408647.1:2575987-2581538 GCF_000296735.1 Chrysochloris asiatica
AACAACAACAACAACAACATTGATATGTATAGCAGCATGATGAATAGAGAGAAAATTTAGGCTGAGTGAAAGATGTCTTACACAAAGCGTAGTGCATACGAGTACTGTCTGATTTCATTTAAGTCCTAGAACAAGGAAATTAATCTACGGTGGAGAAAAATCAGAACAATGGTTTTCTGGGGATAGGGATAGGTGCTGGGAGTCAGGAAGAACGGACATTAGCTTTCTGGGATGATAATAACATTCTGTATTTTGATAGAGGTTTGAGCCACACCAATGTATGTGTCCATTTGTCAAACTCAGTAAAATTTATCCCCAAAGTAAAATAAACAGGGGACAATTGTCAAATTCTCACTAAACACCTGAATGCTAAAGTATTTGAAATGGGGGAAATGTACTGATGTTTGCAACTTACCATGAAATATATTTAAAAATATGAGATGGATTGATGGTTGAATCAAAGGATGGATTGTTGTTATTGTTGTTAGATGCCATTGAGTTGGTACTGATTCATAGTGACCTCATGCACAGCAGAATGAAACACTTCTGAATCCTGGGCCAACCTCATATTGTTGCCACGCTTGAGTCCATTGATGCTGACACTTTGCCAATCCATCTCGTTGGGGTTCTTCCTCTTTTTCTCTGACCCTCCACCTTATCAAACATGATATCCTTCTCCAGCGACTGGTCCCTCCTGATAATATGTCCAAAGTATGAGACAGAAGATTAGATATATGATAAAGTGTCTTAGGCTGGGGTCTCTAGATAAGCAAAACCAGTGAAGCTTATATATGTGTTTATAAAGAGGATTTATTTCAAGGAGATGGCTCACACAGAGAGGTTGGCAAATCCCAAGTATGTGGGTCAGACATCAGGCTAGAGGCTTCTCCTGACTCATGTAGCTATAGGGATGTCAAGATGGACAGGGCAGACAGCAGGCTTCTGGATCACAGGCTGCACAAGTAAGGATTCCAAGCAGCAGCAATATGGCAGGGCACGACTCAAGGCTAAAGGACTACAGGTTTAGATGATGAGGAGCCAGGTACAGAATCAAGTTAAGCAAAACGCCAGAGAGCTTTGCCAAAACCTCCGTGTATATTGGATGTAGACCACATCCCTGAAGAGATTCCCTTTTAAGTGATTGACTGCTCATAACAGATATCTTCATAGAGGTGATCACATTATATCAAGTCTTATCTTAGGGTATGACTACATCATAACTGTCAGACCATTAAAAATTATGGCCCAGTCTTAACCATCACATAAAGCAAGTAAATACAATGTGAATCACAGAATCTAGGTGATGGGATTATAGATGTACACTGTAAGAATCTACTCATTTGAAATTATTCATAATACAACAGTGGATAAAAAGTAACACCTAACCATTAAAATACAAATTTGTTTCTATACATACCACATAAAAGCATTCAACTTAGTTCCAATAGTAAGTGCTCACACTCTACAAACATTACTGTAGCAAAAACTTACTTCTCTAGACATCTAGAGTTGCAAAAGAACAGTATTCCAGCTCTGTTTAAGCCTTTAAAGAGAAATGAAAAATGTATGGTTTAGCATTGTTTCCGTATCTCTATTTTTCATGTCAAATATTGCACATTTCTTCCAATTTGTCTCAATTCCAAACTTTTCTGAAGCAAAGGAACAACTGACTAAATGTCCTAAATGAGCTGTGTTCTTAAGGAAAGTTATTCTTCAGGAATAAAGAAGGATTCAATTTTATGCAAGACGTGGCCACTGTGCAAATATGTCTCTAATTTAAGGACATGATGAAAAAATTAAAAGCTGACAGTTGTGGTACTTTGTAAGTTAAACTTACAAATTATGAAAGCTTTGTATGCCATTCAAGCCAATGCCTGAGCTACTTGTTAAAGTTCTGTTGGGAAAGTTCAATTGTAGTATGCAGTTATCATATATTTAAATCTAAAGACAACACACATCATGTGATTTGGACTGAATTTTTTTTCCTGACAAATTAATGACTATCCTACACAGGAGTTAAACAATAGTCCATAATCAGAAGAAAGTGAGAAATGTAGATATAGCAGAATAAGCAGGATAAAACAAATTAGAATAGGAGGTTTGGAGCACAGGCAAAGTAAACAAAATGATTTTTTTTTTAAAGTAATGGCAATTACTATCATTGTTGTTGGGTGCCATTGAGTTGGTTCCATTTCCAAGAGAGGCTGGTGGGTTTGAACTGCAGACCTTGTGGTAACCAGTTCATTGCTTACCTTACAGAGCCACACTAGGGCTCAATTACTATCTTATCCAAGAAAATAAAGAAGAAAAGCATTCACTAAAGACTAGTATTCAGCAGAGTGAAAGAGCTTGAATAGATTAACATAGATTAAATAATCTGTGGAAGAAAAGAAAAATGACACATGCCTTTCTACTTGTGGTGGTGGTCAAAAATCCAATGCCTATAAAACATGGAAATCATTCTAATTCAGCAAATATAATGAATCTGGACTGCCAACAGTAAGGTCAGTGGTTCAAACCCATCAGCTGCTATATGCAGTCTCTATGAATCAGAACTTCACAACAAAAATGGATCTGTTTATTGGAACTTTAGTGCAAATGCAGATTTCTACTTTATATTCTACAGCATTAAAATGAATATAAATTAATTACTGTCAGGGGGAGGAAAAAAGCTATATGATGTTGTTTGTTTTATATTGTGTATGTGTGTGTGGACTCCTGGTATGATATTGTAGGGTAAGCTCTGGACTGTGAACCAAAAGATCGGCAGTTCAAACTCACCAGCTGCTCCTTCAAAACCCTGTACAGGATCACTATAAATTGGAATATACTCGACGGCACTTAACAACAACATATACGTATGAGCTCCTGTGTGTCACAAATAGTTTACCATGGACTAGTAATCTAAAATTTTGCAGTTTAAACCCACCAAATAGCTGCAGGGGGTTTGAACTGCAAACCTGCTCCTTTAAAGACTACAGCCAAGAAAATCTTCTCGGACTCTGTAATATATGGGGTTGCCGTTGGCATGAGTTGGAATTGATTCCACAGCAACAGGCTTGGTTTTTCAAAAAAAAATTTGTGTGTCAGTGCCAGGGGGTGCAAATGGTTAATATAGCCTACTGATTAACTCAAAGTTTGGAGGTTCAAGCCTACCCAGAGACACCTCTGAAGAAAGTCGTAGGGATCTATTTCAGAAAACCAGCCACTGAAACCCATATGGAGTTCTACACCTGGGGTTTTTATGAATCAGAATCGATTACACAGCAACTGGTTTGGGTTTTGTTTTGTTTTGTGTATAAGCTAAGAGAGGGCAGTAATCAAATCTTTGCTTTTTCTTCTTATATCATCTACTCAGGAATCCTATTTATTAACTAACTAGATGAGTTCTATTTCTTGACAGAATAATGATAGCAAGTTTATTTGAAAGAATTTTAAATGATGATCAACAAAAAGAACATTATCAAGTCAATATTAAAACAAGGGAGATGTTGATAAGCCTATAAAACTGCCCCCTAAGGGGGGAGAGGCCAGACCACCACGGACTAAACCAAAGATAAATTACAGATTGTTAAAAGAAAAGTACAAGAGAGGTTCCTGCCAAGAAAAGCAAAATGAGGAAACTGTGTATTTGTCTTGATATCTACCAGTGGGCAAAATGGGAAAGCCTTGTTGAAATGGTGTGATGAATACACCTCCCTGAGCATGGCCAAGATCATGCATAATGCAGTGCTACAGATGCTAACAGATTCAGACAAGGACACTTCCATTTATTTTTCATGGGCTTTGAAAATTGATCTCCAAAGTGTTCCCATGTGGATGTCTCTTGGCCCAACAAATCTCTAAGAGTACTTTGATTTTTTTTTTTTTTGCATCCAGAATGAATCCATTGTGGCTATGCCTCTTAATTGACAAAATGAAGAGATGGAAAACAAGCCAAGTTTCTGATTAAATTGATGTGCCAGTTCTTTGAATTATGGAAGACCTCTTGCAAACCCCAAATGGATCATTGGATTTTTCTAGGACTAGTTAAAAAAAAAAAGTGAATGAACAATAGGACCAATTCTGAAATGAAGTGCTATAGGATTTCTTTCTAAACTCCCCCAAGCTGGAATCACTTTATCCTTCCTCTTCTTATACCAGAGAACTTTTACATTATCCTGTCTCATCGATCCCTGTCATCCTGCCTCTATTGCACACTCCTTGAAGTGCTTCAGTCCCTAGAGACTATCTATATACTTGAAATTCAGAAAATATTGAGGCAATGGGAATTGAGAGAGACAGCACAACAGTATCACCACTAAGGAGTAAGTATCTAGGTCAGACAGTGAAACTAAAATGCTGAGATATTTTCCAGTGTCATCACTGCAGTGAGAAACTTAGCGTCTCATATGGTGTATGAGCTGGGAGATATAAGATGGAGGTTTCTGTTCAGAACGTGTACGGTGTTTCCCCCAAGATGCCAGGCATACAATACAGATCCCTTGAAGGGTCCTCTAGGCCTACTTGGAGAGGCTGTTGAAAAAGGACATTATAATGATAAATTTCAACATGAACATGAGTTAAGCGCCTTACGCAAAGAAAAAGGAAGTCATATCATGGGCTTTTCTTTTAGATGACCAACTGAGCAAGCATTTATCTTTTTTGCCCCCAAAACTCTTAGTATATGTCAGAAGAATAACATCTAAAATGTGGAAAATTATTTTCAGATGTTAATTCATAGAGTATTTTTTCTGGAGAATTTTAATTTATGGAACAAAGTCTCACATGTGCAACAGAAGCAAGCATAGCTTAATTTGTGGAGAGTGTTTCGAGGAAATCAGAGCCAAGCTGGTTATGTTGGGAAATGGACATCTTTCCGATCAGAAGAACTGAACAAGTACAAGATGGGCAAAACTTTAGTCAACAATTTATGAGGGAGCTTCAAAAAAGTTTGTGGGGAAAATGGAATTAAAAGATTAGGGAATTTTGGTAGGGGTGACGCTGGCTACCTAAAATGGGGGGACTGTAAGGGAGAAGTGACTGGCTTACAAGGTTTCAAGAGGGAGTTTAGATTCAGAGTGTGCAGAGGAAGGTAGAATTCCCACTGAGTGGTTTTCATCCTGTCTAGACAGGTCTGGTGAAAGGAGATGGGGAGAAGACTGTCATGATTCAATACTGAGTAATTGTTACAATGACTAATTGCAATTGTTGCAACTGTAAAGGTAGAAGTTTTGTTGCAAAGGGGTGAGCAGCCGATCTTACAGTCCCAGAACGGAGGACCCTGGGACCATCCAGGGAGAAAGGCGGGAGCGGAGTGTGGGACCCTACCCAGAGAAGCGGTGATGCCAGAGATGGAGGCAGAGATGATGACATGGAGAGATGTAGTGGCTGAGGACTCTAAATTCATGGAGGGAGAGGGCATTGTGCTGGTAGCAGGGGTAGGCTTGCAGGGTATGCCCTCTGACTGTTTGAATGTGTTTTAGTGCACATCCAAAAAAGAAAAACAGAGGGAATAGAAGAAGCAAATACTGTGGAATGATGAAGCATGCTGCAGGGGATTGTAATCACT
>NW_006408647.1:2583303-2587519 GCF_000296735.1 Chrysochloris asiatica
AAAGCCTTTGCATAGTCAATAAAGCACAGGTAAACATCTTTCTGATATTCTCTGCTTGGAAACCCTATACACAGTTGATATGAGTTGGAACTTGTTTGGAAGCACTTAACAACAACCACAACAGGTCCATATTTGTATTATATTCATCTGTTCATTTGTTGAAGCCCTGGTGTAGCACTGGGGGTTAATGCGCTGGACTGCAAATATTATACAGTTTCACTATGGGTCAGTATCGACTTGATGGCACTTATAGGAGGGAGCTTCAAAAGCAATTTATAGAAGGAAGGCACTTAACAACAACAACAGTCTTCTGTCAGTAAATAATTAGACCGCAGTAGACGAACATAATACAAATATGGACTTGCTGTGGTTTGGAAAATATAATCAGATTCCTTCTCAGGCAGATTGGGATTTGGAAACTGAGAAACTGAATCAGCTGCAGACTTGGTGCTCCAAATGAGATCCATGGACTAAGCAGTATTCCTGAAAGCTGGCAACTTGTTAGAAATGTAGGACAATCCCCACCACCACCACCACTTCCAACGCACACACACAAGCCGTTATTTTTAGACGCTGTTGATTTCATCCCTGAGTCATGACAACCCAATATGTTACAGCATACAACTGCCCCATAGAGTTTTCTCAACTGTAATCTTTATGGAAGCAGCTTCTCAGGCCGTTTTTCCTTGGTACCTGTGGCTGGCTTCAAACCACCAACCTTTAGGTTAGAAGACAATTGCAAACTACTTGCTCCACATAGGCTCCTACCCTAGACCTACTGAACTACTATTTATTTGCTTTTTAACAATAACCCCAGGTGATTCTGAGGATAGTAAAGTTTAAGATGCACTTAGTCAGATGATGAAAGACACTTGAAATGAAAAGTATTAGTGTTTGGGTTGGATTGGTTTCATAGTACATCAGAGTCCAGGCAAGTCAAAGTGACAAGGAAACATAAAAGACTTACAATGGCCACTTTGCCAAGAGGAGAAGGAGAACTGAGCAGACCTGCAGAGAGAAGCAAAGATATGAGACCCTGGAGCAAGAGGCCTAGGGAGGAGCCTTGTTCCTTATGTTCCTGGTGTAGCACTGCTAACCAAAGTGTCGGTGATGCAAACTCACCAGCAACTCCATGGAAACCTTATACAGGATTGCTATGAGTTGGCTCTATGACACTTCACAACAACAGCCCCCTACCCCCTTGGGTCCAGAGATATTTCACTTCTAGGCCTTCTTGGATGGATGTCCTGGAGACCTGTAGCAACCTCACAGTGAACCTTTAACTCTAGTCAGCTCCAGTGGGTTCTTAGTGCTGTTGTTGTAGTTAAGTGCCGTTGAGTTTATTCTGACTCGTAGTGATCTGTACAGGGTTTCCAGGGAGCGGCTGGTACTAATCCTCGATTATTTCTAGCTGAGCTTCCTGTGGGTTGTTTCTAACACAACTAGCAAAGTCATATACTGCTTTAGGAAGTTTAACATAAAGGGAGGAGTAAATCACTTTATATTCCACAGGATTTGGGCCACATCTTAAATGTGGTACTCAGTTTGGACATATCACTTTTAAAAAGACCTTGGTAAGAGGCATCAACATATCGTGAACTCTGAAAACATACTCAGTAGAGTAATGGACAATAAGGGATATTTGGCTTCAGGTGGAGAAGACACTCAGGAGAAATATGTCAAAACAAGAAGGCACTATTTTCTGTTATTTTTAAGGGTTGAAAGAATTGATCTAGAGGGCAGAGCTAGCCTGGTGGATGAATGTTACAGCTCAATATAAGGAAGAATTTTCTTACAATTCTAATAGCACAACAGCTGTCTTTTATTGAAGTACCAAGCTCTCTATGATTGTGAGTGTTACATCAAAACCTGAGGCTGAAGGACCCTTTCCACAGCGACTGGAGTGGAAATTCTATGTTGAACATGGAACTAGATGACATTTAGGATATGTGGTATAGTCTCAAGTTGCAGAGTTAGGCTTACAAATGTTCTTTTCTTTCTTCTAATCTTAGATGAATAGAGTGCCTGCTTCAGTGATCTGAGCAATGACTGAAACACACTTTCTATTTTTCTCATGCTCTGAGAACTTTTCGGAGTCTTATGCCTGCTTTAGAATAAGAAAATGCTAACAAATTTGAGTTTTGGCATGGCGCTGTAGGATAAGCACTGAACCCCAAGGTTGGCTTGAACCTCTCAGCGGTCCAAACTCACCAGTCACTATGAGTTGGAACCAGACCAGACAACACTTAACAACAACAACAATAAATGTGAGAAAATAAAAAGTTATTTGAAGTCTAAGAGACAGATTGAAATAAAGCAGTGAGATTGGAATGAGAAGCAACAAAGCTGAGAGGTCTAATATGACCTAATATATTGTTTGTTGTTAAGTGCAGTCCAGCCATTTCCGACTCATAGCAACCCTGTATAGGGTTTCCAAGGAGCGGCTGGTGAGTTTGAACTGCCAACCTTGCTGTCTAATGCTTTATCTCATAGCACCACACCAGGTTTTAAAAACAGTTCTGAGAGGCAGAAGACCTTGAAGCCAGATTGCAGAAGCTTCTGCTTTCTTCCATTTGTGATCTTCAATTTAATTATTTTAAAAAGTTGCACCTACTTATTATCTCATGGATGCAGGAAGTATAGAGAATTTCATTATAATTTGTAGCTCACAACAGACCTATGCATTGCTATAAGAATCTGCTTAATAATTTAGCAGAGAGGTTTCGAAAGTATCCCTTGTAAAACTGAAAGATAGGATTTGGGGTGGAACTCAGCAATAGATTGTTAAATTCAGATTAACAGAAGAAACAGAGAAGCAAATGGGGGCATTAGAATATGAATTATGTCTTATAAGTATGAGCATTCCCATTTTGCCATTTATAATAAAATAATGTCTTCCCCCATCTATTGTCTCCTGGATTTTACACAGCTTTTCTTTCTTCAGAATCTCCATTATTATCTCATTTCTGTTTTTCATCCCTCTCTTTGCTGAGTGTTCAAGGTGTGTTGCAGACAGCATTTTCTGCCTCTCTTCGGGCACTTCTAACTGCAAAGGAAAATTCCCAGCTCAGAATCACATTAATCCAGCCTGCAAGCTCCATGGCTTCAGGGCTCCAAAGTTCAACAAACCCGGCCCAGACAAATGCAAAGAATGTGAACAATTCTGTGCTGGAATCCATGAAGTGCTCATTAGAATTTAAGAACAATTTATTTTGTTCTCTTTTCTTTCTTTCTTTTTAAACTGTCAAATATATCATCAAAAAAAATTAAAAAGTGAAAACTATATATGGGCACTTAAAAATAAAATAACAATAATAAAAGACTAGTTATCTACCACAGAGACTTTAGAATTAAAACACTGCTAGAACATAAGCTCTAGAGTCCTAGTGTGGCTCTGTGGGTTAATACACTGGGTTGCAAGGTTGGTTTGAACCGCAAGGTTGGCGTTTCAAGCTCACCAGCCAAACCAACTTGATGGTGCTTAACAACAACAACAGGACTTAAGCCCTGGAGCCCATTACTTAAGGCGTTGTCTCCCAGAAAGCACTCTTCAGAATTTTCTGTCAATGGTTACCTTCCTTCCTTTATATTTCTAACACTTTAGCCTGAATCCTTGAATCGTATATTATTTGTTGTTTTTAAGTGCTGGCAAGTTGGTTCCAACTCATAGTGACCCTGTATAGAGTATCCCGGGCTGTAAATCCTTGCAGGAACAGAAAGGCCCACCTTTCTCACTTGCAGTTCAGTGCTTATCCTAAGTTTATGTAAATGTATTGTTCCATATGTAAAATTAGCTACCACACTGGTTTTCAGATTGATCCAATTTGATAAGCAGCTATTCACTTATTTTATGTGTCATGAATCAACTATCAACACTCACGGAAGCAGCAGTCAAGAAATAAAACGATGTATTGCATTAGGCAAATCTGATGTACAAGACCTTTTTAGAGTGTTAAAAAGCAAAGATGTCAGCTTGAAGACTAAGGTGTGCCTGACCCAAGCCATGGTATTTTCAGTAAGTTCATATGCATGTAAAAGCTGGACAGTGCATAAGGAAGACCATAGAAGAATTGATGTTTTTGAGTTATGGTGTTGGAAGAGAATATTGAAAAGTGCCATGGGCTGCCCATAGAACCAACCGATCTGTGTTGGAAGAAGTGCAGCCAGAGTGCTCCTTGGAGGCCATGTTGGCCAAACTTTGTCTCTCATACTTTGG
>NW_006408647.1:2599990-2601257 GCF_000296735.1 Chrysochloris asiatica
CATTTTATCTTTTTTCTGGACATGTGCCGATATGGTCATCTGCTTTTGCTTCTTGGACATGTTTAATGTTTATCTGTGGCCCTAATAATTAATTAAGTATGTACTTTGGTGATTTTTCATGTTTTCTGATTGCCTCCAGGAAGATGTGATCAGGATGTGGTCTTCCCTTTTCACTCTTCTATGTTACAACCAAACAACAGCAGTCGGGTAGAAAACAAAGCCAAAATCAAAATCAAAAACAAAAACAGAGTTTTCCGATAGCAGAAGGGAGGCTATGTGCCTGCCAAGCAACACCAGTTGGGTAGAAAACAAATCTATCTGATGTCAGCTATGATATCTCTACTTCCATGTCCTCATCTGAATCTGACTTGAACCTCTGGCAGTTTCCTGTCAATGTACCATAGCAGTCATTGTTTTTAATTATCTCTAGCAAAATTTTAATTGTATGTGATATTAATGACATTAATGTATCATTGTATGATGATCTCCACTTCCCTTAGGTCACCTGTCTTTAGAATGGCCACAGATATGAATCTCTTCCAATCACTTAGCCAGATAGCTGTCTTCCAAATTTTTTGGCATAGATGAGTGAGTGCCTCCAATGCTGCATCAGTTTGTTTAAAGATTTTTTATTCAATTACCAGTTATTATTAATATAGCCGAATAGCATGATTAATCAATTTCTGACTGAAGAGGATGGTAGAATTCTTCAATTCCAGCCTCACTGGCTTCAGTGGTTAGTGCATAAATTTGAATAATAGTGGCATTAACTTGTCTTCCTTGTAGTCATATGGATATTAGCCTATCACAAACAGCATTATACTTCAAGATAGATCTTAAAATGTTCTTTTTAATGATGAACACAATGTCATTCTTCTCCAATTTTTCATTCCCTGCATTGTTGTTGTTGTTAGGTGCCATTGAGTCAGTACCTACTCATACAACCCTATGTACAATAGAACGAAATGCTGCCCAGTCCTGGGCCACCTCACAATTGTTGCCACGCTTGAGCCTATTGATGCTGCTGTATTGCCAGTCCATCTCACTGGGGTCTTCCTCTTTTTCTCTGACCCTCCACCTTACCAAACATGATATCCTTCGTCAGTGACTGATCCCTCGTGTCAATATGTCCAAAGTAGGAGAGACGAAGTTTGGCCATCTTGGCCTCCAAGAAGCACTCTGGCTGCACTTCTTCCAATACAGATCTGTTGGTTCTTTTGGCAGCTCATGGCACTTTCAATATTCTCCTCCAACACCATAACTCAAA
>NW_006408647.1:2603629-2606424 GCF_000296735.1 Chrysochloris asiatica
TTCACCATGTTTCAGTATTCAAAATTCTGGTACTGACAGTGCTTCACTGCTAATCATAAGGTTTTCAGTATATTATAATTTGGAAGTAGTTCTCATCTAGGAGCTCAACCGAAATCTATCTACTGTGGGTGAACTTACAGGCATTCAAAATACCAGTGCTGTAGCTTCCAGCAACACAGCAACATCCAAGCCACCACGGTGTGACAACCTGACAGACGTGTGGTGTATTAGTTGGGGTGTATAAGTTGGGCTGCTAACTGCAAAATCAGCAGTTCAAATCTCCCAGCCACTTCTTGGGAGAAAGGTGAAGCTTTCTGCTCCCAGAAAGATTTACAACTTTGGAAACCTTGTACAGGGTCACTATGAGTCATCTCTGACTCGAGGGCACACAACCACCAACATCAGTATATGATACTCAAGTTCTACTTAAATCTTCTTCATGAATACATTTTGCTTTTTTATTCATAGTCTTAATCATCATTTAAATTTATCCATTTATTTTCCTTTTAAATTGTTCTTTTCTCACTGTATTTTCAAAATTCTGGTAACAGTTTATTTGTACCTGAAATGTACATTTTAATATTTCCATTGGTGCAGGGTTTTTGTATCCAGTTCTCTGAGCTTTATTATAAAATCCTTATTTTGCCTTGATTTTTTAACAGTTATTGCTGGGTGCAGAATTCTAATTATTTTCATTCACTACTTTAATTATCCCATAATCTTCTGGCTTCGTTATTTTTGTTCATAAGTCTTCTTGTTATTCCTTTTAAATAAAGCTTTTTAAAATTGAATTTTTAAAAACATATTTTCTTGTCTGCCAAATACGATTTTTTTGTGCTTATTTTGTTTGTGTTTATAGCATTTCCTACTTTTTATTTACATTTAAAAAATCAATTTGGAAAAGTTCTCTGATATTATCTCTTCACATATTGCTTATACAATCTCTCATTTCTCTACTTGGGGGGAAATATATATATATATTGTTCTAACTTTTTAGTTTGGTGTTTCATATCTCATGATTTTTCTGTGTTTTCCATAAGTTTTCTTTTTCTTTATGCTTCCCTGTGGATATTTTCGATTAACTTAATTTCTAGTTCATTAACCCTGTCTTCATTGTGTCTAATTTGCTGTTAAATCTATTTAGTGTGTTTTTAATTTCAGATATTGTATTTTCCAGTTGGTTATTGTTAATAGATTCTTGCTGAAGTTATCTCTGTCTTTATATCCTTAAGGTATAAACTTAAATTATTTTACAATAATTTAAATATCTGGATTACATGTAGGTCTATTTATTTTGCCTGCTTCCTTTTTTTATATTTGTTAATTCCCGTTGGCTTTTGTTCAATTGCCCATCTTTTGGTTTGCTTAGTAATTAAAAAAAAAAAAATTAAATACTGAACTATATGCAAAATACCCACTGCCATTAAGTTGATTCAGACTTATAGTGACCCTATAAGTCTGTTTCCTGGTGTGGCTCTGTGGGCTAGTGCATCAGACTGCAAAGTCGTTTGAACTGCAAAGTCAGTGGTTCAAGCTCACCAGCTGCTCCTTGTAAACCCTATACAGGGTTGCTATGGGTCGGAATTGACTCAACGGCACTTAACAACAACAAAACGTGTAGTGTTTCCAAAACTATAAATCTTTACAGAAGTAGATAAATTTATCTTTCTCTCTTGGAGTGACTGGTGGGTTTTAACCACTGACTTTGCGATTAGCCAGTTCCGTGTTGCCACCACCAAATGAAGACAATCAGAGGCTCTGAATGATGTTATATTAGTCCATTTGTTGTTATGTGCCTTGGAGTCGGATCAGACTCATAGCGAACCTGTACAAGGTTTCCGAGGCTGTAAATCTTTACCGGAGCAGAAAGCCTCATCTTTTTCCTGAGGAACAGCTGGTAGTTTCGAACTGCTGACCCTGAGGTTAGCAGCCTGTTTCATAACCACTACGCTACCAGAGCTCCTTATATTACTCCATAGAGGGTTTACATTTAATTGTAGAAAAATTAAGGATGGGGTTGGATCACCGTAATCCAATTTTGAAACGAACCAATCTAAAATTATGTTGCTGCTTTTTTTTATGAGGACTGTATTGTTAATATTTAGTTCTTTTGAACTAAGGTGTAGCCATTCAAACATCCCACGGACACACATGAATTACTTATTTGGGGCCTTCCTCTTTGACAGACCCTAACTTTTTATTTATTTATTTTTTGTTTCCAAGTTCCATAAGAAGGAGTCTTTGTGGTGTGGTGACTAAGTGGTCCAACTGCTAAATAGAAAGTTGATAGTTAGAACGTACCAGCTGCTCCATGGAAGAAAGATATAGCAGTTGGCTTCCAAAAAGATTATAACCTCGGAAGCTCTGTAAGACAGGTCTAACCTGTCCTATTGGGCCATTCATTACGAGTCAAATTCAACTTGATGGTAATGGGTTTTGTTTTTTGGTTTGGTTTGGTTTTTTACTTCCTAAGACACTCAAGAGCTCTGCTCAGCATCTCTCCTTTTTCTGCTGCTGTTGTTGTTTGCAATTAAGTCAATTCCAGCTCATAGCAACTCTATACGGCTGCTCCCTAGAGTTTCTGAGACTGTAAATTTCTATTGACGTAGACGCCTCATCTTTCCCCCATAGAGTAGCTGGTTTGCTTGAACTACTGACCTTGCAGTTAGCAAACCAACTTGTAACCCAGCAAGGCTCATTATAGGGTCTCCTAGACTGCAATATCTGGTAGCGTAGTGGTTACGAATTGGGCTGCGAATCTTAAGGTCAACGGTTCGAAACTACCAGCTGCTCCG
>NW_006408647.1:2606524-2610388 GCF_000296735.1 Chrysochloris asiatica
AAACCCTGTACAGGGTCGCTATGGGTCGGAACCGACTCGACGGCACTTAACAACAACAACGACAACAGACTGCAATATATGGGAAGAGATCACTAGGTCTTTTTTGCTGCAATACTGCTGGTAGGTTCAAACTGCCGACCTTATTGCTTATCATTCAGGTAGCAGTTAAGCATTTTACCCATTTTGCCTCCATTTAATTACTAACCCAACCTAATCCCTTGCCATCAAGTTGATTCTGTCTCATAGTGACCTTAGAGAACAGAGAAGAACTGCTCTGTAGGGTTTCGAAGGCTGTAAATCTTTATAGAAACAGACTGCTACGTCTTTCTTCTGCAAAGAGGTGGATAGGTTCAAACTACAAAATTTTCAGTTACCAGCTTGGCGCTTAACCACTGTAACATCAGAGCTATATTGTTGCTAGTCTCTGATTATTGTTAAAGCTTTCTGCTTACAAACTGCCAAATGTCTCTAGGATGAAAAGAGACACTGGATGTCAGCTTCATCTCTTTGCACTTCTCTGCAAAATCTTAGTTCCTAATCCTACTGGATTGGTAGTTATTTGATGCCTTCAGATGAATCTTTACTTGTATTTTATCTAGTCACTCAATTGCTTTTAGCAGGAGGTTCTAATAAATCCAGATACTTTTATATGAATTTTAGAACAAGTGTGCCAAGTTTTAACAAAAACTGAGCTTTTACTAAAATACCAAACTATAGATTTGTTTGGGGACAACTGACAATTTCATAATATTAACTGGTGGCTCTGTAGGAGAAGAACTGGACTGAGGTGATTCCAGTCCACCAGCCACTCCATGGCATGAAGATGAGTCTTTCTCCTGCTGCAAAGATTTATAGCCTTAGAAAACCCTATACAAGGTCTCTATGAGTCAGAACCAATGAAGGCACTTAACAACAGCAACAACAATGAACAGTCCTGGTGCAATGCAGAATAAGCACTGGACTGCTAACTGCAAGGTCTTCCTCTGAGGGAGAAAGACGAGGTTTTTTGCTCCTGTAAAACCTTGAAAACCCTATACAGGGTCACTATGAGTCAGAATTGATTCCATCGCAGGGGGCTTGGTTTTTGGTTTATCAGTGAACACGATACAGCTTTTAAAAAAATTAGGCAATCTTAAATGTCTTTCAATTAAGTTTTTCATTTTTCCTATAATGGGATTGGATACTTATGTTTGATTAATTCATACTTTATATTTATGTCAAGGAGCTCTGGTAGCATAGTGGTTACGAGTCGGGCTGATAACCTCAAGGTCAGCAGTTCAAAACTACCAGCTATTCCATGGGAAAACGATGAGGCTTTCTGCTCCTGTAAAAATTTACAGCCTCAGAAACCCTATACAGGATCGCTATGAGTCAGAACCACCTCCACGGCACACCACCACCATTTACGTTATTATTATAATTGATACATACGAGGGTAAATCAAAAATTATCCGTACTCTGACGTTAGAATTTATTTTAATCAACTTTTAGGCCAAGAAAAAGTTCAAAAGTCAACCATCAGTTGGAAAAAATGATGCTTACAATGTCTGGGATTCTCAAGGGCCAGTATTGGAACACTGGTTCAGGAAAAAGTTTCAATAATCAACAGTGCTCGTTACAGTGAGATGCTCACTGAAGAGCTGAAGCCTAAATTTAAGATTAAACTCAGAGAACTGCTATCCAACAGTTTTGTGATCTTGCATGACAATGCATGTCCGCACACCTCTGCCCACACTGTTGACCCTCTGCAAAACCTTCATTTTGAGGTGTTAAAGCATCCTCCATATAGTGCTGATCTTGCTCCATCACACTCCTACCTGTTTAGTCCCCTGAAAACAGCCCTTGGAGGATGAAGATTCATCTCTGATGAAGAAGTGAAGACAGCTGTGCATTCATGGCTTGCAGTTCAGTCTAAACCATTTTTTAAAATAAGGGAATAGGAAAGCTTGTTGACAGATAGACAAAGTGTATTGAAAAGCAAGGAAATTATGTGAGAAAATTATGTCATTTTCTTTTCTAAAAGTTGCTTAAAATACATTCGACAGCTAGAATGTGGATGATTATTTACTCACCCACATATAATTGTCATAATCTAATTTTTTTAAACCACAGTCACACCTGGAGTTTAATCCCCTTTTCATTCATAATTTATGTAATTGTTCATATTCTCTTTCATTTTTTAATTTTGTCATATATTTGTAAATTTCATTAAATTATTCAAACAGATTTTTGGCTTTTGTGACCCTTTCAAATATTTTTTCCTATTTCATTAATGCCTGCTCATAGATTTATGTTACCTTTATTTATATATATTTTAAATGTTTTGTTGTGAATTATGTGATAGTTTACATGGGAGAACATTAGTTTTACATTCATCCTATCGTATATTATATCCTATCATTGCCATGGTTACAATCCCCTCCATGCATCATCAAACAACCAAAGGGTATACCTTGCAAGCCTGCCCCCTGGTTGTCAGCACACAGTTCCTCTCCCTCTCTGGGTCTAGAGTCCCCAGCCGATCCATCACTCCATGTCATCAACTCTGTCTACATCTCTGGTGTCACTGTTTCTCTGGGTAGGATCCTGCACTCTGCTCTTCTCCCTTGATGGTCCCAGGGACCTCCAATCCTGGACTGCAAAGTCAACCACTCCCCTCCTTTTGCTACAAAATGTCTACCTTTACATTCTCAATCCTCACAGTCAGTCCTGATAGCAATAATTCACTATTGCACCACACCAGTCCTATCCCCATCTCCATTCATCTATTTATAATTTTTGTGGAATTATTTTGCTTTAAAAAATTCTTCAGTTGGATGCTTCTTGACCCATTAATTTTCAATCTTTCTTCTTTTATAATATAAGAATGCAAAGCAATAAAATTCCCTCTAAATGTCAGTTTAGTTGTAGACCCTAAAATGTGCTATGTAGACTTTTCATAATTGTTCAGTTAAATAAATTTTGTAATTCCCATTATGAATTTTTTAAATCATAAATTATTTAGAAGTATTATTTGGCAATTTCCAAACATTCTAGTTATAAGTTTATTATTTTATTATGATTGAGAATGTGATCTATATTATACCATCATGTTACATTATGAGTTAGCAATAATTTTTAAGGAATTCTATGTGTACCATGGAATTATGTGTTTGGTTAAGTCTAGCAGTTGTACTTTCAAGTCTTCTAGAGGATTATTCCACCACTCGTCTAACAGTTTGTCATACTGTGGTGGCTTTTGTGTTGCAGTGATTCTGGAAGCTCTATCACTAGTATTTTAAATACAGCAGGGTCGCCCTTAGTAGGTAGGTTTCAGCTGAGGTTCCAGACTAAAAAAGAATATGAAGAAGGAGAGATGAAATACTTATGAATATTTAGCCACTGAAAACCTTATGATTAGCAATGAGACACTGTCAAATAGCACCAGAATATTGAATATTGAATCATGGTGAATAGCACCAGAATATTGTCAGAGTGCCAGAAGATGAGCCCCTCAGATTGGAAGGCATTCAAAATACAATGCGAGAAGAGTTTTCTCTTCAAATTATGAGTTGATTGTGATGACACAATTGAGTAAAGCTTTGGGGGAACTTCATTTGCTGATGGAATACAAACAAAATGAGGAGAAATAGCAGTAAACATCTATTAATAACCAGAACATGGAATGTACGATGCATGAATCTAATAAATTTGGAAATTGTCAGAAATGAAATGAAATGCATAAACATCAATATCCTAGACAACAGAGAGCTGAAATGGACTGGTATTGGCCATTTTGAATCTGATAATCATATGGTTTACTATTCTGGGAATGACAAATTGGAGAGGAATGGCTTCACATTGATCATCAAAAAGAACATTTCA
>NW_006408647.1:2620932-2621400 GCF_000296735.1 Chrysochloris asiatica
CCTTTGGTTGTTTGATGATGCATGGAAGGGATTGTAATCATTGCAATGAAACAAAATACGATAGGGGGAATGTAAAACTGATGTTCACCCATGTAAACCCACATAATTCACAATAATAATAATAATAAAAAGAATATGAATATCACATCTAGGAGACTGGAAGCACCCGAATCCTCAGTGACTTCTGTTTTCACTGCTCCAACCCTGGAGTGCCAGCTTTTAGGCTTGGGTAAGAAAACTCAACCCTCTAGTTGGTCTTGCTCAGGAGAAAGATGAGGCTTTCTGCTTCTGTAAAGATTTATAGCCTCAGAAACTCTGTACAGTAGCTCTATGAGTCAGAACCGACACTATGGCACACCACCACCACCAGTTGGTCTTGCTACATACTCAGATTTCTGTTATATGTAACCAACTGGAATTCTAACTGAAGGGAAGGAGGGGGAGTCATCTCTTCTTCAAAATTAAACA
>NW_006408647.1:2623657-2632310 GCF_000296735.1 Chrysochloris asiatica
TCTTGATGTTATCCCACAACTCTTCTGGTCTTCGGTCCTTAGTGTTTAATGTATCAAATCTGTTCTTCAGATGACCTCTAAATTCAGGTGGGATATATTCAAGGTCATATTGTGGCTCTTGTGGACTTGTTTTCATTTTCTTCAGCTTCAGTTTGAATTTGCATAGGAGTAATTGAAAGTCGGTTCCACAGTCTGCCCCTGGACTTGTTTTCACTGATGATATGGAGCTCTTCCATCATCTCTTTCCGCAGATGTAGTCAATTTGATTTCTATGTATTCTATCTGGTGAGGTCCATGTGTATAGTCATCTCTTTTGCTGTCTAAAGAAGGTATTTGAGACGAACAAATCATTGGTTTTGCAGAATTCTATCATGCATTCACCAGCATCATTTCTATCACCAAGGTCATATTTTCCAACTACTGATTCAGTGTCAGTGGTTCAAGCTCACCAATCATTCCTCAGAAACCCTAGACAGGGTCACTATGGGTCATAAACAACTCAATGCCAAAAGGGCTTCATTCTTCTTGGATCAACTATCAACATGGGCAAAACATTGAGAGATATAGAAAACATCAAAAAAAAAAAAAAGAAAAGAAAAGAAAAGAATCCACAGAGTCACTGTGCCAAAAAAGAAATGGGTGGTGTTCAACTAATCAAGAAATAGCATATGATTAAGAGCCAATGATTCTGAAGAATGAAGTCCAAGGTGCACTGACAGCATTGACAAAGATCAAGGATCTGGGAATTGATGGAATACAAATTAAATTCTTTCAACCAATTGATGCAGCACCAGAGGCACTCATTCATCTATGGAAGATCACTACCTGACCCACTGATTAGAATAGATCTATATACGTGTGCCCATTCCAAAGAGATGTAGCCCAAAGGAATGCATAAATCATCAGACAATATCACATGCAAGTAAAATTTTGCTAAAGATATTTCAAAAATGGCTGCAACAGTACAGTTAACAGGAACTGCCAGAGGTTCAAGTCAGATTCAGAGGAGAACTCAGAATAATGAATATCACTGCTGGTATCAGGTGGCTCTTGGCTGAAAGCAGAGAATATCAGGAGGATATTTACCTGTACTTTATTGACTATGTGAAGACTTTCAACTGAGTGGATCATGAGAAGCTTTGGACAGCATTGCAGAGAATGAGTATTCCAGAACACTTATTGTGCTCATGTGCATAGACAATAGGCAGTTGTTCAAACAGAGGAAGGAGACACTAAATGGTTTTAAATTAGGAAAGGTGTGCTCCAGGGTTCTATTCTTTCATCATGCTTATTTAATCTGTATGCTGATCAAATAATCCCAGAAGCTGGATTATATGAAGAAGAATGTGGCATCAAGGTTGAAGGAAGACTCATTAACAACCTGCGATATGTAGACGATATAACCTTGCTGAAAGCAAAAAGAGCCTAAAATATTTACTGATTAAGATCAAAGACAACAGCCTTCAGTATGGGTTGCACTTCAATGTAAAGAAAACCAAAATCCTCACCACTGGCCCAGTATAAGATCATGAAAATTGGAGAAAAGATTGAAGTTGTCAAAGACTTCATTTTGCTTGCATCAACATTTTTGGAAACAGCAGTCAAAAATCAAATGACTTATTGCATTAGGCACAAAACTTCTTTAAAGTTTTTAAGAGCAAAGATATCAGTTGGAGGACCAAGGTGCGCCTCACCCAAGCCATGGTATTTTCACTAGGTTCTTATTGTATCTGAAAGTTGGACAGTGAATAAGGAAGACTGTAGAAGAACTGATGCATCTGAGCTATGGTGTTGGAGACTATTGAAAGTACCACGGACTTCTAATCTGTGCTGGAAGAAGTATAGTCAGACTGCGCTTTAGAAAACAGGATGGCGAGAATTCATCTCTCATACTTTGGATATGTTATCAGGAGGCGCTAGTCATTAGAGAAGGATATCATGCTAGGTAAAGTGGAGGGTCAGTGAAAAAGTGGGAAGACCCCCAATGATGTGGATTCACACAGTGGCAGCAGTACTGGCCTCAAGCTTAACAGAGATTGTGAGGATGGCAAAGGGCTGGGCAAGCTGGGCAATGTTTTGATCTGTTGTGCATAAGGTCCCTATGAGTTGCAACAGACTCAATGTCACCTAGCAACAACAAAAAGATATTTACTTAGAACACTATGTGAAAATTTACCTTATATAATCAGATAACTTTCAAACAATAGTAAGTTTGTTTTTAATGTCCCTTAGATCAGGGGTGGGGAACGACTGACTCATAGGCTGCATAAGGCCCACAAAATCATTTACTCTGCTCCTGCCAAGGCATCTGTAGTTCCAACAACATTGTTGTTGTTGTTGTTGTTGATTGCTGTCAAATCACTTCCAACCCATAGTGATCCTGTACGGAGTTTCTGAGGAGCTGCTGGTGAGTTTGAACCGCCAATCTTGCAGTCCAAACCGACCTTGCAATCCAGTGCATTAACCCAGTGCCACACCAGGACTCCAGCCATCACATTGGTTGGTTGGTTTTGTGTTGTGGAGTTGGTCCTGACTCATAGCAAGCCTGCATAAGGTTTCCAAGGATGTAAATCTCTACAGGAGCAGAAAGCCTCATCTTTCTGCCGTGAAACAGCTGGTAGTTTCAAACTGCTGACCTTGAGGTTAGCAGCTCAATTCATAATCACTACACTACCAGAGATCCTTAACCATTACATTGTTGTTGTTGTTGTTAAGTGCTGTCGAGTCGATTCCGACCCGTAGTGACCCTGTAAAGGGTTTCCAAGGAGCAGCTGGTGAGCTTGAACTACTGACATTGAAGTTCAAACGACTTTGCAGTCTGACGCATTAGCCCAAAATGGCACACCAAGACTCCAGCCATTACATTGTTGTTGTTGTTGTTAAGTGCTGTTGAGTTGGTTCCAACCCATAGTGACTTTGTATAGGGTTTCCTAGGAGCAGCTTGAACAGCCGACCTTGAAATTCAAATGGCTTTGTAGTCTGGAGCATTAACCCACAGCACCACACCAGAACTCCAGCCATTACATTAAGGGTGAGTTAATTAAATGTTTGACCAAATTCAAGCGGCTAATTGTTAAATTGATCAAAGGTTCCCTACTCCTGCCTCAGATTATAATCAAATGCTTCACCAGATATACAATAATATGTCCATTTGATAGTGATTTTATTTAAATAATTTGAAGATAATAATAATAATAATGATCATTGTCCATAAAGAAAATTAATCAGGTAATTTACTTACAATCTCACGTTTTAAAATAAGTAAAAGATTCTGTGCAAACACACAAAGTTACCATTTTCATTGGGAAAAAAAATTGTAGGAGAAAGAAAAGTAATCACTGAGAAACACTGTAGTCTCTTTGGCAATACTTTTCAAACAGAATGTTTTCACTTAAAGATTTTCATGTAAAAAAATATGCCATCTAACTCTCAAGAAATGAGTTTCTAAGTTATTTTTTCATTAATTTATCACAATTCATTCTATAATTTTACATGGAAAATACCAATGGTAAGCAAAATTCCTGAAATGCATCCTAATAGTAATTTTAATATTTTAACCATTTCATTAGATTGAACTGAATGTTCTGTTCAGGTAAAAGAAATTCCTTTATGACTGACCAGACCTGTGTGGTTGCCTGTTTTAATCTCAGATTTCTTCTGGGACTGCTGGTAAGAAAACTCTACATACAGATTTGATGATTAAAGACAACATAGTTTACAAATCACCACCATCTCAATTTTGGTTTCTAATGAGTTACCTAGTGATTCTCCTGATGATTCTTCTTTGAAAATCTGTAGTGGGACTACTTGAAGAAAGAACCAAAATTTCAGTTATATATTTATCTACAGGATTAGTTGTAGAGATTTCTGTGGAGCCAGAATCTATAGTTTTTCTCCACTTTTGAAAAGGAAATATACTGTTCCTTGACATGGTTTGTTCTTGACCTTTTTAATTCCAATTTTTTACTGAGTTATCTCCATTTACTATGATGGATCTAGCATAGTGGATCAGGAGTCCTTTGTTGCCATAAAGCTTAGCCTATAGGAGAAGAGTGGGGTTTCTCAACCTCCACAGCAATGGGCCGAGCCACATAGAAGGGTAGATGAAGGTTGTGCTCCACTCCCTGGGGTCGGGAGATTTTATTACTTGATGGTGGATTCCAGCAGCTTTGCTCTGTGTCCATTCCACACATCTGGGGTTCCTTCCTGTAGGAAGTTGGTTGCAATGACCCTATAAGAAAGAAGAAATTTCAGTATTCACATGCTTCACAATGCCCAGCAAGAGAAAAAAGAGACCCAAACAATGATGGTTAGTTAATAGGCCTGAAACATGACACTCAAAATGAACACAATCTCAAACCATTCTGGACCCAATTTTATTATTTCTTTTCAATAGTAGAAGAGAATTTTTCTTCATTCGTGTAAATTATAGAATGTTGTTGTTGTCGTGTACCATTGAGTCAGTTCCTGAATGAGGTTTCTGAGCGTGGCTGAATGGGTTTGAATGATGAACTGTGGTTAGTAGTCCAGTGTTTATAGTACAGAAACTGTAATGGACCAGAAAATAGAAGCAGGTCTCAATTCTTTTATAGGAATTCTGAACAAATTTTAAGCTTATGAAGAATAAGGCAAACAAGACAATGAAAATATTGGGTTCATAGAAATAATATTTATGGATATTTTCTCATTATGACCCTTATTGCTGTACACAACCATGTATACAAAAAAAAGAAAATTAATGCATTATTTTTATAAGATGGTTCTACAGAAAGCAACCAAAGAAGCAAAATCCTAGGAATCTATTTTATAGATGATCTCTGAACTCAATTTTTAAAAAATTAAGATATTTTGGTTGATGGAGATGATTCAAGAGGATACGCTTCCTGATACTGCTCCTTAGCTTTTGCTGTGTGCGTCTTGTCTTCCCATCTGGGCCACAAATGACTTGAGAACTGATCTCATATTTTATGCACACTTGTATTAGCATGGAACTCTGTATCTCACCCATTCCATTCAGCGTTTAATGAAGTCAACAAAGAGGATTCAATAGATTGATGCTTTTGAGTTATGGTGTTGGAGGAAAAAATTGAA
This sequence comes from Chrysochloris asiatica, assembly GCF_000296735.1. Lineage (NCBI taxonomy): Eukaryota > Metazoa > Chordata > Mammalia > Afrosoricida > Chrysochloridae > Chrysochloris > Chrysochloris asiatica. The sequence continues at coordinate 2,628,749 of NW_006408647.1, forward strand.
AGTACCATGGGCTGCCAAAAGAACCAATAGATCTGTGTTGTAAGAAGTGCAGCCAGAGTGCTTCTTGGAGGCCAGGATGGCCAAACTTCGTCTATCATACTTCAGACATACTGTCAGCAGGGACCAGTTGCTGGAGAAGGATATCATGTTTGGTAGGGTGGAGGGTCAGAGAAAAAGAAGAAAACCCCAGCAAGATGGATTGACCAAGTGGCAGCATCAATGGGCTCAAGCGTGGCAACAATAGTGAGATTGGCCCATTCTGCTGTGCATAAAGGTCGCTGTAAGTTGGTACCGACTCAATGGCACCTAACAACAAAAATGCTGGTACTGGCTGTGTTTTAGATGACTTTTCAAGAGCAGAGAAGGGATTGACTCTGAGACAATCTTTTATCTTGTACCTCTTTAACAGGACCTTTTATCTCGTGATCCTAAATCTTGTTTTCATATATCACCCAACTCTCATCCCCATCTGTATCTCCACTTTCACTGCAGGCATTTTGAAACAGCAGGATATGGTTGGTAATGTGGTCACTCATATTGTTGTTAAGTGCTGTGGAGTCGATTCCAACTCACAGCGTCTTTGCATAGGGTTTCCAAGGAGCAGCTGGGAGTTTGAATCGCCGACCTTGCTGTATCTACAAGGATTCCAGTCACTGATATTGGGAGACAGTCAGTATATGAGTAGCTCATGAAGAATGAATCAAACTGCAGTTGTTGTTTTTGTTATGTGCCGTTGAGTGGGCTCCAACTCGTAGTGACCCTGTATAGGGTTTCCAAGGAGAGAGCAAAGAAAAAGAGAGACTTTCTAATGTACTCCAGAGGGTTTAATTAGTGATTCCTTAGTTCTTTTCTGAATTTAACACTTGCCATTAACATGCAACATTATGTTATATATGAAGTGGACTCCTGGTGTGGTGCAGTAAAGTAAACACTGTACTGTGAACCACAAGGTCGGCAGTTCAAATCCACCAGCTGCTCTCCAGAAATTAAACAGGTGTCTATGAGTTGGAACTGACTCGACGGCACTGAACAATAATAACAATAAAATAAATTACCTTTATTTGTAAGAAAGAACTATGTGTTTTTACTCCTTGAGAAAGAAGTTAAATACAGCTATAAGATATTCCAATATTTTTATACTGCTTTCTAATAGTGCTACCAATAATAACAAAAATTCATATAACTTTGAAAATGTTGAATGTTTTAATTACCCAGGTAACAGCGGTATCAGTGTGTATAGATAGATAGATAGATAGATAGATAGATAGATAGATAGATAGATAGATATAGATAAACTCTGGTAGCATGTTGTTGTTGTTGTTAAGTGCCGTTGAGTCGGTTCCGACCCATAGCAACCCTGAACAGGGTTTCTGAGGCTGTAAATCTTTATGGGAGCAGAAAGCCTCATCTTTTTCCCGCTAAACAGCTGGTAGTTTCGAACTGTTGACCTTAAGGTTCACTTCGTTATCACTACGCTACCAGAGCTCCTGATTTTATATATATATATAGCCTCAGAACTCCAGGGCACATAACAACAACAACATATATATATAACTATTGTTAATTGCAGTTTTAAGATTCAATTCTTAAGTGTATCTTAATATCCAGAAACTTCCTCAAATTAGACAATACATTTCTACAGAATTCACTATTTTGGGCTATGTGGGAACGTAAGTATAAGAGGGGACTTTAAAGTGAGTCTTCTAAAACACGAAGCCTATGTTCCTGATACCAAGAAGTCTGAAGAGGAAACTATGGTAATAAGCTTTCTGAAGGACAACTATCAGAAAATGTAAGTGGAAATGAAGGGCTTTGCATTAGTAGAGTAACTGTTTTTATCGGCTCAGTGTTTTTCCAAACCTCTCCCAAGGCTTGTGATACAAAACCATGCTCAACAATGTCCTCTGGCTTCTGAAGTACAAATATGATATCTGATATCCAAGTCTAAAAGGTTTACCATAATAAAATTCTTGGCAAAAGTATTATGTCAAGGGATAGCTAAAGCCATCTCTACCAGAAACAGAATGAATTCCAAAACAGCCCAAGAGCCTGGATTTACTTCATTCCCCCCTCCCCCCACCCCCACCCCCAGGGACTTGGCTGGCTGATCACAGACTGCCAGGCATCTGGCTGAAGTTGAGCCCCTGATAAGACTCGGATAGTCCCAAATCCCTAAAACAACCGTCAGATCAAAAATTCACAGGAACCCCTCTTACTGGAACATGGAACGTGGTTTTTTACAAACATTTCCAATTTCACTGGCACTATATCTACAGCCACCAGTGTAGACCCTAAATTCCAAGAACGATGTCAGGACCCACCCAGAATCACTCATTGTATGCATGCACAAATTGATCTAGCAGACTGCTATGCAACCCAGTGTTTTGAGTAAACATGGTGACCTCACAGAAAATAGGAATCCAGTCCAAATCCATTTCTCTAAAGCTCCATACCATTTTAAGACAGCTCAGCTGCTCACATCAATTACACAGTTAAGTTCTTGCCCCTGTGATTAGAACTTCCTGGGTGGTGCAAACAGTGTTAGGCTGCTAGCCTGAAGGTTGGAAGTTTGAGTCCACCAGAGATTCCCTAGAAGAAAGACCTGAGAATCTGCTTCCAAAAAATCAGCGACTGAAATCCCTAGGGAGCAGGTTCTATTCTGACAACATGGGGTCACTGTGAGTTAGGGTTGACTTGATGGAAACATGTTTTTTTGTGCTTAAATGAGACTTATCACTAGAAAATGTTGAGGACCTAGGTATAAGAAATCATTTACCAGTTTCCAGAGAAGAAAACTGACCAACAGCTGCTGCCTGAACATCCTTCAGGGCCACAGGCTGATTTCCATACTTGAGGTCTTGGTGTTCCTTTAAAACCACAAACTGCAAGAACAAAAGGAGAAAGAGGATATTATCATAATTCAAAAATTATCTCAACATTAAATCAGAGTCTATGGCTTCATTATGAAGGCTGGAAGGAAAGGTCCTAATAAATTTACCTGCTAAGATTTTATCTGCTAAGATTTAGTTTTCAATTAGGAGACTTATGTTCCTCTTCATTACAACAACTGTTGTTGATGCTGTTAAGTGTCATCAAGTTGGTCCCAACTCACAACAATCTTGTATGGGGTTTCTGAGGAGTGGCTGTGGGTTTGAACTGCTGCCCTTTCAGTTTGCAGTCTGGTGCTTATTTGACAGCACCACACCAAGACAACTAGAACAACTAGGCACTACCAAAACTTTTACTGAAGTTAAGTTCTGAATCTCAGCTTTGCGTTCATAGATCCCTGGAGTTACTGCTTTATTATTACAAATAATCCATAAGTATTTTAAACAGTGTTCATAGACCAGAAAAGTAACATTACTCATATATGTATGCACTGCAACTTTTCATACATGAGGTATGCTCATCAAGGTGTTGCTACTAAGATTCCAGTTTATACACACATGGGTTTATTCCAAACAAAGCATGTTTAAATGTGTCTCTGCAATTAATGGATCTCTGCAAACAAGTTCTCTCAGTATTACATTGTCTGTATCTTGCTTTTGTTTGTTTTTATGTG
>NW_006408647.1:2632968-2636397 GCF_000296735.1 Chrysochloris asiatica
ATACATACATACACATATATACTGTTGCTTGTTGTTATAGTATATCGCTACTCAATAGTAAATTCTGACTCATAGTAACTCTGCATAGGATTTCCCAAGAGTGGCTGGTGGAGTTGAACCTCTGACCTGATGGTTAGCATATATACTCAGCTTATACATACATACACATGTATATGTATATTGTTAAGAAGTCCTGGTGTTTCACTGTGGGTTAAAACGCTGGGCTGCAAAGTTTGGTTTGAACTGCAAGGTTTGAACCACCATTCCTCAGAAACCCTATATAGGGTCGCTGTGGGTCAGATTCAACTCAACAGCACTTAACAACAACAACATTAAATACGGTTAATAAAATTTCTTTAAGCATGCTATTGAGTTCTGAGCATATTTGAAGTCACAAATAAGTAGTAAACAGTGTAAATACTGTTTTGTAGGGACCCATCAAATGTTGTAATGTTAGAAAGGATCATCACAATTAAACAGCTGATTGTTGTTGTTAGGTTCAGTCTAGTCAGTTCCAACTCATAGTGATCCTATACACAGAACAAAACACTGGCCAGTCCTGTGCCATCCTTCACAATTAGTATATTTAAACCCATTGCTGCTGCCACTGTGTCAATCCATCTCTTTGGGGGCCTTCCTCTTTTTTAAGGACCCTCCATTTTGCCAAGCATTATGTACTCCTCCTGGGATTGGTCCCTCGTGATAACATGTCCTAAGTATGAGAGATGAAGTCTCACCATCTTGGTTCCCAAGGCACATTTAGCTGTACTTCCTCTAAGACAGATTGAGTTGTTCTTCTGGCAGTCCATGGTACTTTGAATATTCTTCTTCAACACTATAATTTAAATACATCAATTCTTCTACAGGCTTCCTTACTCATTGTCCAACTTTCACGTGCATATGATGTGACAGAAAATACCATGACTTTGATCAGGCGCACCTTAGTCTTAACACTGATAGCTTTTGAACACTTTAAAGAGGTCTTTTGAGATGGATTTGCCTAATGCAATTATGCCCTTGGATTTCTTGACGGATGTTTCCAGGTTATTTATTATGGTTGCAAACAAAAGTAAGTATTTGACACCTTCAATCTTTTCTCTTTTTATCATGATGTAATTTATGGTCTAGTCGTGAAGATTTTTGTTTTCTTTACATTAAGGCACAATATATACTAAATACTGTAGTCTTTGATTTTCATCAGTAATTATTTTAAGCCCTCTTTGCTTAAAAAGCAAGCAAGGTTGTATCATCTGCATATCACAGGTTGCTAACAAGTCTTCCTCCAATTCTGATGCCATGTTCTTCTTTATATAATCCAGCTTCTCAGATTGTTTTCTCAGCATACAGATTGAATAAGCATGGTAAAATGCTACAACACTGCCGCACACCTTTCCTGATTTAAAATTATTCAATATCCCCTTGTCCTTTTCGAATGAGTGTCTCTTGGTCTATGTACACGTTCCTCATAAGCACAATTAAGTATAATGTTATCCAGAGTTTGTCATAATCCACACAGTTGAAAGCTTTTGCATAGTCAAAAAAGCACAAGTAAACATCTTTTGGGTATTATCTGCTTTCAGCCAAGATCCATCTGACATCAGCAATAATGTCTCTCATTCCACATACTCTTCTGAATCTAGGTTGAATTTCTGGAAGTTCCCTGTCCATGTACTTTTACAGTCATTTTAAAAATACCTTCAACAAAATTTTAGTTGCATGTGATATTAATGATATTGTTCTATGATTTCTGTATTCCATTGGGTCACCTCTCTTTGGAATGCCTAGGATATCGATCTTTATGGGTTCCATTTCATTTTTGACAACTTCCAATTTTCCTAGATTCATACTTCATACATTCCATGTTCTGATTATGTTTGCAGCTGTTTCCCTTCATTTTGAGTTGTGCTCTATCAGCAAAGGTCCCAAGACTTTTCTGCATTCACATCATTATGGTTAACTCTGTTTTAAGGTGGAACTCTTCCCCAGTCACATTTTGAATGCCTTCCAACTTGAGGTGCTCATCTTCCACCACAATAGTTCATAATGTTCTGCTATTCATAGGGTTTCAGTGGGTAACTATTCAGACATTGTCTGCTTCTCCTTCTTCCTAGTCATCATGTTCTGGAAGCTCTGCTGACACCTGTACATCATGGTGACATTCCTTGCATTTGAAATACCAGTAGCATATTTCCAGCATCACAGCAACATGTAAGCCACCCCACAGTATGACAAACTGACAGATGTATGTTGGGTTGAAAAACAGTATTTTAAAAGGCAGGCCCAAAAAACAGCCAAATGTCTCTTCAGTTAACAAACAAAATGATTATATCTCTCATTATTGGTATTACCCAAACTTATTAGACACCTGCGGTGTAGGCAGACCTTTGCTAGCATTCACATTAATAATTTAGATATTTTTAAAATGAATAAGAAGGAAAAGAAATGCCTCCTTGCTTAAAGATAAAAGATGCAGAATTTGGTGCCGCCTATTCTTGTCTATGCATAACCCTTATGAGGTTTCTGCTGATTATGTTATGTTCCACAGGTTCAGAAATAGGTCCCCCATAGAGATACTGTGTACCATGAGAAATGTTGTTGTTGTTAGGTGTTATTGAGTTGCTTCTGACTCACAACATCCCTATGTCCAACAGAACAAAACCCTGCCCTATCCTGCACCATTCTCACAGTCTATTCCTATGTTTGATGCCAATGTTGTAGCCACTCTGTCGATCCATATCATTGAGGGTCTTCCACTTTTTTGCTACTTTACACCTAGCATGATGTCCTTCTCCAGGAACATGTTTCTGCTGATAACATGTACAAAGTACATGAGACTAAATCTGGCCATCTTTGTTTCTAAGGAGCATTCTGAATGTACTTTTTCCAACACAGATTTGAGTGTTCTATTGGCAATCCAAAGCATGTTTAATATTCTTCACCAATGCCATAATCCAAATGCATGAATTCTTTCTTCAGTAACCCATTGTGGCAGCTAAGAGTGTCACCACCCCTCACACACTTCCTTCCATAATGGACCATAGAGTAAAGTAGACTGTCAATTTTCATCATAGACTAATATGCAATAAATACAGTTACAACTTGCTTAGATATAATATTTCTTAGACTATGAGGATCAACAATAAAACGGTTTTGTAAAATCTTTCTACATTTAATTACATTATTAGTTACAACATTAGTAACCGAGCAGAAGCCCTTTTTCATTTTTCTCCTCCTTTTCCTATAATTACTACTTCAGTCTCTAGAAAGTTATTGGTATAGTTTCACATACGCTACTTACCACAATATCATAGATAAAACATCAGATATTTTGACAAAATCAGCAGCTATAAAATCACCAGCAGCAATGAAAGCTACAATGTTTGCCTACAGTGTGTGTAGACTAAGAGTCACTGTATTTTGATTCTAAGT
>NW_006408647.1:2637352-2682306 GCF_000296735.1 Chrysochloris asiatica
ATCAAGGTCGTATCATCTGCATATCACAGGTTGTTAATGAGTCTTCCTCCAATCCTGATGCCACGTTTTTCTTCATAGAACCCAGCTTCTCGTTAACTACAGGGATATTTTTATTTAAAATAGTAAATTTCTGCTGAAACACTGCCCAAAATGTTTGTAGACAAACATTTTGATGTTGCTCCCTCCGACACTGTCACCTGGTGCAGAAAGCTTCTCCTGAACCCCTCCTAGAGACACCATTGAGATGAGGAAGACAGCTGATGGAACCAGATTTGTTGCTGCTGTTTCTCCTCCTAGTTTGGGCGCTTGGCTCTCTCCCACTCCCACTGCTATCTGGAGCAACAGTTGTTGTCGACGACAGTTATGACTACTGCATTCAGAAGCCTCAGGCCTCCTAACACAGCTCTGAGCCAACAAGCTGCTCATGAGAGCAGCAAATAGCTTTGATTTTTCAAAACACTAAAAACATACAGACTGTGTTTTTCCTTCTCTCCCATGATTTTCATGCTTTAAATTTGCTGCCCCAAACCTGAGTGAAGTACCATATAGACAGACAAGTGTTGTTCACTGCCATCAACTCAATTCCAACCTATGACAACTCCAGGGGTGCAAAGTAGAACTACTCCATAGAGTTTTCAAAGCAACAACCTTTCAGATACATTATCACTAGGCCTGTCTCCTAAGCATTTCTGGGTGGGTTCAAACTGCTAACTTTAGTAGTCAAGTGCTTCACCATTGGCACCACTTAGGAATTCCCTAGACTGACATGTGCAACTCAGGTAATTTGAAGTCCATAATGCCTGAAAGAACTGAGGATATTTTATAACCGGTTTTACACAAAAGCACACACAAAGACATGGGAATCTCAGAGAGAATTGAATCCAAATTCCTTGTTGTGCTGAAGAAGAAGCAGAGTTTTCCAAAGGTTAAGTGACTTGCTGAAGATGAGACAATCTGTGGGAGGGTAAGACTAGAACTCTTATTTTACTTTAGTATTCAAGCTCAACACAAAAATAAGTATACTCTGATAATAAGTATAACAGGCAGAGAGATATGAACGACAGTTGGTCAGAAGCGATGACATAGGAACGCTGTGTAGGATGAGATACGAGCTTGGGAATGGGGGTAATGATGTGGAAAGACACCAAATGCTGCATTTGTTGTTGTTGTTGTTGTTGTTAGGTGCTATCTACACAGTTTCAACTCATAGCAACCTTATAGACAACAGAACAAAGTACTGCCCGGTCCTGCACTATCATAGTTACACTTGAGGCCGCTGTTGCTTTCACTATGCCACTGTATGTGTGTGTTTGTGTTTGTGTCTGGGGAGGGAGGGGAAGCGGGACCTTCTTTTTTGCTGACTCTACACTTTACTAAGCACAAGGTCCTTCTCCAGGGAACTTTTCCAGGAACTTCTCCAGTTCCTTCTGATAATAGGTCCAAAGTCTGAGACAAAGACTTGCCATTCTGGCTTCTAAGGAGCATTCTGCCTGTACTTTCAACACAGATTGTTCTTCTGGAAGTCTATGGTACTTTAATATTCTTCTCTAACAGCATAACACATATGCATCAATTCTTGTATGACCTTCCTTATTCACTATCCAACTTTCACAAGCATATGAAGCTATAGAAAATAACATGGCTTGGGTCAGACACACTTTAGTCCTCACACTGATATCTTTGTTTTTGAACTCTTAAAAGAAGCCTTGTGCAGCAGATTTGCCTAATGCAATACATCGTTTGATTTCTTGACTGCTGTTTCCACGGGTGTTGATAGTGGATCCAAGCAAAATGAAATATTTGACAACTTCAATCATTTCTCCATTTCTCATGATATTATTTATTGGTCCAGTAGTGAATATTTTTATTTCTTTTACATTGAGGTACAACCCATATTGAAGACTCTGATATTTGATCATCATAAGTATTTCAAGTCCTCTTAGATTTCAGAAAGCAAGGCTTGCTGAATCTTCCACCAATCCTGATGCCACATTTTTCTTCATATAATCCAGCTTCTCTGACTATTTGCTAGATGTACATGTTGAATAATTATGGTTAAAGAATACAATCCTAGTGCATACCTTTCCTGATTTTAAACCATTCATTGTCCCCTTCTTCTGTTAGAATGACTGCCTCTTCATCAATGTACAGTTTCCTCACTTCCCACAATGTTGTTCATAGCTTGTCATGATCCACATAGTTGAAAGCCTTTGCATAGTCAATAAAACACAGATAAACATCTTTCTAGTCTTCTCTACTTTCCGTTAAGATCCATCTGATGTCATCAACAATATCCTTCATTCCAAGTCCTTGTATGTATCTGTCTTGAATCTCTGGCAATTCCATATCAGTGTACTGTTACAGTCATTTTTTAATTATCTTTAGCAAAATTTTACTTGCATGTAATATTAATGATATTATTAGATGACTTTTGCATTAAGTTGGGTCACCTCTAATTGGAATGGATATAAATATAGATCTCTTCCAATGAGTTTGCAAAGTAGTTGTCTTCCAAATTTGTTAGCATAGATGACTGAGTGCCTTCAGTACTGTATCAGTTTGTTGAAAGATTCAATTTGTATTCTATCAATTCCTGGAGCCTTGTTACTTGCCAATGCCTTCAGAGAAGCTTGGACTTCTTCTTTCCGTTCCATTAGTTTTTGAGCACATGCTATCTCTTGAAATGTTTGAACATCAACTATTTCTTTTTGAAACAATGACCATGTATTCTTTACATCTTCTTTTGATGCTTTTTGCATCATTCAATATTATGCCCATAGAATCCTTAAGTATGGCAATTCAAGGCTTGAATTTTTTCTTCAGTTCTTTCAGCTTAAGAAATGCTGAGCATATTCTTCCCTGTTGGTTTTCTAACTCCAGTTTTTGCCCATTTCATAAGACTTAACTTTGTCTTCTCAAGCTGCTCTTTGAAAATTTCTGTTCAGCTCTTTTACTTCCTAATTTCTTCCATTTGTTTTAGCAACTCTAAGCTGGAGAGCAAGTTTCAAGAATTCCTTCTGACATCCATTTTGGTCTTTTCCTTCTTTCTTGTATTTTTAATGACCTTTTGCTTTCTTTTCATATGATGTTCTTGATATCATCCCACAATTCTTCTGATCTTTGGTCATTAGTGTCTAATGCATCAAATCTGTTCTTGAGATAATTTACAAATTTTGGTGAGATATGTTCAAAGTCAAATTTTGGCTCTTGTGAACTTGTTCTAATTTTCTTTAACCTCAGCCTGAACTTGCAATATGAGCAAGCGAAGGTCTGTTCCACAATCTGCCCAAGGCTAGCTTTGGCTGATGATATGGAGCTTTTCCACCATCTCTTCCCACATATGTAGTCAATTTGATTTCTGTGTATTCTATGTAATTAGGTACACAAATATAATTGTCTCTTAAGTTGTTTTAAAATGATATTTGAAGTAAGTCATTGGTCTTGCAAAATTCTATCATGTGCTCTCTAGTGTCATTTCTATCACCAAGGCCACATTTTCCTATGACTGATCCTTCTTCATTGGTTCCAACCTTTGCATTCCAATCACCAATAATTATCAAAACATTTTGATAGCATGTTTGATCAATTTCAGGCTGAAGAAGTTGGTAGAATTCTTCAATTTCAACATCACTGGCTTTAGTTGTTGTTGTTAAGTGCCGTTGAGTCGAATCTGACCCGTAGCGACCCTATATAGGGTTCCCAAGGAGCAGCTGGCTTTAGTAGTTGGTTGTAAATTTGAATTATAGTGGTATCAACTGGTCTTCCTTGTAGGCCTGTGATATTACCCTATCACAGACAGCATTACACTTCAAGATAGATCTTGAAATGTTCTTTTTGATGATGAATGAGATGCCATTCATTCCTCTTCAATTTGTCATTCCTGACACAATAACTATAATTTTTAGGTTCAAAATGACCAATACCAGTCCAGTTCACTAATGCCTAGAATTTCAATCTTTATGCATTTCATCTCATTTTCAACAACTTTCTATTTTCTAGTAGAGTCATACTACATACATTCCATGTTCCGATTATTAATGGATGTTTACACCAGTTTCTCCTTATTTCAAGTTTTGTCCATCAGCAAATGACAGACCTGAAAGTTTTACTCCATTTGCATCATTATGCTCAACTCTACTTTAAGGAAGCAGCTGTTCCCTAGTCATATTTTGAATGCTTTTCAACCTGAGGAGCTCATCTTCCATCAGTATTTTTATTAAGTACCGTTGAGTCAGTTCTGACCCATAACAAGCTTGTATAGGTTTCTGAGGAGCAGCTAGTGAGTTAGAACCGCCAAACTTGCTTATCCTACAGTGTCACTCTTGACTATATTCTGGTGCTACTCATCACGTTTCAATATTCAATATTCTGGTGCTGAGAGTGTTCCACTTCTAGTCATACAGTTTTCAGTGACTCAGCATTCAGAAGTAGTCCACCTCTTCTTCTTCCTTGCCTGTCTTAGCCTGTCCACTATGGGCATACGCTTCTGGTATTTAATATACAGATGGTATAGCTTCCAGCATCATAGCAACACACAAGCCACCACAGTATAACTGGCAGGAAAGTGGTGGAGCACTGCCTTTGGTTCTCCATAATTGCTTCTTAATAGCTCTTTCCTCTTTGCCAACAGGTTTCAAATTCTCATGAACTTTACAGATATTCTAGTCTCTTAGACAATATATGCCACAAACAATACCAACACCAAACACTAAATCAGACAAGTTATCTCTGACAGTGTTCTTGAAATGTAAATTCCCTTAACAATTTCAAGACAGCTTGTTGTTGCAGGTTGTCAAGATGGCTCTAACTCATGGCAACCTTTTGCATAGACAAATGAAATGCTGCCCAGCCCTATGCCAGTCTCATAGTGTTTGATATGTTTAAGCCACCATGTCAACCCATCTCATAGAGGGTTTCTCCTCATTTTTACTGGCTCTCTACCAAACACGATGTACTTTTCCAGCAATTTGTCTTTCGTGATGTCCAAAGTAAGCAAGGTTAAGTCATGCCATTTTTACTTCTAGAAAGCATTCTGACTGTACTTCTTCCAAAATAGATGTGTTCATTCTTCTGGCAATTCCGTGATATATTCAGATTCTTTGCCAGCACCATCATTCAAATGCATCAATTCTCCCATCTTCCTTAATCACTGTCCAGCGTTTACATGCCTGGCCAAAGTCTGCACTTTAGTGTTTCCAGATCAACTATTGAAGCAGGTTGCCTAAGGAAAAATCTTGAGCTTTCCAATCCACTACGCTTTTTAGAGAACACAAAGGGTTACCAGATAAAAAACCCCAAATGGCCACCACTCGTCTGTCTGTCTTACTGTGGTAGCTTGAGTTGCTGTGATTCTGAGGGCTATGCCACTGGTATTTTAAATAACCAGCAGGGTCACCCATGGTGGACAGACTAGGAAGAAGGAGTGATGAACTACTTCCGAATCGTTAGTCACTGAAAACGTTATGAATAGCAGAAAATACAGGAGCCTCCGTTAAATTTGACTTTAAAGTTGAACTTTTAGTATAAGAATGAATTTAGCTGGGCTTCCTGAATTGTTTTGATTTTGTTTTGTTTTCCATATTTGACAACTATTTTGCTAATAATGTTGAAGAAATTATAATGTATGGGAGAGAATAGATACTAATAAAATTAGAAACATAATTTTGGGTTTTAAAAAAACTCACTAGAAGGGGATCACCTAAAAAGTGGGTGAAACTTTCTACATAACACACAAAAATCTAAGTTCTATGAAAGAAGAAGCTACATGAAAAAAAGATTTTGTAAATTTCATGTGCCATTAAATAATGGTATTGTTTCAGACCTTCTTATTCTTTTAGTTTAAGGAGCCCTGGAAAAGGAAATCATGCTTGGTGAAGTGGAGGGTCAGTGAAAAAGAGGAAGAAACTCAATGAAATGTACTGATACAGTGGCAGCAACAATGGTCTTAAACATAATAATTATGAGGATGGTACAGGACCAGGCAGTATTTCATTCTGTAGTACGTAGGGTTACTATGAGTAGGAACCAATTTAACAACACCTAACACACATAACACTAACACTGGGCTAAGTGGGCTAAGCTTTAGGTTGCTAACTGCAAGACTGGCAATTCAAACCCACCAGCTACTACTACACATTAGAAAAACGAGGCTGTCTGCTCCTGTAAGGAGTCCTAGTATGACACTGTAGAATAAGCACTGGACAGCAAGGCCATTTGAACTGCAAGGTCGGTGATTCAAACTCACCAGCTGCTCCTCAGAAATCCTATACAGGGTCATTATGAGTCAGAATTGACTCAACGGCACTTAACAACGACTGCTCCTATAAAGAGTTATAGTCTCGGAAACCTAAGAAGCAGTTCTTCTCCATCCTATAAGGTCACTGTAAGTGAAAATTGGCTCACTGGCAGCGGGTTTCTTGATTTATTACCTAAATTTAGGACCTAGTTCCCATTCTACCCTTCAAATCCACCCCAACTCCTCAACCCAATACCTCCCCAGTAGATGTGGTATTGACTAATATTACCACAAGCTAGAATTTATAACATATTTTGGCCTTTCTGAACTGGTCTTCATTCTTTCTTTCTGAAGAGTTAAAAACAAAAACAAACAAACAAAAAACAGAACAGGGATTAATAGCAAAACAATTCCTTGCTTTATCTGCTTTGATTGCATTACCCAAGGCTGCGGACAAGAAGACATCCCAGTCTCATTGTTAGTAGGCATGCTACCGCTCACATCTCTGCTTGACTCTTCATATGGATTCTTTGGAGTTTTTGATGCCATGTTATGATTCCTGCAATAAAGACAAAACTTGAGACCATCTCAAAACAAAACAGAACACACTCAACCCACCCAGTGATGGCCAGAACCACTATTTTTGCTGCTGAAAGTTTGATAAAGTATATGGAAAAGAAAAAAGATTATCACAATTAGGAGTACAAGGCTTTCTTTTTTGCAGAACTTAAAGTAATTCCCAGATAATTTTCCACTCTTTCCAAGGTTCTGTGACGATGTGAGGGGTAGATGATAGGATTATATTATTCAGTTGTGGGTGATTGTTAACAGAATTAATTGTGATTATAAAAACTTGAAAATCTAACCTGGGGATTGGCGAGTTTTGTCCTTCTGCTGGGTTTAAGATGAGCTATCTCAGAATCAGGAAAGGGAAACTCACTACTAACAAGAAAGAAGGCTTAAGAGTGGGATGTGCCCATTGGAATCTGAGATCCCTGCACATTGCAACTTTTCAACCCAGGAAATAGATCTGTGATATCAGGAGTGGCAGAAAGGCATCAGCAGTTGATCCAAGAGTCAGAGAGGTGGGCTTCCCTGCCCACATAGCAAGTAAATCTGAGTACCTTTGGACACGAGGCTCACTTGCAGAATGGAGTGCCTCCAGACACTTAATCTGGGGAACTAGATTTGCTAATTCGTGGAGCTAGAGCTAAGTGTCTTTGGGCTGAGATTTGGAGCAGAGTGGAGTGCCCTTTGTGCATTTATCAGAAGCCTTAAAAGGAGGTTGTAACATTTTCTGAGCAAGGGAGAGGCCGAGAAGCTATGTTGCTAAGAGACCAAGGATCAGAGAGAGGCAAGCCTGCAGGCATAGCTGAGAAGAGACTATTCCAACCTGAATAATTGTACCCTGAACATTTCAAATCCTGAATTGTAACCTGGTTAATTTCCCCAATAAACCCCATTATCATGAGTATCATCTAGGAGTCTTGTGTGACCACTACAATGAATTATTGACTCCAGAAGAGAAGTAGAGAATACTGAGGGAGGGACAGTTAGTGTAAGAATTGCAAAGAAGGTTAGAGGGTGGAACCATATCTAACCTCTGTTTCATAGGAATTAGCCTTGGACTGATGATGCTGATGGTGATTCTCCTCCACCCACTTTGTGAAATCAGAGATAAGATATTGTCTACCTGTGCTTTTTTCCAGGTACAAACATAGCCAGTCACACAACCGAAGACTTCATTGGGGTAAGCAGCTACACTGATCTGAATTGTAAGGTAAATAAACATAGATTGACCGAGAAACAATTTTGCAACTCTGGGTACCATTGGTACCAAGAAAAAGAAGAGGTTCGTACGAGATTTCTTTTAAAGAAGTGGTTGTATGCCCCCAAATCATAGTGACCTGAGCCTGTATAGTGGTTTTCAGGTTGTATATCTTTGTGGGTGCAGAAAGTCCCATCTTTCTCCCATGTAGCGATTGGCAGATTCAAACTGATGACCTTACAGTTAGCAGCCTATTTCGTAATCCACTGTGCTACTAGGGCTCCTTTAAAGAGTGAGTCCTTACCAATTTTGTGTTTAGGGACACAGGGATCAGAAACTGAAAAATGTTCTTATTTCTATGTAAAAATTTTAGTCATCTTTCAGTTTAGCTGGTCTTTCTAAATTATAAAAACCCAATAATTTGCTATTAGCCTTAAATCTAGAACTCTGAAAAAATGCAGTGGAAGTATAGAAATACTTACTACATCCTTGCCCATCAAATAAGAAAAGCAAACACTTAATCAAAAAAGCAAACACAAAAAACTTAATTGTGGCACATATGAACCTAAGTGTCTTGTTTCATTTTTTCCTACACTTATCACCAAACATCTCTCTTCTTTTGCCATTCTGTATGTGTAAATGTTGATCATTCAATATTCTTCCTACAAACATCCAAGATATCAATTGAATACCAAGCTAAAATGTACATTGGTTACCAATGAATCATGAATTCAAATCTCAAGTGTGTACCTGAGAATTTTGCCTCTCAGTCTGAGGTAGAAAAGAGTTGGGAATATGTGACACTTTGGGGAATATTAACATTCATGGAAAATCATAACAGGGTTGATAGAAGATAGCACTTATTAACTCCTGTAGTATTGCTATGGAGTACTGGTGTGTCACTGTAGGATAAGCACTGGACTGCTAACCACAGGGTTGGTGGTTCAAACCCATCAACTGCTCCTTGGAAACCCTGTACAGTATCACTATGAGTCAGAACTGACTCAATGTTACTTAAAAATAACAACAACAGAAGGTTTCTATAAGGCTGCATTGGGCAAATCTGCCACACAAGAACTCTTTAAAGTTTTCCAAAGCAAAGATATCAGTTTGAAGACTAAAGTGTACCTGATCCAAGCCATAGTATTTTTAATAGCCTCATATGCATGCAAAAGTTGGACAACAAATAAAGCAGACTGTAGAAGAATCGATCCATTTGAGTTGTGGTGTTGGGAAAGAATATTACAAGTACAATAGACTGACAGAAGAACAAATAAATCTGTGTTGGAAGAAGTACAGCCAGAATGCTCTTAAAAGCCAGAATGGCAAGACTTCATCTCTCTGACACTTTGGACATGGTATCAGGAGGTACCAGTGCCTGGAGAAGGACATCATGTTTGGTCAGTGAAAAAAGGAAGGCATCCAGTAAGATGGATTGACACAATGGCAGCAACAATGGGCTCAAGTGTAACACTAATTGTGAGGATGATGCAGGACCAGGCAGGGTTTCATTCTATTGGGCATAGAGTTGCTTGTTGTGAACAGGGTTTCTATAAGTCAGAGTCAACTCAGTGGAAACTTACAACAATAAAAATAGGGTTGCTATGGGCCCAAATCAACTCAAGAGCAATGGGATTTATTGGTTTATTTGACTTGCAATATTGAAGAACTCTGTGGGAAAAATATTGAATGATACAGAAAGTATTAAAAGAAGATGGAAGGAATATATTGAGTCACTGTACCAAAAAGAAAAGGTCAATGCTCAGCCATTTCAAGTGGTAGCATCTAATCAAGAACTGATGGTACTTAAGGAAGAAGTCCCAACAGCACTGAAGGCATTAGTGAAAAACAAGGCTTCAGGAATTGATGGAGAACAAATTGAAATCTTGCAACAAATTCAGGACTGAAGTGCTCACTCATCAGTGCCAAGAAATTTAGAAGACCTCACCCACTATTGGAATAGATCCATATTTGACCCCATTCCTAAGAAAGGTAACCCAACAGAATGCAGAAAGCACTGAACAATATCATTAATATCACATGCAAGTAGAATTTTGCTGAAGATAATTTAAAAATAGTATTAGCAGTACATAGACAGGGAGTTGCCAGAAATTCAAGCCAGATTCAGAAGAGGATGTGGAATGCAGGTTATCCATCAGATGGATCTTGGCTAAAAGCAGAGAATGCCAGAAATAAGTTTACTTGTACTTTATTGACTACACAAAGGCTTCCCACTGTGTGGGTCATGATAAGCTATGGACAACATTGTAGAGAATGAGTATTCCGGAATACTTTGTTGTGCTCATGAAAAACCTGTACATAGACTAAGAGACAGTCACCAGAACAAGAACCAAGGGATATTGAATGGGTTAAAATCAGGAAAGATGTGTGCCAGGGTTGTATCTTTTCACCATGCTTATTCAGTCTGTATGCCAAGAAGTTGGAATATCTGAAAAAGAACATGGCATCAGGATTGGAGGAAGGGTCATTAACAACCTGAGATAAGCAGATGATACAACCTTGCTTGCTGGAAGTGAAGAGGACTTCAAACACTTACTGATGAAGATCCGAGACTACAGCTTCCAGTACGGATTGTACCTCAATGTAAAGAAACAAAAATCCTCACAATGGATCATTAAATAGAATCATAATGAACTGAGAAACTATCAAAGTTATCAAAGACTTCATTTTGCTTGGCTCTACAATCAATGCTCATGGAAGCAGCAGTTAAGAAATCAAAAGACATATTGCATTAGGCAAATCTGCTTCAAAAGACTTCTTTAAAGTGTTAAAAGAGCAGAGACAAAGGTGTACCTGACCCAAGTCAGGGTATTTTTAATCACCTCATATGCATTGTAAATGCTGGAAAATGACTGAGCAGGATTGCAGATGAACTGATGTTTTTGAGTTAATGTTGCTGGTGAAGAATATTGAAAGTAGCATGGACTGCCAGAAGAACAAGCAAGTCTGTCTTAGAAGTACAGTCAGAATGCTCCTTAGAAGCCAAGATGACCAAATCTATCTCTGGTTTTTTTGACATGTTGACAGGAGGAGACTAGTCCCTGGAGAAAGACATCACACTTTGTAAAGTGAAGGGTGAATGAAAAGAGGAAGACCCCCAATGAAATGTATTGACACAGTGGCAGCAACAGTAGGTTTAACAAAACAACAGTTGTGAGGATGATACAGGACTGGGCAGAATTTCATTCTGTTTTGCATAGGGTCACTAAGAGTCTGACAAATGCTAAGCTATTTACTCATCCTTAGTTGTCATCTGTTGGCTAGACTCACAGTAACTCAACATACAATAGTAGGAAATGTCGCCTGGACCAACTCCATCCTAATAATGTTTGCATGCTTGCATCCATTCTGAGGCCACAGTGTATTATGAGTGCCTTACAACCTAGGAGGCTCATCTTCCAGCACTATTGTTGTTGTTAAGTGCTGTTGAGTCAGTTTCAACTCTTATCAAGCCCGTATAGGGTTTCTGAGGAGCAGTGGCTGGGTTTGAACTGCAGTACTGTGCTTATCCTACAGGGCCACACTGTTGTTGTTGTTAAGTGCCGTGGAGTCGATTATGACTCATAGCGACCCTGTACAGGGTTTCTGAGGCTGTAAATCTTTATGGGAGCAGAAAGCCTCTTCTTTCTCCCGTGGAACAGCTGGTAGTTTCAAACTGCTGACTGTGAGATTAGCAGCCCAATTCATAACCACTATGCTACCAGAGCTCCTTATACTGACATTATTCTGTTGAGATCCATAGGATTATCATAGGCTAATATTCAAAAATAGATCACCATGACTTTCTTCCTACTCTGTCTTAGTTGGGAAGCACTTCTAAAACCTACCTACCATGGGTGAACCTACTCGTATTTTAAATACTCATATCATAGCTTCCAGCATCATAGTAACCTAAAGGAAAGTTATTACAGTAGGCAAACTGATGACAGATAATTGGTAGCTCTTTTAAATAACCCTTAAGATAAATACTATTCTTGTCCCTATTTTCTGGCAATAAATAAATAAATACATCAATACATACATACATACATACAGAGGTCAACATACCAAGAGTTACTTAGGTATGAACTGGGATTTAAAGCTGTGCAGTCTAATGCCTAGGGCCCATCCTCTGAGTGGTTGTGTAGTGATGGGGATGTAGTTGGATGTTTATCTGCAGATGTCTATCCTATTCTGTACATTCATAGAGAACTGGGGCATATTACTTAAGTGAATATTAAGTTCTCCATCTACAAAATGACAAGACTGAACTAGATAATTCAAGTTCCCTTCAGTTCAAAGGTTTTATGCCTCACTGATTTTGTACAGCATAAACTATAACTGTACATAATTTATTTAAAACAGTGATCGTAGTAGGGAACATGAGCAAACAATGTCATGCCTACTCTTTCACTCTAATTTTGTTCTTGTTGTTGTTAAGTGCCATCGAGTCAGTTCCGATTCATAGCAAACCGGGAGAGGGTTTCCGAGGAGTGGTTGGTGAGTTTGAATCACCAATCTTGTGGTTCAAACTGACTTTGCGGTCGAGTACTTATCATTCAGCTCCACACCAGAACTCCTTCACCCTAATGCAGTGCTATTTAGAAATCATTAAATGTATGCATCCTTGATAACTTTTAAATTATTGAAAACACAAAAGCCCAGAGCCAGAGTGTCCTTCCAAGTTAGGGAAAATACCAATTTTCTTTCACAAAACATAATACTTCATGAAGAGCCTGTTGGCACAGTGATGAAATGCTGTGCACCTAACCAAGAGGTCAGTGGTTCAAACCCACCAGCAACTCCACAGGAGAAAGATGTAACAATCTGTTTTTGTAAAACTTTACAGATTTGAAAACCTTACAGGGCAGTTCCACTCTATCCTATTGGGTTGCTGAGTTTGAAAATCAACTCAATGGGAATAACATGAAAATAATACAAAACAAGCCCATTTATCAAGTAAAAAAATACACAAACCTGTTTTATCAAGTTGACTGTAACTAATGGCAACACCATGTGTTTTGGAGTACACCTGTGCTCTGTTGGGCTTTAAAGGTCTGTAATCTCATGAGAGTACCTGGTTAGTGCAAATGGCTAAGTTCTCAACTGTTAATGGTTCATATCTGCCCAGAGACAACTCTAAAGGATGCTGTGAGATCACAGTTTTCAAAACCCCATGAAGCACTAGTATAGTCTATTTTGCATATATGGGGTTAACATGAATCAGAACTAACTTGACAGTAATTATTTTTTTGTTTTGTTTTGGCTTTTAATTATGAAATTAGACCACTAGATCTTTCTTCTACGACACCACTGGGTGAATTTGAAACACCAACCTTTCAAACATAAACTGTTTGGACCACCCAAGGACGTTGTTGTTTAGTTGTTGCTAAGTGCCATCAAGTCAGTTCTGACTCATAGCCACCTTATGCACAGCAGAACGAACCACTGCCCAATCCTGAGCCAACCTCACTATCATTGCCACGCTTGAGCCCCTTGATGCTGACTCATAGTGTTAGGCAGTCATAAAAAGAAAAAAATATATAGTTATGCAGGGAAAAAATCGTATTGTTAAAAAGGAAAAAGTAGAATACCCAAAATTGCATCTGTATTAGATAAAAACTATGTAAACTACTAGATGCTGGACCAGGACCCAATAGAATATGGAAAAATGAAGCCACTGATGTTTTAGTGGAATTTCTTTTAACTGTCATTTCAGTGGAATTTTTTTAAACTGTCATTTCACTTGTTTAATGTAGCAAATGTGTAAAAGAAGTTCATCTGAAAGAGGCATCTTTAGGATGAAGTTCATCTCTAGGAAGGGTTAGGAGGAAACTTAAAGTACCAGTGGAAAGCAAGGTCACCTGTAATAGCGAATCCCCCAGACTGCCAAGAGGATTATCAGGACAAGCCCAACCACACAGACCGCCACCACGGTGATGTCCTGCTGCCGTCCATGGCCAGCATGACGTAGTTCCCACCATCTCAGGTCTTGGTGTTGACATCGCTCCCCAACAAAGCCAACAACACATCTGCAACAACATAAACAGAGGTCATCAGTAATCCGTAGTCCAGAACTCTCATATATTTCACACTAAATATTTGCCCTCTCTCAACCTTACTTTTCCAGACTCAGCTTTTTGGAATCGTGTAGAAAATCCATCAGGGGTCAGTTGGGAGCATTGTGATTTACAAGTCAATGCAGCATGGACTTCCCCCTTTGGTCTGTCTGCCCTAGGATTTATAGGGGATTGTTTGCATTTAACCTCTATGTGGCATTCCAGAACATTGATTAAAGATCCATTTCTGTTAGCCTAAAATTCTGAGAAGACACCTTTTAAGACCAACTCTGCCCTAAGAGGTTTTGAAACAAATGTTTGGCCAGATTGAGTAAGCTCAAAGGCTAATGGAAGGTGTCCTGGTAGCATAGTGGGTTTTTTTGAGTTTTGTTTCTAAATGCAAGGTCAGTAGTTCAAATCTGCCAGCCGTTCTGTAGGAGAAAGATGAGACTTTCTGCTCCCATAAAGATTTACAGCCTTGGAAACCCTACACAGGGTCACTATGAGTCAGAACCAACTCCACGGCACACAAGTACCATGACCACTATAAACTAAAGGGAAGAAGAACTTGTAGGAATGGAGACTATGCTATGAATGAATGTGCATAGTCTGTGATTAAGAGGCACAACCTAGTATGCTGAGAAAACTTCACTATTAACCCAAAAGAAAAGGGTTGGCATACAATTGACATTCAAGTATTTACCTATTTTCTTCACAACAACAAGAACTATGCTGAGGCAAAGAGGAGTATTCACTCATAACCATTCTGCTATTGCATTAGTGAACTTTTTACTAGAATTAGTAGCAGACAAGCCCGAACCTTTAAAGAAAGTGAAGCAATACTGCCATCTACTGGGAGTGCATGGACTCAGGAAATCATCAGACTCTCAGGTAGAAATAAAAGCCAAGGACTGAGTAATTGCATCCTTCACAAGAGACAGAAAAAAACCCATTGTGGCTAGTCAATTCCAACTTATAGTTATAGCAACCGGATAGGACTGAGTAGAACCTTTCCATAGTGTTTCAAAGGCTGTCCTGGTGTAATTCTGTGCGATAAAGCATGGCCCACAAGGTTGGTTTGTACCACAAAGTCAGTGATTCAAACTCACCAGCCGCTCCTTGGAAACCCTATACAGGGTCGGTATGAGTTGGATCCAACTCTATGACACTTAACAACAACAATCTTTATGGAAGCTGACTGCTACATGGAGCAGCTAGTGGGTTCGAACCACTCACCTTCTTAAGCAGTCAAGCGTTTAACCACTCCACCACCAGGGCTCCTTTCATAGGAGCATCAAACTTAAAAACATCCTATTAGGTATTTCATGATGTTCACTTATTATGAATTCCTTTTCCCTACTCATGGAAAAATTAAGTAGCTGTCCATGTTCCCACCTTACTCCAGAAAGACTTGAAGGAATATACAGAGAACTAGTTCCCATGTTGGGAAGACAGCATGGAAAAAGTATTGGGCCAAACTCAAGAAGATGTATATTCTAGTTTTGGTTCTACCTGTAGCTGGTCATAGGAGCTTGGTGAGTCACTTTCAAAGGAGAATGGAAGAGGAAATAGCATTTGTTAAGGGATGTGCATGGCACTTTTATGTGTCTAACATTGTGCAAGGCACTTTTAATCATTTTACTTCCAGTAGCATAGTCCCATTTTACAGATGAGGTAATTGAAGCTCAAAGGGACTGAAAAATTAGTACAAGGTCTCACAGCTAATGAAACATCCAAACCCAAAACAAAGCTTGTTGCTGTTGAGTCAAGTCAGACTCACAGTGGCCCCATGTGTTACAGAGTAGAACTGCTCCATGAGATTTTCTTGGCAGTTCAAATCCATCCAACGACACCCTGGGAGAAGGCCTTGGCAATCTGTTTTCATAGACTGTTGTTGTTGTTAAGTGCAGGTGAATCAGTTGTGGCTCACAGCAACCCAGTAGAGGGTTTCCAAGGAGCAACTGGGGAGTTTGAACTGATGACCTTGTGGTTCAAACTGATCTTGAAGTCCTGCGCT
This sequence comes from Chrysochloris asiatica, assembly GCF_000296735.1. Taxonomy (NCBI): domain Eukaryota; kingdom Metazoa; phylum Chordata; class Mammalia; order Afrosoricida; family Chrysochloridae; genus Chrysochloris; species Chrysochloris asiatica. Next base: position 2,653,432 of record NW_006408647.1, read on the forward strand.
TACCCTAGAGCGCGAAACCAAGAAAAATCCCATGGAGGTCAGGTTTAGTGTGTAACAGATGCAGTTGCCATGAGTTGCAATCAACTTGATGGCATAGGTTTTATTTTGTTGTCTTTTCTTTTAGGTTGGTGTTGGGGATCTTGGTTTCAAGAAGCACTGCCCAGAGCGTATCCATTGGCTCAAAACCAAACAAGAATCCATGAAGAACTCCTCTAAGCACTCACGGTTTGGAGGCTTCTGAAAATCTCCAGACCAAGAAACCTTTAAGAACATCTTGGGCACAGAGACTTCTAGTTCTCACCTCCTCTACAGTCAAGGGTCCCATGTGTCTATAGGGAGCTTCCATTGCCGCCAAGCAAGAAAGGAAGAGCCAGTCCTTCATAATCCTGCTCACAGCATTAAGAACACTGTATGAAACGGTGTCAAGATGGTGTTTCCAATAAAAATTGGGTTAGTAAACACTCCTTATTGTTGTTGTTAAGTGCTATCAAGTCAGTTCAGAGTTGTATCGACCCTATATAGTATTTCCAAGGAGCAGCAAGTGGGTTTGAACTGCTGACCTTGTGTTAGCAGTTCAGTGCAGTGCTTATCCCACAGCGCCACACCAGGACTGCAAACACTCCCTAGAGATTTGTTATTATGGAATTAATGAACCAGAAGGTGAATTCATCAGGGCAGGGGAAAGGAAGGGTTGAATTTATGAACTGAAGTACATTTTTATGAAGTACAGTGGTAGCAGTTGTGTGCCACGGAGTCGATTCTGACTTATAGCAACCCCATATAGTGTTTCTGAGACTGTCAATCTTTCTGTATGAGAGCAGAATGCTTCATCTTTCTCCTGCAGAGTGCTTTGTGGATTCGAACTACTGACCTTGGGGTTTGCAGCCCAAGGCATAACCCATGACACTACCAGGATTTCTTAAGAAATAAATAATTCAAAGCAATGTTATGACCCTGATTACTATGAACTGTGGGGTGATACATTAAATAGTGCTTTTGATTAAAGTTCCTTAAATTTGAATGTTACCTTGAGTTTAATTGTCATTGTGCAGCAACTCATGCAGAAAATATTATCAGGGAAATCAGATATTTTCACCGGGATTTAATGACAACAGGAAAAGCCGTGTTCTAAAGAGCTCATCAATCATTTAATGAATTGATGGGATAGTACTAAACACAGTGTATAACCTGTTGGTGCCCTTTATATTATTATAATGTCTTTTATAATCTAAATTTAAAGTGCCATACAGAACAACAAACCACGGCCTAATAAACAAGGATTTTTCTTTTAAGAATTTCATTATTTGGGCTGGTTAGAAACAGTGAAAAACTTCAAAACAATTTGTTCCTTAATGTTAAAATCAACAATAGCTATTTTAAATACTGAATTTATGTTAATCAAAACATGTAAGTATGAACATAAGAGTAGATGTCTATTAGAAAGGAGTCAGTTTTACTAATATTCATGAGCATTTCTCATTTTTTCTGTCAGGCGATATGATATGTAATGCAAGGCCACACACTTTGTCACAGAACATAACTTATTCTTCCAATAATTTAGACTATACTTCAGCTTATTATTATTGATAAAATAATGAAAGCCTTTAAACTTATAACATCCATTTTTGAGGACTCGAATATTTTATCACTTCTTTCTCAGGCACAGAGAAAATGGTCAATGAACAAGGAATCTAGCTCTGGGAAACCTGTGTATTCTTTGGTATCAGAACTTCCCTCATAGTGTCTTGAAAGCATGAAACTAGTTAAAAGTAAAATGCGATGCAGAACTAGATAGATGAGAGTGTGTTTTGTTAAAAGCTTCTAGAAAATGTTGCCAACTGAGCACAGAGGAAGTACCTCCATAGTTTTAGAACTTTCTCATATCCAATTTTCAGGTTGATACTTTACCCCATGTAAAGCCATTGTGAGGAACTAAAAAGAGGGAGTAAAAAAGACAAGTTGCCAAACCCAGCAATTGTTACTCAGATTTGGAAGGGAAGGGAAAACATGCTTTTTAGTTTTGAAAATCAGAGGCAAGAAATCCTGTTGTGAATCTATACAACCAACCAACCAGCCAGCCATCAAGTTGCCATCAAGTTGATTTCAACTCCATGGTGACCCCACATGTTCCAGAGTAGAGCAGAATGTGCTCCCCAGGATTTTCATGGCTGTGAACTTTGGGGAGCAGATCACCAAGCCTTTCTTCTGAGGTGCCACTGAGTAGGTTCGAACCATCGACCTTTTGATTAGCAGCCCAGTGCTTTTGTAAATGCAGAAGCACATCACTGCTGCTCTCCATATACAAGTCTTCCAAAAGTTTGAGGAAAAATGGAATCAAAAGATAATTCAATGGTCTATGAATTTTTTGAAGTCCTCTCATATTTGGTAGAAAACATATTAAGTTTTAAGGGATTTTTCTCATGAATCTGAGCTTTTCAACCACAAGAAGGAATTTAATCCTCCAACTACACTTACAGAGGAAGGATCATAAAGTGGTGCTTCAGTGTAGAATTCATTGTGGGAGACCTGGGTTCGATTCTCTGCCAATACAATTCAAGCAAAGCCATGAACTGCCTGTCCTGGAAGCTTACTCGTAGCTGTGATGCTGAACAAGTTTCAGTGGAGCTTCTAGACCAAGATGGATTCAGAAGAAAAGCCTGGTGATCCACATCTGAAAATCAACTAATGAAAACCCTGTGGATCACAAAGGTCCAATCTGCAACTGACCATGGAGATGATGTTAGGCCAGGCAGCATTTCATTTTATTAGATATGGGCTTGTCGGAGGACAATTCCATGGGCTAATAATAACAACAGACTTACAGTAACATCAAGTTATTTAAGTTAAGGCGAAAATTGCTTATTCCTTAGATTTATATTCACCACTGTCCTTGGAAAAGGAAAGTGTGTGTTGAAGGGTGGGGGTGGGGTGTGCAGTAGAAACACACTCACACGCTGATGCATACACACACACACACACACTTTATATCTGTATGTTATGTTGGAATTTACTTAGCGGCAGTGGGTTTGGTTTAGTTCTTTGGTTTTATTTACAAGGGGACTTCAAAGATCATGGGAAAATTCCATTACTGTTTTATTTCATTTTTTCATCAACTTTTTGAAATCCCCTCCTATATATATTGTTTCCTAAGGAGAGGTCTAATTGTAGAAATCTCCTCAGTATAAACTTTACATATCAGCTAAAAGTGATGGGCTTTGGTATTATACCTGAAAGACAGTTTTAACTTACCTGCATGCATACTGGTTTACTGGTTCAAGATATATGCAAAGACCACCATTGAGACAGTACCCATCATGTGATGGGGGACATTCGATGTAGATGTGTCTGACAGGATGGAGGTCACCTTCCCTGAGGGAAGAGGGTGGAGTTGTTTCTAGAAGAACCAAAGACATAACTTTCATTATCTGAAGTGATTAGGACTTCTCAGGTATCAACATAAAAACTAGTTTCTATGAATATATTGTAAAACAGTGTCTTTTGGTGACAGTAGAACTGCCAGGAGCAACAATAGCTTTATTTCCCTCACCAGACCTATGTCATCTTCATTGAAGTCAGCCTTTTCTTTCTGCAGGTTCAGTACTACTTGACACAAAGCATATCGGGGCCAGTTAAGAGCATGATCTATATAAAACTGCTAATACACGATAAAAGTAAGTCTGTCATCCATGAATACACATTAACCTTGTAAAATGACAGCTAGTTTTTTGTGGTTTAAAGACTACCCACCAGCACAAAGTATCTTACGCCCAATATCCTGGGAATTTCAAGAATGTCCCCCAAGCAATGCTTTCTTCTAAAAATGACTTAACTTGCAGGAAAACCTCCAAAGACAAGATTGTGGCAACTTTGACAAAAAGGAAATGTTACCATAATAGAAGGGAGTGCCAATGTGATAAAGTTGCATTAATTAAGTGGTTTGACTGCTCCTTAAAATAAAACCACTAGAATGTGTAGCTACTAGACAGAGGCAGTTTTCAAGAAAAGTAAATTATTTGAGCATGCTAAAAAAAAGAAAACACAGAAGAGGAGCAGGGTAGTGTATAAAAAGGCTTCTGTCAGCTACTAAGTTAAAGGTTGGAGGTTCTAAGCCCTCAGTGGGTTTGGTGATCTAGCCCTGGTGATCTGCTTCTATAAAGATGGTAGCCAAGAAAACCCCATGAAGCAGTTCTACTTCATAACACATAGGATTGTCATGAGTCATGAGCCAACTAGACAGCAATGAACAATGTCAACAACACCACAAAGAAGAGGCCCACTCATGGAAGTGCAGAACTGTCCTGTCCTTAGGGTGTTTTCTGCTTACAGAACTGAAAGGAAAATAGCTGGCATTAAGGCAATGTGGAAAGGACCATCGATCCTGGTTAGGGGTCTAGGCAAAGCCAGCTCCCCACCTGAGGTGCTAATGATGAGAAGATACTGCATTGTGGACAGAAAGTTTAGGAAGCAGGAAACCACTATGAATTTTATAAAGAAAGAAAAGACAGACAAGAGTTCTGATTCACATAAAAAAACCCATGAATTATTTTAGCTAATATATTAAAATCCTTGAAAGCGATTCAAAATAATAAGAGTCCAGATATCTTCATAGCCCTGCAAAGTTTTTCCAGCAGCTTCAGAAATCAACATTACAAATCAGAGATTAGTTGCAAAGTTAAAGAGAATCACCTGTGTTTCTACCTTTATTAAATCATGAGTAATAAAGAAGGATTTATCCCACATGCTATTAAATTAAAACAACTTGGACCTTTTCAAATTCTCAAGTCCTGTACCAACCAACTATGAAAGTAAACTCTCCAGCCTCTTTGAATGGAATCACTTCTAGAATCTCCAAGGCCAATACACTGGATAATAATCTTTTTCTAAACCAAGCCCTTCCCGTCTCATCTAGACCACTCACAATCTGCTAGGGTAAATCTGTCCAGGTTCAGACAGGTTGCCAAGACACATGCAGGGTATTTCCCTCTGTATTTGTACAGATGGTATATTTTCCATAGGTATGTGTGTCCTGTTGACACTCGTCTCGTCAACATCTGACAGAACAATGGGAGTAGGAGTGAGAAAAGTAGGGCACAGGGGAGGCAAGAGGGTTGTACATTTGGAAAACACTACATTCTAGAAGAGGAGCATCTTCAACTTCTTCCATACTCCATTTTCTTGGATCCCTACACATGTTTAGACTTAAAATAAGATTTTGTGGGGGAAAGGAAGACACACTGCTTAGGGGATATTGGGGTCTGTGAAGGTGATGGAAACATTGAGGAATAGTTATTGGTGATGATTGAAAAGCATGATGAACACACTTAATGTCACTGAACTGTACTTATGATGATTGTTGAAATGGCAATGCTTTAGTTATAGATCTGTCCTAATAAAAGAACTGAAAAATATGATTGTGAATGCTGGGGACAGATGTGATTTGAGTGTCTTGAGTGTACATGCCCACTCGGATGTTCTAAACTCCGGACTTAAGACTGGCTATATTCCTACTGCTTGGAAGAAGACTTCCCAACTTGAGCAGCTAAGTGGAGAAAGCTGGGCATGGGCAAACATCTCTCAATAAGCAGAATTTTAACACCCAAAGATGCATACTTAATTGCAAACAGAGGCATACATGTTATGTTGAATTACATATATATATATATATTTTCATAATTAGAAATGAAATTACTTCATTCATTTCCACCCCTTTTCAACTACCACCAATGTAACATTTAGATCTTTACTTCTCAACATACAGGGTCTCTGTGAATCAGAACTGACTTGACAGCACTGAACAATGATAGATTCCCCACATCCCATCTGTCCCGTACTCGACTCCCAGACACCAGTACCAGACTAATCTTCTAAGCCACATGTCCATCATTACACAATTGGAGATACTTGAGTGACACACCTTTGCCTAGAGCTGTTGTGTCCAAAATGGCAAATCAGCTGTGAGTATTAGCACCTGATTTTAATCTGAACTGAGATGTACTGTAAGTGTGAAATGTACATCAGGTACTGAAGATCAAGTACCTTCAGTAGGTTGAATTATGTCCTCCAAAAAGGTAATTTCAAATTCTAAACTCCAGAATATGTGGATGTGATCTTATTGGAAAATAGTGTCTTTGCAGATATAATAAAGTTTAAATGAGGCTATACTGAACTGTTGTTGTTGTTAGCTCCCATAGACACAACAGAACAAAACACTGCCCAGTCCTGCACCTTCCTCACAATGATTATTATTATATAATAAAATTATTACATTGCTGCTCCCACTGTGTTAATCCATCTCGATGAAGGTTTTCCTCTTTTTCACTGACGCTCCATTTTACTGAGAATGATGTTCTTCTCCAGGGACTGGTCCATCCTGATGCCATGTCTGAAGTATGAGAGATGAAATCTCACCATGCTGACTTCTTAGGAGCATTCTGGCAGTTATGTCTTTCAACGCAGATTTATTATTTCTTCTGGCAGTCCATGGTAGTTTTAATATTCTTCTTCTACACCATAACTTAAGGAGCTCTGGTAGCATAGTGGTTACGAATCGGGCTGCGAACCTTAAGGTCAGCGGTTTGAAACTACCAGCCGCTCCGCGGGAGAAAGATGAGGCTTTCTACTCCAGTAAAGATTTACACCCTCGGAAACCCTGTACAGGGTCGCTATGGGTCGAAACCGATTCAAAGGCACTTAACAACAACAACAACAACACCATAACTCAAATGCATTGATTCTGCTATGGTCTTCTTTATTCATTGTCCAACTTTCGCATACATTTGAGGCTAATTGAAAATATCATGGCTTGGGCCAGGCACAACATAATCCTCAAACTGAAATCTTTGCTCTTGAACACTTTAAAGAGGTCTTGTGCAGTAGATTTGCCTAATGCAATATATTGTTTCATTTATTGTCTACGGCTTCCTTGAGTGTTGATGGTGGATTCAAGCAAAATGAAATCTTTGACAAGGTCAGTCTTTTCTCCATTTATCATGATGCTATTCATTGGTCTAATGGTTAGTATTTTAGTATTCTGTACACTGAGCTCCAATCCATACGGAAGGTGGTGATCTTTGATCTTCATCAGTAAGTATTTTAAGTCTTCTTCACTTCCAGTAAGCAAGGTTACTTGCTTATATATATATCATCTGTATATAGCAGGTTGTTAATGAATCTTCCTCTAATCCTAATGTCACCCTTTTCCTCATATAATCCAGCTTCTTGGATTATTTGCTCAGCATACAGATTAAATAAGTATGGTGAAAGAATACAACCCTAGCACACACCTTTCCTAATTTTAAAGCATTCAGTATTCCATTGTTCTAGTCAAACAATTGCCTTTTGATCTATATACCAGTTCCTCATGTGCACATTTAAGTGTTCTGGAATACTCATTCTTTGTTATCCATAGTTTGTCATGACCCACACAGTCAAAAGCTTTTGCAAAATATTTCATTAATATATTCAATTGATTACTTATTAAAATGTTAATATTTGGATATACCATATGTTTTTTAAATGAAATAAATATAATATACTATTAAAATTAATTTCACCTAGTTATTTTTGTTTGCAATGTAGCTAGTTGAAAATTAAAATTTTTCTCATGTTACTTGTATTTGTATTGGATAGCAGTGACCTAGAGAATTAAAGTCTCAATGACTCACCCTAGGATTCTAGTCTTCCACAAACTAACCTAACCTCCCACTGCTATCCAGTTGATTTTGAACGCATAGTAACCTGATGCCTTTGAGTTGTGGTGTTGGCGGAGAATACTGAAAGTGCCGTGGACTGCCAAAAGAACCAATAGATCTGTTTTGGAAGAAGTACAACCAGAGTGCTCCTTGGAGGCCAAGATGGCTAAGCTTCATCTCTCCTACTTTGGACACATTGTCTGGAGACAACAGTCGCTGGAGAAGGATGTCATGTTGGGTAAGGTGGAGGGTCAGAGAAAAAGAGGAAGACCCCCAACGAGATGGATCAGTCAGGTGGCATCATTGATGGCGTCAAGTGTGGCAGCGGTAGTGAGGTTGGCCCAGGATCGGACATTGTTTTGTTCTGCTGTGCATGGGGTCGCTATGAGTCGGTTCTGACTCGATGGCACCTGACAACAACAACAACTGATATAGGATTTTGGAGACTATAAATCTTTCCTGGAACAGAAAGCCTCATCTTTCTTCCACAGAGCTGCTGGTGGGTTTAAATTGCTGATCTTGCTTAGTTCCCAGTGTCACCCACCTTACCAGACTCAGTCTTGACTATGCCTTCTCTTATAGTCTACACTTCATGTTCACTGGGATGCTCTCTACCTTCCAGATAAGACCTGTGATTAGTTCATGCCTGGAATGCTCTCCACCCCTTCACATTTCTGCCTAATGAACATTTACTCAGCCCCCAGAGTCCACCTTAAATGACCAGATACAATTGCTTCATGTTATGAACTTCCACTGTGGTTTTTACTTCTCTTGTCAGAAGTACCTGTCTTTGTAATGGCTGCATTAATTTTAGATCATATGCTCCTCATAAGCAAAGACTGCCTTCATCATCTTGGCATTCTTTGTGGTTTTTAATACCTAATAATTGACTTGCTTTGCACCTGTTGCCTACTGCCATGGAGTCAATTCTGACTCACAGTGGCCCTATATAGGCTTTCTAGGATTATAAATCTTTATGGGAACAGACAGCCTCCTATTTTTCCCATAAAAAGTAGCTGGTGAGTTTGAACCACCAACCTTGAAGTTAGCAGCCCAGTGCCTAACCCACAGTGCCACCAGTATACCTGATGGGGCCAATGAAATATTTGTGACACCAAATTGTTACTTAAAGGACCCTGTAATGGTTAGGATTCTGTGCCAATTAGACTAGGCCACAATTTCCAGAGGTTTAGCAGTTGGGGTGTGCTTATACCAATGGTGATGAAACCTTATACAGGTGTAGTTAACTCTATGATGAGCAGCTGTGAACAGCCAATCAGTTAAAGGGATGCCTCCTTGGGGGGTGTGATTTGCTTCCAATATAATGAACACACAGCAGAGCCTCTGATTCTCTTTCCACTGGGGACCTGAAACTCTACAGTTGGAAGATAATGAGCTTCTCTTTATATATATATATATAGAGAGAGAGAGAGAGAGAGAGAGAGAGAGAGAGAGAGAGAGAGAGAGAGAGAGAGAGAGAGAGAGAGAGAGAGAGAAAGAGAGAGAGAGAGAACCTGGCCTAAGACAGACCCAAATTGACTTTCTTTCTTTTTAAACTGATTTCTTGTTACAATCTCATTGAACTGTCAGAGACAGTGAAAGCATGCCCTAGCAGGAACAAACCCACTGCTTCTATAAGACCTGCCAAGCAGGTAGACCAGCAGGGCCATGATTCCATGTTCCATGTTCACTACTAGAAAGAGATGGGTTAGTAAGAGTGAGAATCTAGTGTCTAAAGAATTTAAACATCAAGAAAGGATACCCTTCTTTCTGTTCAATGCAAATAAAACATAAAGTCTGTTTGCCTAAATATAAAAGCCATGACATTGTCCTGACTGATAGCAAAGTCTATGCTTACAGAAGCATTTATATGTCTGTTGTTGTTAAGTGCCATAGAGTCAATTCCGACCCATAGCGACCCTGTATAGAGTTTCCGTGGAGTAGCTGGTGAGCTTGAACCGCCGACCTTGCAGTTCAGCTTTGCAGTCTGACTCATTAACCCACAGTACCACACCAGGACTCCCAGAAAATGAATCTGGTAAAGGCTGATCAAAACCAACTAAATCCAGAACATTGGCAGTTATTGAACTTTAGATATTGGTAGATGTTTCCGTTTTAACCTTAACATGTGAGGGAGAGCAGTGCCATTTTGCTTCTTATTGGGGCCAGTGATTATAAAAAGATTTTTATGTATAAAAAGAAAAAGAAAAACCAAACACAATACTAAAAGAACAACTTGAAAGTTCTGTAAAACTCCAGGCAACTACGTTAGTGAGCCCCTGGTAACAGCAGGCAGGCAGGCCCTCACTTGCATGGTGATGCTACACAAGGCTGAAGACATCACAAAGTGAAGAGCCACACCCAGACCTTGGCAGAGGATGGTAATTATGGAAGAGATTTTAATCAGTCTTTATTTACATCCAAATGTCAGTGGCTTGAATCTCCCATCTATTCAATTTATCAGGAGTCACCTGATGACCCTTCCTTTTTGCACACAGCAGTGATGGCCAGCACACTTCCACCAGCTCTGCAGTTCACCACAGTTCAATCACCAAGTTCAATAACAATGTTAAGTAATCTCCCCTGCTCCCTCATCCCATGGATCAAGATATGGAGTATTGATGAAGCACTGTTGTCACTCAAATGCCAGTGAAGGGATTAGCAAGGCAGAGGGCTAAGGAGCTGCTGTATGGTCATGTTGTTAAGTGCTGTCAGTTGGTTCCAACTCATAGCGACCCTGTATAGGGTTTTTGAGGTGTGGCTGGTGGGTTAGAATCACCAACATTGAGGTTTAAATAACCTTGTGGTCCAGTGCTTATCCTACAGTGCCACACTAGGACCCCAAGGCTCCAGACTACAGTCATAGCACAAACCAAAGCACCAAACCAATAGCCAATGAGTTGACTCATCAGAACACACAGGCATAAATTTGACTACTTGACAAGAATTGAAATATGTCTGTTTGAACTGGTTGCACAATTTCTCCTCTAGTCTTGATTTATGTGTCTTCGCTTGGCTTCATGACTTTCTGAGGCCTGACTCTGCCCTTCCCCGCCTACTACTCTCTTACCAAGACATTGAACTCCATCTCCTCGGTAGCCTTCAAGGCATCTGCAGACAAAGCCACCTTCAGTATTGATGCACTGGGATGAGGCTGCGGGGCAAATGGTGGTGTCCTTCTCACATTCATCTATATCTGCAGGTGAAATTAGAAGCTAGTGAAATATATAGGCAATCCTGGTAGAAACAGAAATAATCAATAGGCAATCCTGGTAGAAACAGGAACCACCACCAAAACAAACTAAACCCACTACCCTCAATTAGATTCTGATTCGTAGTGGCCCTATAAACAGAAAAGTGCATTGCCTAGAGTTTCCCAGGCTACACATTTTTAGGGAAGCAGACTGCCATCTCTCTCTCCCATGCAGGGGCTGGTAGGTTCAAACCAGCAATCTTTAGGTTATTACCACAATGCTTAACTCACTGTACCAACAGATGTCCTAAATGGGAATAGAAGGAAGGAACAAGCACAATCTTATACTCAACCATTCAGGCATTTGTGCTTATTATTGGAAAATGGAATACAAACCCTGAATCTTGGATTTGGAATCAATTATTATTTTTTACTCAAGGCTGATTAGCTAAGTATATGTAAATAAATTACTCTGTGACAGACTTTCAGACCATAAGGACTATGATTTTTTCCCTCAGTAATCACTAATATAATTTTGAGAGTATCAATGCAAAATAAAAACCTATCCATCATAACCTATTTATCTGACTAAAACTTAAGTGTCTGGGGTCTGGGGAGGAGGAGGGTTGTTTTTTTATTGGAATCAGTAAATTTATAAATTTCACTTGAACTCAAATTTGTGTTTCTGAAGCTATTTATAAACTTTCCCCTGAATGTCAAAAGCATATACAGTAGAATTTTAAGTTAAGCTCAGTGTAAGCCAATAGTATATGTCATTCACAAACTTCTTAGCTAGCATCAAATAACATATTCAGACTTGCTGATTACATCAATCCTTCTAAATATTTGATATTTCAGAATGCTACTGACTCACTATTTTTCAGATATTATCTAGGCTTGGCCTTTGCTATTACCAGAACAAAGCTTTCCATCACCAGCAAATCCTTCCAAACATTGACATGTGGCGTTGTCTCCTTCTGAAACACACCAAGCGTTTGTGCCACATTTCATGGGAGCACAGTCGTCTTCATCTGCAAACAGTGAGAGTCCCATCAGATTATTTATAGACCTCACAGGAGAAAATGGACTTCAATGGACTTCTGCAGAACATTCCAGCAATCTCTTTCCCAAGTTCTGCCCACATTAGCCTCCAAATAGAAACATTGTATTGATGTGTAGGACTCAACAGTGGACTCTAAGATACCAACGATCACATAGAGACGGCACAGCACATTCTGCTATATACAAAGTCACCATAATGCAAAGCTGACTCAATGGCAATTCACAAGAAGAAGCTATATTTAAAGAATGCATAAGGCATGTTTTCACACCATTTACACTCTCAACAAACATACTCTCAAAATAGTCTTAAAGAACTATTTGGTGTTCAAGGAGCTCTGTGTGTTCTTATAAGTTTTTTGGGGTTTTTTTGGAAAAATTTGCAAGTTTGAACTATAAAATTGCTAGGCATATATAGGACATAAATTTCAAAAGGTTTTATTATTTGAACATTTCCAATTATTAATTACATACAGAGGGGTCATTATATTATTTTTCTAGGAGATTCTTTTAAACCTTTGTATTGTGAATTGGGTGAAGGTTTACTGAGCAGATCAGCTTTCCAGTCAATAATTCATATACAATTTGTTTCATCTTATTGATCGCAATCCATACAATGTAGCATCACTTATCCCATTTCCTCTCTGTGCTTCCTATTTACATTCCTCCTTCTTTACAAACTGTTTGGAACTTTGTCCTTAAGTACATGCCACCCATTCTATCTCAAAGGCGTACACACCTCACTCGTGCTTTTGTTCCCCTTATAGACCTGTCTATGGACTCCTGGTATGGAACTATAGGATCAGCTCTGGACTGTGAACGATAAGGTGGGCAGGTCTCACCCACCAGCTGTTCCTCAGAAACCCTATCAGGGCTGCTATCAGTCGGAAGTGACTTGACAGCACTTATCAACTGCAAAATTATTTGACTTAAAATTGAGCCAAGGGGATGAGATCATGCCAGACCAAAAGAGAGACTGTTGTTATGTGCCGTTGAGTCAGTTCCGACTCATAGCGACCCTGTACAGGGTTTCTGAGGCTGTAATTCTTTACAGGAGCAGAACAGCAGTCGTAGTTTCGAACTGCTGACCTGAGGTTAGCAGCCCGATTCGTAACCACTACGCTACCAGAGCTCCTTAGAAGAGTAACTAAAGGCCATTATATTAGGGGTCCCAGCTATCTTTATCTGACCAGGAAACATGATCTTTTTTCATGATTTTGAACTTCATTTCACATTTTTCTCTCATTTTATCTAAGACCTTCTAATATCATTCCTTGTCAGAGCAGTTGATAGTGGTAGCTTGACACCATCTAGTTCTTCTGGTCTCAGGGCAATGGAAATTGATGGTTGGGTGGTCCATTAGTACATTGGACCATTGTTTCTATGCATCTTTGATTTTCTTCACTCTTCTCCACAAAAGAAGAGCTAAATTGTTGCACCTTAGATGGCCACTCACCATTTTTTTAAGACCTCAGTTGCTACTCACCAAAGTAGGATGTAGAACAATGTCTTTGTAGACTTTGTTACATCAATTGACCTTGACCTCCTCCAAGACTATGACCCTGAGTCCCTAGACCCAGTGATTTGTTCCCTTGAGGTGCTTGGTTATTTCCAGGATCAATATATTCTTACTTAGTACACAAAATCACAAAGACCAATATATAGCAAGTCAATTTGTGTAGCAACATGGCAAAAAGATTCAATCATAAAAACTTTTACTGTCAATTTACTAAAATCATGCTTTATAGATAATAAAATATATATGTCGTGGTGCACGTTTATTATCAAGATTTATACAGTGACTTACAAACCTAAAGCACTTTTACAAAGTCATGAACCAGACAAACTAAATAAACTAAATGCAGTAAATAGGTCATTTATTTCAGACTCCAATTGAAACACAAAATGCCCAGGGGACAGAGTTACATGTTGAGTCATAAACACAGGCAAGGTTCTTTTTTGTGTGAATTAAAAAAAATTTTTTTGCTATTAACTACTTATTTCACTAGAAATAAATTGTTACAGTAAAAATAAAAATAACAAAAGAACCAACTTGCTATGTTTATGATTCAACATGTTACTCTGTCCCCTAGGGCATTTGCATGTCAATGGAGTATGAAATGAAATGATCCATTTACTGCATTTAGTTTGTATGGTTCATGACTTTGTAAAAGTGCCTTAGGGTTTGCAAGTCACTGCATAAATCTTGATAATAAACTTGCATTGTGACATGCATATTTGATCATCTATGAAACATGATTTTAGTAAGTTGAGAGTAAAAGTTTTTTATGATTGAATCTTTTTGCCATGGTGTTCCATAACATGCTCCACAACAAATTACAGATAATGTGAATAATGGGAATTGCAGAACACTTAATTATGCTCATGAGTAACTTGTATATATATCAATAAACAGTCATTCCAACTGAACAAGAGGGTACTGTGTGGTTTAAAATCAGGAAAAGTCTGCATCAGGGTTACATGCTTGCACCACACTTATTCAATCTGCATGCTGAGCAGAGAATTTGAGAAGCTTGGGCTCTATGAAGGAGACCATAGTATTAGGATCGGAGGAAGTCTCATTAACAACCTTGGATGCAGATGATGCAGACTTGCTTGCTGAAAGTGAAAAGGACTTGAAACACTTGCTGATGAATATCAAGGACTACAGCCTTCATTGTGGATTATACATTAACATAAAGAAAACAAAAATCCTCACAAGTGGACCAGTAAGTAACATCATGGTAAATGGAAAACACATTGAAGTGGTTAAGGATTTAATTTTATTTGGATCCACAATCAATGTCCATAGAAGCAGCAGTCAAGAAGTCAAATGATGTACTGCATTGGGGAAATCTAATGCAAAAGACCTTTTTTAAAGCGTTATAAAGCAAAGACATCACCTTGAGGACTAAGCTACGCCTCACCCAAACCATAGTATTTCTATTGACTTCATATGCATGTAAAAGTTGGAAAATGAACAAGGAAGACCAAAGAAAAATTGATGCCTTTGAGTTATGAGCTTGCTGAAGAATATTGAATATCCCATGGACTGTTAGAAGAACAAACAAATCTATGTTGGAAAAAGTTCAGCCAGAATGCCCTTTAGAAGTACAACATCATCTCATGTATTTATATTCACGGACATGTTATCAGGAGGGACCAGTCCCTGGAGAAGGGTATCATGCTGGGTAGAGTTAGTTAAACAGAGGAAGGCCCTCAGTGAGATGGATTGACACTGTGCCTGCAATGATGAGCTCGAACATAGCAAGGATTGTGAGGATAGCACAGGACTAGATGTGTTTTGTTTTGTTGCATGCAGAGTCATTATGAATCAGAAGTGACTAGATGTGTTTTGTTTTGTTGCATGTAGAGTCACTATGAATCAGAAGTGACTTGAAGGCACCTAACAGCAACAAATTCATTCTATAATCATGCCCACTATTTTTTGCAGTTAGGGGTCTCTGTTAGGATGCTAAATTAGCATCTGTAAGTTTGCTCATCTAAATGTGTTGTTGTTGAGTGCTGTTAAGTCGGTTCCAACACATAGCAATCCTGTAGAGGGTTTCCAAGGACTGGCTGATGAGTTTGAGCTGTAAACCTTGTGGTTCAAACCAACTTTTTGGTTCATCTAAATATGGTGGTGGTGGTGTGCCATGGAGTCAGTTCCAACTCATAGCGACCCTGCATAGGGTTTCCGAGGCTATAAATATTTACCAGAGCAGAAAGCCTCATCTTTCTCCCATGGAACAGCTGGTAGTTTCAAACTGCTGACCTTGAGGTTAGCAGCCTGACTTGTAACCACTTACACTACCAGAGCTCTTCATCGAACAGGTGAAAGAAACCCTGCAGGCTCACCCATAAATTAAAGAAAGTTAAATGATCTGAGCAGGATTCCATTGCCATGTTAATGCAGACATCCGGTAAGTGCATTTCATTTGCTTAGCTGCTTGGGCAAGATTTCTTTTGTGGGAGCATGCTTTTCATGCTTGCTTGATCAGCTCCTGTTGCTTACAGCTCTCAAAGATGGAGATGTTCTGACTGATTCAGTTATCCATTAGATTTGGCATTCATATGGGAGACTAGCTCCCAAATCACAAGCCTGCTCAGAATGTATGGTGGATAGTATCAAATAACCTGAGACATTTTAAATCGCTTGTTTCATATTTAGACTATGATTCAGGATTTATTCAGTAACTTGCAAACCCCAAGACAACTTTGCTTAAGGAAAAGCAATGGTGATAACATATATAATTGTATGAAGGACTATCTATGCCAAAGTTCTTTCTGTCACAACAAACTTGCTCTTGCCTAAAATAAGGATACAAGTTTGCCCAACTTACTTACATGACTTTCTTAAGGACTTGGTCATTTCATCATTCTCCCTATCTGTCATTTATTTTGGTCTGTAATTTCCCCAAAGGATTACTTTTCAAAATATGCTCTTTGAATTTCTATGGTCCCTAATGACTTTGAAAACATGCTGTTTTATTCCAACATATTGTCTCCACATTAGACTGCAACCTTGGGGATGGGAACTGTATTGTTGTTAAATGCCAGTTGGAACTGTACGCATATCTAACTCATTTCAGAACCCCTAGCCCTCAGTCCCAAACCAAAACCAATTGTTACTGAGGCAATTCCAACTCAGAGCAATTCTATAGGATAGAGTAGAATTGCCCCATAGGATTTCCAAAGCTGAAATCTTTAGGGTGAGTGCTGATGTAGTGCTTGTAGGTTAACCACTGGACTGCTAAATGCAAAGTCCAAAGTTCAAAACCAGCATCCACTTCTCAGAAACCCTATTTAGGGTCACTATGAGTTGGAACTGACTCAACAACACTTAACACCAACAGCAATCTTTAGGGAGACAAACTGTCAAATCTTTCTGCCGCGGAGCAGCTACTGGGTTTGAGCTGCTGGCCTTTTGATTAACAATCAAGCACTTAACCATTGTGCCTAAATATATCATAGTCCTATGGGATAATGCCATCCATTAATTCTTATCTTGGCATGAATTAAGTATTTACTCACTATTTCAAATAAAATTGGTCAAGTTATTAACATTATATCTTAGTCCCAGTTTTCATAACTGCAAGATGACAGTTATGATAAGGACCCAATTAGGGGCTATACTTAAAAGACTTGGTGCACTCTAAAGTTCCATGTCAATGTTGAGAGTCTTTGGACTAAATATTCTCTTAAGAAATATAACTTGGAAACAGAGTAGTAAAAACACACACCTCTTCTTTTACACCTTATCAAACCTCACACTGATAAGTTCTTATTAAGTACAGTAAAAGGTCAACAGGGTCTCTAACATCAGTGAAATAGTCAACAAACCACAAACATTGAATGAGCCCTTCTTTAATGTATTCAACATCCCAATGTGGAATTTTCTAACTTTTTAAAGCCACAGATAAGTCATAAAATCATATTCAAAAAATTTCCCTCGGAAACCCTGTACAGTGTAGCTATGGGTCGGAACTGACTCGATGGCACTTAACAACAACAAGTAGAGTTGTACTGATTGAAGGACAATAACCTAAAGTAAAGGAGGGTTTGGGCTTGCAGGAGCCCTAGGATTAAGGTAAGCTCTGTTTGAAAATAAATCATTAGCTTCATGAGTGAATTATTTTTGTTGTTAAGTGCCGTCGAGTCAGCTCTGACCCATAGCGACCCTGTATAGGGTTTCCGAGGAGCAGCTGGTGAGCTTGAACCACCAACTTTGCAATTCAAATGGCTTTACAGTCTGGCACATTAACCCACGGCACCATACCAGTACTCCAGAGTGAATATAGAACATAAAAGTCTGAGGTTCTTCTTCCAAGTTGCTATGCAATGAACAAATTATATGGCATTTTGGTGTTTAAATGTGCAACATAGAAGAAAATAATTGTAGCATTTACTTTTTGTGGACTTCATGTTGCAGTTGAAACAATCTATATTTGTTTATTAATTACTATGTATTTCTCATGCCAGTGGAAAGACAACTCCAATGTCCCCTTCAGAAAATCTAAGTGTGGGTAGAGATACAATCAAATCTATTCTGTCCTATTCTTCGCCTCTGTTTCCAAGTTGTATTTCTTAAAAGAATATTTAGTCCAAAGACTCTCTACAAGTAAAGTTCATGCCCAGTCTGATAGAGCGTCATCTTTCTCAAGCACACCGGTTAGAACAGGAGGACTTCCCCAAGGCTTGGTGTCATTAGTCTTGTATAGCTTTGTTGTTGTTAAGTGCTGTGGAGTTGGTTCCAATTCATAGCGACCCTGTGTAGGGTTTACAAGGAGAGGCTGGTGAGTTCAAACTGACCTTGTGACCTTGTGCTTTATCCCACAGCACCACTCTAAGACTCTTTGTATAGATTTGGTCAACATTGTTAGGGAATTCAGAATTTCTAATTAGTAGGATGAAAACTGTTGGAAAACCAAAGCTGTGTGGTAGAACTCATTTTCATACCTGACACCAGGATTTCAGCCACTAGTTGGTGCTGAGACTGCAAGTCTTCTGCACTGCTTTCTTCAAGGCTTTGACTTGTGGATAAGGTACCCAGTGGTGCTACTTGATTGCTTAGATCTGCTTCACTGCCTGTTGAAGGTCAACAGATGCAATTAATTTATGTCTTTGGCTCTAGAGAAAGTAATATTTAATTTACATTTCTGGATATTGTTGTAAATCCAGACTCATTCTTATAGGAAGAGGATTCAGGGTAACAGGCTGAATCTTGGAAACTTAGCACATTCTTCCAGCTTCACCACTGCACTTGGTAGTTAGGAATAAGCCAAATGTAAAGAAAGATATGACTTTTTCAAGTATCAGCAAAACAAAAAATACATTAGGAGTAAAATGCCAAAAGTCCTTATAAACATGATTCATAAGCACATCCCACTATTACAAAGGACATATAGTGAGTGACTGCCCCAACCTGCCTTCCATATACATACTTGTTTTAAGGCTGATCCTGATACATATTTTAATCTGTATTTAAAACTGTGGAAGGGCATATGCCATCATCCCTCAAGAACAGAATAGAAATAGATTCTCCAAAGCAGCAGTTTTCTAAATGTGGAGGATCTCACTGCATGGAGTCCATGTTGTTGCTGTTATCATTGTTAAATGCCATTAAGTCAGTTTCAAACCCTATATAGGGTTTCCAAGGAGTGACTTGGAAACCCTCTGGTGCTTCAGTATAAATCAAGACAGTCACACCAAATTCTACCAATAATTATGTTGCTCATCACAACACAGACATTTAATTTTAAAAACAAAAACAAAGCATTGCCCCTTAAGAAGACCCACGAGAAAGTAGTAAAACTGATTAATATTCTGCCATCAAATATGCAGCTTTTTAATAGTTTGTGTAATAAAATACTTTCAGGACATACTTTAGCTGTGATACTTCTGTGAAGGAAAATCATTTGTGCAACGTTTGGGCTGAAAACTACCTTCTTTTATCATGGAACATAATTTTATTCCTAAAAGAACCACTGACTCACAGATTGTGTTATTAAGACCTGGGTGTTTGGCATTTTCTCAAAAATGAACCAATGATACCTGTCATTTTGGGGAAAGCAGTTGTCAAAAATAAAATTTGTGCTTTCAAATAAAAAGTAGAATTTTGGAAAAATTGGTTCCATTGCCATGAGCTTGAAGCTTTCTAACATTTAAAGGTTGTCCTGATGAGTTTGATGGTGATAATAAATTAATGTAATTTCTTATATATTAATGTGACATTTGGAAAATCTTTATAACTCTGTCAAGCAATATTGTCAAATGATCAAAGCAAGATGTCACAAAATTTGCATGCACACAAAATTTTCTCACAAAGTAGAAAATACACCAATGGGTTTTAATGTCACAGAAACCAAAAAATTTACTGATGTGTTAAAAGATTATTTTACTTTGCAACTAACATCTAAAGAAACTACCACTTGTTGAGTTCTGGCATCTATAAAAAGGACTCTGAAAAGGCTGTTAAATAGTCCTCTTCTTCCAACTACATATCATTGTAAGGTCAGATTTTCTTCATATATTTTAACCAAAACAACACATACTACAGGCTTAATGTAAAAGCAGATATGAGACTCCAGCTGTCTTACTAAGACCGCTATTAAAGATATAAATGTAAAACAATGCCATGCCACTACCTATTTCATGGAAAAATACAGTTATTTCAGATATTTTAATAAAATATATGATCTTAATAGATAGAAGGCTTAATAAACAGAATTAGTTGTTTTGTGTTGATTTCTTATGCTGTAAATATTCATAGATAAAAGTATGTAAACATAGGCTCTTTGGGGGTTTCAGGAATTTTTAAGAATGGAAAAGATTCCTGCAACCAAAAAGCTTGAGAATAATTACCCTAAGGCAACAATGAATAGAAAGTCCTGAAAATCTAATATATCTACTTCTGGCTTATAAGTAGGTCAATTTATTTATTTGCCATCATTCTGCCACCTAGCCATGCCTACCAGATAAGTATGAGTTTAAAAAAAAAAAAAAAAGATAAAATTTAAATTCTCTTTGATGTATTAAAAAAAATGAATTCAACAGCTGAGGACTCTAGATTCATGGGAAGAGAAGGAATGAGAGCTGGCAATCAGGAGGCAGACTTGCAGAATGTGCCTTTCGGTGGTATAAATTATTATATATGCCTGAGTGTTAAAAAAAGAGCTAAAATGAATAGTGAGAAATACTGTTAAATGATGGTACTTGGGGGGGCGGGCATATTATAATCATTGTAATGAAACAAAGTATGTGATTTGTTGAATGTAAAACTGATGCTCTGCCCTGTAAACTTTCACTCAATTCACAATAAAAACTTAAAAAAAAAAGGAATTACAGAATGTATAATTATTAAGACAATCATATTCAAGTGACTAGCTAGCCTCTCCATGACATGCAGTTGGAAGCAGGAGGACCTTTCTGATGCTTTTCATAGATATTCTTACTGGATGTTATACCAGAACACAGTAAGTGATGGTGGGGTTTGGGGGAGGTGTTATGTGCCGTGGAGTCAGTTCTGACTCATAGCGACCCTGTACAGGGTTTCTGAGGTTATAAATCTTTACTGGAGTTGAAGCCTCATCTTTCTCCCATGGAACAGCTAGCAGTTTCGAACTGCTGACCCTGCGGTTCACAGTAAGGGGTAGTTTCTTAAATTACCATCACCTTGTCTAATCATACTCTTTCTTAAAACCATATTTATTCTGTAAAAAGTGCATCACAAGCCTCCTCTGATTGCATTCTCACACTTGTTTAGTATTTTAAAGCTTTTTTTTTTTACTCAAAAAGGACTCAGTTTTTAATATTGAGACCAGTCGTATTGGGCAAAAGGATTGTATGTTAACCAAAACTACTTACCATTGAGTGAATTCCAACTCATGGCAACCCCGTGTGTGTGTCAGAGTAAAACTGTGCTTAGGGTTTCAATGGCTGATTTGGAAGTGAGTCACCAGACCTTTCTTCTGAAGCATATCTGAGAGAACTCCAACCTCCAACCTTTCCCTTAGCTGCTTAACCATTGCAACACCCAAGGAAACAGGATTGTTATTTCTGTCTTTAGAGATAATGTATCTCTTATTTTTAGGTGTGGGGTGGTAAGATGCTGGCACTGATTTCCAAGCCTGGACTGCTCCACTGTAAATATTTTTGGGGTTTGGGAGCTTGTACTTTAAGATTATTTGATCCACTAATTTTACAATTGCTAAATGTGTCAAGCTGGTTCCAACCCACAGTGACCCTGTGTAGGGTTTCCAAGGAGCAGCTGGCGAGTTTGAACTGCTGACCTTGAAGTTCAGTGCTTAGCCCACAGTGCCACACCAGGACTCCAATTTTAAAATCAGAGGAAGTCAATTGACTTAAATCTTCAGTAAGAAACCCAAAACACACCAGAAAAGAAAGAACGAAATAAAGCCCTTAGCATCCCTAAAAGCAGGGGAGCTTTTAAAAACATTAATTAAAACTCAGAAAAAGCATAGACATGGGTGTAGAACTCTGTTCCTAAGCCAAGGGAAGATCACTCAACTGTATAAATTTATCACACTACCTGCTGTTTCCTGAAGACCATTCAGTGTCAGACACATTTTCCCATCTGAGGCTTTTATAAAACCTTCACGACATGAACACTGAGCAATTCCAAACTTCTCTTCGCAAATATGTTCACAGCCTCCATTTTGGTGTAAACAGGGATCTGCTCCTAGTGGGAAAATAACAGCAAATTTGCAGATGTGCTAGGAGATGAAAAGGATGTTATTAATGCAAATAAATCACAGTCATACTGAAGGGATCTCATAACAAAAGCTGTTTCAGAAGGACTCCCATAAGGAGTCACTGACTTAACATGCTATTACCTTATGAGTATTTATTGAGTATAGCATTTTGTACAAGAAGCTCTTTAGGCAGATTTGGTTCTTATTACCCGACTCATAATCTAAACAAAGTGAAGAAGAACAATTCAGTCAGAAGAGCCGGTAGGACTCATAGACTTCCATTTGCTTACTCCTGGCTGCCACTCACTCATCTGTGCTCTCAGTGTGTGGGGAAAGAACCAAGTGTGGGTAGAAGATATCTAAACTGATTACCTTCGTGCCTTTAACCTCAGGGTCTTTGAAGATGTAACAGGTAAGTAAGCTGTTTAGGAGCTGTTTATGAAGAGTGAAGAAAAGATAAAATGGAGGCAATAACACTAACATTCACTAAGAAATGATACTATTTAATCTCTACCAGGTTAGCTTAAATGAAGCCCAAATTTCAGGAAATTTTAACATTGCCCTCTTGTTGTCAGGTGCCATCGAGTCAGAACCGACTCATAGCAACCCCATGCACAGCAGAACGAAACAATGTCCGATCCTGGGCCAACCTCACTACCGCCGCCACACTTGACGCCATCAATGATGTCACCTGGCTGATCCATCTCGTTGGGGGTCGTCCTCTTTTTCTCTGACTCTCCATCTTACCCAGCATGACATCCTTCTCTAGCGACTGTTCTCTCCGGACAATATGTCCAAAGTATGAGAGACGAAGCCTAGCCACATTGCCCTAGGTTAAACAAAATTGCAAACTCTCCCTCCTTCTGTATCAATAACCAATGAAAATAGTCACAGATACCAGTCAAAGAACGATTGTCACATGTGCAGCGTACCTGGTTTTGCCAATGGATGAACCACAACCAGTGATGATGGCTTTAGCATGCTGCCTCGGAGATGTACCCTGTTTCGGCCAGTCCTCTTGTTCACCCTTATTACAGATGGCACAGTCCAATCAGAGAACCACACATAATCCTCAAACACAGCTACTGAAAATGGGTGGCCTGAAAGCATTTAAAATCTGTTACATAAATCATGTTTTCCCAATGAACATTTATAAATGGACAGACTTGACTCATACTAACACAAAATCCCTGAGTTGATTATTTAAGATAGATGCTAAGCAATATATGTGGCACTGTAGGATCAACACTGGACTGTTGTTGTTGTGTGCCGCGCAGTCGGTTCCGACTCATAGTGACCCTGTACAGGGTTTCCGAGGCTGTAAATCCTTAAGGGAGCAGAAAGCCTCATCTTTCTCCCATGGAACAGCTGGTAATTTCGAACTGCTGACTTCGAGGTTCGCAGTCTGATTTGTAACCACTACGCTACTACTAACCACAAAGTCAGTGGTTCAAACCCACCAGCCACTCATCTGAAACCCTATACAAGGTAGTTATGATTTGGAACTGACTCAACAACAACAACAAGCAATATATGAGTCACTGACCTACACCTGCATCAAGTAGAACCCACACAATTAGGGATGCTCAACTTAGAATGGAAGTTTGATGGTAGAGGCCCTTCATTTGCAGAGTGGGAGGATGTGGTTTTATGAGCATAATAGTACAGGAATAGACCAGGGCTGGAATGGCCCTATGTTCAGTGACTGTGTCACTATATAGAGACAAAACTTGAGTAAGTCATTTTATTCCTCTCTGTTTTAGATTATTGCCAAGAGGTAATTGAATAACAGTCCCCTGAAATTCTCATTTCCACTGACACATCTCTCTGCATTGAACCTCCTGTCTCTTTCCCTCTGTCTCATCTCACATCAGTCTGCTGCCCTGTGCTCCTAATACCTCCTTCTGTCTTCTCTAGGGTCTTATTCCATCAATCACCCCTTTCTTTTGTATCGTCATCTTATTCTTCCCATTAGTTCTTTTTTTTCCATTTATTAATGCCTTCAAGGCTCTGAAATCTTAATTGACTCATTTCCTTGACCCCTGTTGTCATTAGGTGCTGTCCAGTTGGTTCCAACTCACAGTAACACAATGTATAAGAGAATGAAACATTGCCAACGCCATCTTCACAATTATTATTATGTTTTAGTTCATTGTGGCAACCAGTGTCAATCTATCTCCTTGAAAGTCTTTTTCCCTGACCCTCTACTTTACCAAGCATGATGTCCTTTCCCAGGGACTAGTCCCTCCTAATAACATATATGCAAAGTTCGTGACATGAAGTCTTGCCATTCTCATTTCTAAGGACCGTTCAGTACTTCTTCCAAGAAAGATTTATTCATTTTCCTTTAAGTCTATGGTATATTCACTATTCTCCACCAGCACCATAATTCAAATGCACCAGTTCTTCAGTCTTCCTTTTTCATTGTCCAGTGATGCCATTTCTCTTCAATTTATCAATTCCAGCATAGTAAACCATATGATTGTTTGATTCAAAATGGCTAATACCAATACATTTCACCTCACTATTGCCACTATCTGTTCCTTGGAAACTTTGTACAGGGTTACTAAGAGTCAGAACTGACTCACCGTCACACTAAACAATAATAATGCCTAGGACATTGATCTTTACGTATTCCATTTAGCTTTGGATGACTTCCAATTATCCTAAATTCATAATTCCACATTCTGATTACTTATGGATGTTTACAGTTGTTTCATTTTTGAGTCATGCCATATCAGCAAAGGAAGGCGCGAAAGTTTGAATCCATCCATGTCATTAAGGTTGACACTACTTCACAGAGGCAGCTCTTTTCCAGTCACATTTGACTGCCTTCCAACATGAGGGGTTCATTTTCTAGCACTTTCTCAGATGTTACCCAGTGATTCACTGACCAATTTTTAAAGAAGTAGATTACCAAGTCCTTCTTGCCAGTCTAGAAGCTCCACTAAGACCTGTTCACCATGGGTGACCCTGCTGGTGTAGCTTCCAGCATCACAGCTGCTCACAAGCCACTATGGTATGGTGAACAGAAATGTAAGTGGCAGCTTCTCTCGAGTTCTTCTTTTCTCTTCTTACGCAAGGTTTTTGAAAGTCACTTATTATCTGCTGTCTTCATTTTCATGACTCCAATTGACCACTGAATTGTCTCCTTCCTAACTCCCCAACTCAACCATACCCACCTCCTCATGCCACTGAAACTGCTCCAAACAAAGTGACTCAAGATCTACTATTGCCAAGTTAGATGGATGATTTTCAACCATTATCCAACAGGGCTCCCTCTGCCAATGCTGATCAATGTCCTTTATTGAAACCCAACTCACTGTTGATCTACTCTTCTATGTCCTCCCTTCAGAATGAGCTGTAGTTCTGTATCACTTTCTATTAGGTAATGGTTTTATGTGGAAACTGTAAATAAAGAGTGATTGGAAGAGGATATATTCTTGTGTATCACCACTACACATTGCGCTCAAATCAATTCTGAATCACAGCAGTCACATAGGTCAGAATAGAGTTGCCCCAAAGGGTTCCAAGGCTGTAGATCTTTATGAAAACAGATCTCCACATCTTTTCCCTACAGAGCAGCTGGTGGGTTTGACCTTTTCTTTTAGTAGCTGAGCATTTAACCACATGAACTCTTTATTCATGTATATGTATGGTTGAATGCAATAGATGCAACCACACATTCAGTTGAGAGTTATAATGGAGTGAGTCAGGTTGAATTAAAACAAAACAAAACATAACAACCCAGTTGCTTGGCTACTAAAATGGCTGTTTGAATCCACGTAGCTTAAAAGAAATGTCTGGTTTCCAAATGGTCACAGATATTGAATATCATATGTAGAACCCAGTTCTACTCTGAAACACACGGAATAGCCATGAGTCAAAATCGACTTGAGATCAATTGGTTTAAGGTCCTTGGGTAGTGCAAACATTTTAAAGGCACTGTAGGATAAGCACTGGACCACAGGTCATTTGAATTGCAACGTCATCAATTCAAACTCACCAGCAGCTCCTCAGAAATCTTATATATGGTTGCTATGAGTCGCATCCTACTAGACAGAATTTAACAACAACAGTAACCTAAAGGTTGGTATTTGGACCCACCCATCGGTACCACAGAAGAAAGACCTGGCACTCTCCTTCTGTGAACATTACAGTCAAGAAAACACTCTGGAGCAGTTCTATGGTGCACCACACGGGTCACAGTGAGTCATAATTGCCTATACATCAACGGGTTTTTGTTGGTTATTGTTGGTAAATGTCCACCCATCATTACTAACCAGATTCATTAAGGTTAACTTTACTAGACTCTAGTCCTTTGTTCCAATTTAAAGCCATGAATACAACAAGGGAATGTTTTATATAGCAAGAGCTTTTCAGTAGACAAATCAAAACCAGACATAATCTTCCTTATTTTTTGTTTACGTGAAGAGACATTATTCATCATATTTTTTAGTTAAGAATGAATAACATTCATCTTTACATTAAAAATCCTGAACTGGCAGTTGAGCAGTCCCCACTTGTATACCAGCAGATGGCACTGTAATGATGGGAATGGTTATTTAGATTTTTTTTTTTTTTTACATCAAATTGTCATAACAGCCTTCAATAGGAAGTTGCATTAGCCATAGATTACAGCAGCAATATAAATTATACACCAGATATCTGCCATGCTTTATATTTTAGAGTGTAATGGTTTTACACTGTGGCGGTTGTTGTGGGTAGGTGCGGATGAGTCCATTCCTTCTCATATCCTCATTATCAGCTTATTTTTACAACAGAACCAAACACTTCACAGTCCTGAACCATCCTCACAACTGTTGCTATATTTGAGCCCATCGTTGTAGCCACTGTTTCAATCCATTTAATAGAGGCTCCTCTTTATTTTTTGCTGAGACTATACTTTACTAAGGGAGTCCTGTGTGGCACTATAGGATAAGCACTGGACCACACAGTCAGTTTGAACCACAGAGTTGGTTCAAACCCACCAGCCACTCCTTGAAAACCCCATACAAGGTCAATACAAGTCAGAATCAAATGGACAGCACTTAACAACAATACTTTACTAAACATGATGTTCTGCTTTAGGGACTGGCCCTTCTTGGTTGTTGTTGTTGTTAAGCACCATCGAGTCAATTCTGAACCATAGCGACCCTGTATAGGGTTTCTGAAGAGCAGCTGGTGAGCTTGAACCACTGACCTTGCAGTTTGAAACGGCTTTGCAGTCTGGCGCATTAACCCACAGCGCCACACCAGGACTCCCAACCCCTCTTGGTAGCATGTCCAAAATTCTCTTTTAACATTACAATATTATATTGGGGTGAAATATTTTAATAAGGTACTTCATAGAAGCTATGTTTGTTTTTGCTCTCCATTGTATCTTTAATTTCTGTAATAACTCAATGAATACCTGTTAAATAGCATGAACTGGTAAATTCTAAGATTACACACATTTATCATTTATTGTGAAGTATATCTTTAATTTTAAAACATCTTGGAAATGCATAAATTTTATATTTGATCTATTTAGTCTGTCATACAAATCTAGAAATTCATTACCTCTAAAATCAAAAAGATTGAGCAAAATAAATATCTTATACAAGTACTTATTTGTTACTTTCTTCTTAAAAGTGATAGACATATTTTTTGTTTTGTTTTTAACATTCTTAACCAAATAGTTTCTAAATCTCCAAAGTATCTTCGATGTATTCCTGGGACTCATTTTCTCTATCTTATCTGTTACTGTTATTATAGAGTTCCAATTCATAATTAACCCTATATGACAGAGCAGTACTGCCCCCTAGGGATTCCTAAGCTGTAATATTTATAGGCAGAGGTGACAGCATGGAGAGACAACAGCTTCAGACTCTAGGCCCATGGACTGAGGCAGAGGCCAAGAGGCCACAAGGCTAACAGGCCAAAGGTAAGAGCAAGGCGTGCCTTTAGTATGGCAGACAAGAGGTGTTCCTGATTGGTGCATCCTGAGGTGATTTTGATCCTGAATTGCTCCTTGTTCACTTCCCTAATAAACCCCATATTAGTGAGAATTTTTGTGAGTTCTGTGTGGCCATTGCCATGAAGCAGAGAGTTCTGTGGGAGGGATGGTTGGTGTCAGAATAGGGTAAAGAAGGTTGTGAGGTAGAGGCATGTCTGACCTCCACTTCATGAGAAGCAGCCTTGGGTTGATTTTGAGTTTGATTCTCTTTCCCCCTCTGAAACCAGGGGAAGTTAGACATGGCTCCCACATAGTTTTTGCTGTTGTCGACGAAGATGGGATTCATTGCAATGGCTCCAGACTAATGGAAGCATGAGGTTTTGTAAGAGAAAGAACCAAGAAGCATGGGAGGTGAATTTTTTTTTTTTTTTTTTAATATGGTTAGTTTGGATTTGATTACTTGTAATGGCTAAACCCCTAGTGTGGCATTGTAGGATAAGCACTGGACTGCAAACCACAAGATCAGCAGTTCAAACCCAGCAGCTGTTCTGTGGAAACCCTATACAGGGCTGTTATGAGTCAGACCTGACTCGCTGGCACCTAACAACAACAATATTTATGGGAGCAAATCACCTGGTGCTTTCTCCCACGTAACTACTCGGTGAGTTCAAATTGTTGATCTTTCACTTAGCAGCTGACTGCTTAGCCATGTATCTACTCAGGATCCTTTCAATTTTTCATCAACAATCATTTTTAATACCCTGATTCTTTGTTGTTGTT